>NC_041389.1:283799091-283938248 GCF_002162155.2 Triticum dicoccoides
GGGGAGGGAGGTTCAGAGAGCGAGGGAGAAGTGAGAGGGGGGTCGGGGAGGTGCGTGGCGGCACCGGAGCGTCGAGGAGGAGCCAGGCAGGCTGGGAGGGAGGAGGTGGCCGGGGCGCGTGGCCGCGCGCGCCACCGAGCAGCTTCGGGGCGAGGGGGGGAAGACGACAGGGGGTAGCGGTGGCGGGCTGGGCCGGCCAGGTGGGGGGGCTGGGCCGGTCCTGTTGGGCCACCAGGTAAGTGCCAGGTAAGAGGCTTTGCTCCTTTTTTTTATTTTTGTTCTGTTTTCTTTATTTAATTCTTTTGCCACTGTTTGAATTAAAAATAATAATTCAAACAATGCCAAAGCTCCTCTGAATATTTTTATATTGCTAGATGGACTTTTCCAAAAGCTTATAAAATATTTCAGGGGTATTTAAATTATATTCTAATTATATGAATATAATTCAAATTCAAATAGCTAGTGATTTAAATTCAAAGTCCCAAAAATAAATCCTTAAAAATGTTCAATATTTTGGTTGGGACCAGAACCCTTACCAAAAATTATCAAACATTTAAGAAGAGCCTTTTGGAGCAATGAATAAGATTTCTAGGGTTTTTTGCCCCTCTTTTATTTAGGGTTTTGAGGCTTCCAATATTCCTCAATTCAAGTTTCAAAAATATAGACATGGTGCACACATGAAGCAAGCCTAGAGCAATGCCAGAAGTTAGGGATGTGACAGTCAGCCTCCTCGACCAGCTCCATGTCACCAGCGAGCCTGCTGTGGACCTGGAGTCCGTCGGCTCGACCGATCCGATGATCGTCGACTCCGACACGGCGTCGCTCGACGCGTTTCCCACCAACGTGGTAGCCTACGACGAGCCGCCTCCTCGCGAGTACAGCGGCGGGAGCACCGTCACGGAGGTGCTCGTCATCAACAGCGAGGAGCACTCGGACGGGCGTGCTCAAGATCCCCTCGAGGCCACCCTGCGCGACCTCACGGCGCCCATTCCCGAGGGCGCGGATGCTGAGGTGCTGGAGGCACGCCGCCTCCAGCTTATCGAGAGTGATGGCCGCCTAGCTAGCATGCGCCGGCTGTCGGACGTGTATCGGCGCGAGATGGACCGGGCTGTAGGCGGCACACCGACTCCTGAGCAGCCTAGCCGCCTCGGCACAGTTCGACGGCGTGGCGCGACCATCGCCACCATGTTCGGGGCGGAGCGCCCCGTCTACGCCACGCCTGCAAAGAACATCTGGGCCGCCCAGGCAGTAACGGATGAGTTGAACAAGTACAACGACGACGAACTCCGCCACATGACGGAGCGAGTTCAGCAGCTCCTAGACGCGGTTGCCGCACAACACGATGCCGCCTGCCGTGCTGAATTCCCAGCCGGACAAAACAACGAGCCGCCCCCACGCCGAGATCATGGGGCGACCTCCCGGACACCGACTGGTGGTGCCCGTGGAGGAAAGGGCAACGAGCCGGCTGCTAGCCGCAGTCGGACCCGCCTCTCCATCGAGCGGGACAAGGACGGCCGCCCTCGTGCAATAGAGCTGCGAGGCGACCTGCCGCCTCCTCCGCCTCGTGGAGCGAGATACCCCACTCCGCCTCCTGTCACGCATCCGACACTCGGCGACCGCCTTGGCCTCCGAGAGGGAGTCGGAGAGAATGATGCTCGCCATCGAATCGACCGTCTCAACCGATCCCTGGCACTTGAAGAAGAAGATGCGCTAGGCCCGCCCTGCTTCGGCCCCCGAATCCGTGATGAGCCCTTCCCCAAGGGGTTCACCCTCCCACGAGACACGCCCAAATACACCAGCTCTGTGAAGCCGGAGGACTGCTTGGTCGACTACTCCACAGCCGTCAGCATAGCAAACGGCAACAAACGCGTTGCCGTGAAGTACGTCCCGCTCATGCTTCAAGGCACTGCCCAGACGTAGCTCAACAGCCTGAATCCCCGCAGCATCAACAGCTGGGTTGATTTCACCGAGGTCTTCATCCGCAACTTCACCGGCACTTACAAGCGGGCTCCCAAGCCCCGGCAGCTCTCCTTATGCATCCAAGGACCCACGGAGTCAACTCGCGACTACCTCACGCGCTGGACCGAGCTGCGCAATTCTTGCAAAGGCGTGCACGAGGTGCAGGCAATCGAGTACTTTACTGCCGGGTGCCGAGAGGGCACCCTCCTCAAGCATCGAATCCTCTGCGACAAGCCCGAGACCCTCGATGAGCTGCTGGTCATCGCTGACAAGCACGCCACGGCTGACTCCTCCATGAAGGCGGAAATCCTGGTTGACGCGTTCGGCAAGGTGGCACCTCAGGCACCTTGGACTCCGGCTGGTGACACCAGTCGGCGACAACAACCAGGTGATAACAAGCGAAAGGCCACCCAGCAGGCATCCACTAGCCGGCAGGTGGCAACGGTCGAGGATCAGCAGCCAGAAGGGCAGCCAGCCCCCAAGCGGCAGAAGGGCGGCAAGTCCAATTGGTTGCCTGCCTTCTCTTACGAGCAAACCTTAGATGCACCCTGCAAATTCCATAGCGGCGCGAAGCCCTCCAACCACACCACTCGAAAGTGTCACTGGCTCACCAGAATTGCCAAGGGAGATGGACTCCTGCCTCCTCCGCCTGCCGGACCGCCGCCTCCTCAGCCCCAGCAGCCGGCGGCCCAACCAGTCGGCGCCTTACAAGACAAGTACCTGGAGGAACACGAAGCTTATGTTGTGTTCACCAGCGTGGCCGATGACAGACGCAGCAGACAGCAACAACAACAAGAAGTGCAAGCAGTGGCCTCTAACACTCCAGAGTTCATGCATTGGTCCGAGAAGCCTATCAGTTGGAGCAGGGCCGACCACCCGGAAGTGATGCCTTCCCCTGGTTCACACGCCCTGGTCCTAGAAGCGACCCTTGCAACGGAGAGGCGAGCAGCCCGTTTCTCTAGAGTCCTGATAGATGGCAGCAGCAGCATCAACATCCTGTACCGCGATACGATGGAGAAGTTGGGAATCAAGCAGAAGCAGCTCGTCCCCAGTCAGACTGTATTCCATGGCATAGTCCCTGGCCTTTCCTGCTCACCAATCGGCAAGACCCAAATCGATGTCCTCTTCGAAGACAAGAATTACTTTCGTTGAGAGCCAGTTTGGTTTGAAGTGGTGGACCTTCAGAGCCCCTACCATGCACTGCTAGGCCGGCCTGCTCTGGCCAAATTCATGGCAGTCCCCCACTACGCCTACCTCAAGATGAAGATGCCAAGTACCAAGGGGATCCTTACAGTGGTCGGAGACTACAAGAAGTCGATCGCTTGCGGAGTAGATAGCAGCCGGCTGGCCGAGTCCCTCGTGATTGCAGCCGAGAAGCGGCTCCTTGACCGGGTGCTGGCGTTGGCAGGCAAGAAGCCGGAAATGTCACCCACACCCAAGGAGTCGGAGGCTGAGGGCTCGTTCAAGCCGGCCAAGGAAACGAAGAAAATACCCTTGGACCCAGAGCACCCGGAGAGGTACGCTGTCGTAGGCACAGGCCTTGACAGCAAATAGGAAGGCGAGCTCGTCGATTTCCTCCATGAGAATCGGGACATCTTCGCATGGTCCCCCAAGGACATGCCGGGTGTTCCGTCGGATTTCGCCGAGCACAAGCTACACGTTCGACCTGACGCCAAGCCGGTCAGGCAGCCCTTGCGCCGCCTGTCAGAAGAAAAGAGAAGAGTTGTTGGAGAAGAGATAGCCCGACTCCTAGCAGCTAGATTCATCATGGAAGTATTCTTTCCAGAGTGGCTGGCCAACCCAGTCCTAGTATTGAAGAAGAACAAGCAGTGGCGCATCTGCATTGACTACACTAGCCTCAACAAAGCCTGCCCCAAAGATCCCTTTGCTCTGCCAAGGATTTATCAAGTGATAGACTCCACAGCCGGATGCGAGCTGTTGAGTTTTCTGGATGCATACTCAGGTTATCACCAGATAAAGCTGAACCCGGCCGACAGGCTGAAGACCGCCTTCATCACGCCGTTCGGAGCCTTCTGCTACCTGACCATGACGTTCGGCTTGAGAAACGCCGGCGCCACGTTTCAGCGTTGCATGCAGAAGTGCCTCCTCAAGCAACTCGGCAGAAATGCCCATGTATATGTGGATGATGTGGTGGTGAAGATGGAGAAGCGTGGCACTCTGCTAGAGGACCTCAAGGAGACCTTTGAAAACCTGCGCCGATTCCGGATTAAGCTCAACCCAGAGAAATGTGTCTTTGGAGTACCAGCCGGCCAGCTTCTCGGTTTCCTGGTCTCAGGGCGCGGCATAGAGTGCAATCCTGTGAAGATCAAGGCAATTGAGATGATGAAGGTGCCCACCCGACTGCTGGACATGCAGAAATTCACCGGCTGCCTGGCGTCAGTCAGCCGTTTCATCAGTCGGCTAGGCGAGAAGGCTCTTCCCCTGTACCAACTCATGAAGAAGACCACTTTTTTTGAGTGGAACGACAAGGCAGACGAAGCATTTCTCCAACTCAAGAAGATGTTGGCAACCCCGCCTGTCCTGGCGGCTCCGACTGAGAAGGAGCCCATGCTCCTCTACGTTGCAGCCACCAGTCGGGTTGTTAGCATAGTCATGGTAGTAGAGCACAAGGAGAAGGACAAAGCATTGCCGGTCCATAGACCGGTGTATTACTTAAGCGAAGTATTGTCCGCCTCCAAGCAAAACTACCCCCACTACCAGAAGATGTGTTACAGCATGCATTTTGCCGCCAAGAAGCTGAAGCCTTACTTTCAAGAGCACCCCATAACTGTCGTCTGCACAGCCCCGCTTGCTGAGATCATTGGAAGCCGGGATGCCTCTGGCCGAGTGGCCAAATGGGCTATTGATCTGGCCCCTTACACCATCTACTACCAGCCTTGCACCACCATCAAATCACAAGTGTTGGTCGACTTCCTCGTCGATTGGGCCGAGACCCAATATTTGCCGCCTGCACCAGACTCCACTCATTGGCGGATGCATTTTAATGGATCAAAAATGCGCACGGGTCTGGGAGCCGACATCATCCTCACCTCTCCCAAGGGCAACAAGCTTAAATACGTACTGCAAGTCCACTTCGCCGCCTCCAACAACGTAGCAGAATATGAGGCACTCATACACGGGCTCCGGCTTGCCAAGGAACTCGGCATTCGCCGGATCCTATGCTATGGTGACTCCGACTTGGTGGTCCAGCAGTCATCAGGCGACTGGGACGCCAAGGATGCAAACATGGCGAGCTACCGCTTCCTCGTGCAGCAACTCAGCGGATACTTTGATGTGTGCGAGTTCCTTCACATGCCAAGGAATGACAACGAGCAAGCAGATGCCTTGGCACGGATTGACTCCACCCGACAAGCAATACCAGCCGGTGTTGCCCTACACCGCCTTTTAAAGCCGTCTGTCAAGCCGTCTCCTGATTCGGACTCCATCTTTGTGCCCCCCCCGAAGCAGTCGGGTCCGACTTGGCGACCCCGGGGACCGCTACAGCCACGCCCGGCCCGGGGACTTCTTCAGCACGGCAGGCGGAAGCAGTTGCCAACCTGCCGCCTCCCGGCCCAACCACCCTCGTACAGGTTGCAGTGGTCGCAGTCGAAGAAATTGCGGCGCCCTCATGGGCTCAGCCGATCCTCAAGTTCTTGGTGAACAAGGAGCTGCCAACCGATGAAATCTTAGCTCGACAAGTACAAAGGCGAGTTGCATCTTATACCATAGTCAACAAAGAGCTGGTGCGAAGAAGCATCACAGGAGTTTATCAGCGGTGTGTGGAGTCGGACCAAGGCCAAGCAATACTTAGAGATATCCACCAAGGCGAGTGCGGCCACCACGCGGCTTCGAGATCACTTGTGGCCAAAGCTTTCCGCCACGAGTTCTTCTGGCCGACTGCCGTGGAAGAGGCCAAAGAGCTGGTTCAAAAGTGTCAAGGGTGCCAGCGGTTCTGCTCCAAGCCACACCTACCGTCTTCTGCACTCAAAACCATTCCCATAGCCTGGACCTTTGCTGTGTGGGGACTGGATATGGTGGGACCATTCAAGACGGCCCGCGATGGCATGACTCACTTGCTGGTTGCGGTGGACAAGTTAACCAAGTGGATAGAGGCAAAACCAATCAAGAAGCTGAATGGGCCGACTGCTGTGACCTTCATCGCCGACATCACCACGCGGTACGACATCCCACACAGCATCATCACCAACAACGGCACCAACTTCGCCAAAGGAGCCTTGGCTCGTTTCTGTGCAACGCAGGGCATCCGCCTGGACTTAGTGTCTGTTGCCCACCCACAGTCAAATGGACAAGTAGAGCGTGCAAACGGCCTCATTTTGTCCGGCCTCAAGCCCCGATTGGTCGAGCCTCTGGAGCATTCGTCTGGCTGCTGGCTCGATGAGCTGCCGGCCATCCTCTGGAGCCTGCACACAACTCCAAACAAGTCAATAAGCTTCACGCCCTTCTTCCTCGTCTATGGTGCCGAAGCCGTCATCCCGATGGATATTGAGTTCGATTCCCCAAGAGTCACCATGTACACCGAGGCGGATGCCAAGGAAGCACGAGAAGATGGCGTCGACTTGCTGGAGGAAGGCCGACTATTGGCACTCAGCAGGTCGGCCATCTACCAGCAGAGTCTGCGCCGATTCTACAACCGCAAGGTGAAGCCAAGATCCTTCCTGGCGGGAGACCTTGTGCTCTGGCTGATCCAGAGAACAGCCGGATAGCACAAGCTCTCGGCACCTTGGGAAGGCCCTTTTATCATCAGTAAGGTGTTGGGCAACGATGCCTACTATCTGATCGATGCCCAGAAGCCCAGAGGGCACAAGAGAGATGATTCAGGCAAAGAAACGGAGAGGCCGTGGAACGCAAACCTCCTCCGAAGGTTTTACAGTTGAAAGCAATATGTATCACGCTACCTTTTGTACTATGTATAAAGACTCCGGGTCCCCCGAGAAGAGCTCGGGGACTGCCCTCTTTTATCTATATGATAAGAATTATGCCATGAGTATGTATAGTTTTTTCTGCCTGGCACCGGGTTCGACCAGACAGCCCGGAAGCACGCCGCCTTCTGCTATATGCCACCTCCTGTAGCCGAACAAGTAGTGTGCTGGCACCAGACATTTCCCATGCCAGAAGCCGCAGCTCGCGGAGCGACTGTACGGCGGGCGGGGGTCCCAAACTGGTGCCTACACGAAAAATGACTAAGGACAAAATGCATATAGCAGAGGCCGTCATTTCACCTTTTTTGACCGGCTGCAGAGCAGACGGCCAGCCGACTCCTACCTTTCATTGCCAACACCCCGAATGGCTAAGTACTAGCCCTCCTCCAAACGACTAAGTACTCAACCTAAGCCGCAGTCCGTGGAGCGGCTGTTTGGCTGGCAAGAGGATAGTCAAGGGAGGGCGGCAAAGGAAAAAATCAAGGAGTAAAAATGCAAGGAAAGATGGAAGTCGGCAAAGCAAAGCATAAGCAATGATAAAATATTTACATGGATAAAAGGCCTCTGGCCAGCATTCAAACAGAGTTTGATATACACCCCGAGGGTGGAATTGTGCGAATTTAACCAAAGTGTTCAGAGTAGCAAGCAGAAAACAGATAAAATCCTAAGGAGCAGCAGAAGAGTCTGGCTGGGCGGTGCCGGTTGGCATAGCAGAGGACTTAGGATGGGCGGTGCTGCCTAGCACAGCAGAAGGATCTGGCTGGACGACGCCGGATGGTGTGGCCAAGGACTCCGGCTGGACGCTGGAGTTGGCCGCACCACCTGGCGTAGCAGGCGGCTCCATCTGGACGGAGGAGTCACCGGCGGCAGGCGAGGCGTTGGAGTGCTGGAGGATGGAGCCGGTGGTGTCCGTCGGAGGAACGGGCGGCGGGTCCGCCCCCACTTGAACGCCTCCAGTAGCGGGCGGCACCTCGGTGCGTGGATTGTTGCTCGAGGCCCGGTTAGGTTGGGGCTGACCGTCCGCCCCGACCTCTGGCATGTCGACGTCGCTCTCCTCGTCTTCCTCCTCCTCCTCCTCCTCTCCTTCCTCCTCCCCGTCTCCCCCTTCGTCGCTGGAGTCGTTGACTTCAGTAGAATCTTTGCTGTCTTCTAGGTTTAGCCCAAGCCATTCGTGCGGAGCTTTGTCGCCTTCCTCGACCACCTCCGGGACAAAGACACTGGTGTCGGTGAAGTCGGCGATCGCTGCCGCCCTGTTGACGAGTTCAGCTTCCACCGCCGCCAGCTCCTCCTATGCCTCCAGCCGGAATGTGGCTAGCTGGGCTAGATCTAGCCCAGGGTACCACGCCTTGATGAATTCCAAGGCCCGGCGCGCTCCTGCCCGGGCTGCTGAGCCCTTCCAGGCCTCCAGGCGGCCGGCCGCCACCTCCAGCCAGTCGGCAGTCCGACTTGGGGTGCGTGGAGCCGGCAAGCCTGGCCAGAGGGCGGAGACCGCCTAGGCTCCGATGCACTGCAGGTGGCGCAGCAGGCGGTGAGCAGGCCGAAGTCGGGCCTGAATGCTGAGGACCTGTTCACCAAGGGTCCCGGGGGCATCAGCGGTGATCTGCGCATCCTCTGCCCTTCGCTCCTCGCGCTGGGCCTTGATCATCTGGGTCACGGCTACAGAATCGCCCGGGAAGAAGTATGTCCGGGAAGAAGAAGGAAAAGGCCAAGGCTATAAGCAAGGGCGGATAACTCAAAGCAAGAAACTAAGAGAATAGGGTTTACCATCGACCAAGTCTTCGATGCTGCTGAAGCAGGCCGTCACCTGGGCCTCCTTGTCGGCCCAGGCAGAGCGCTCGAGCTCAAACTCGGCAAGAAGGCTGGTCTCCGCCGTCTCCGCCTTCTGCTGGGCCGCCTTAAGGGTTTCCGCCTATTCGGCAAGTTGGGCGACCAGGCGGTCCCGCTCCTCCGTCAGCTTGCTGCACTCCGCCTCCTTGCCACGCAGGGCGGTCTTGGCTTCGCCCAGCTGCTGCAGGTCGGCATTGGCCTCTGAAGAAGAAAGAAAAGAAGAAGGCATCAGTCAAGCGGACAAGACAAAGGAAAGAAATAACCGAGGAGATTCGGCCCGACTGCTCAGCAGTCGGTCCGAACCTCGGGGACTATAGCCTGCGGGCGCGCCAGCGCGCCCCCGCGGAAAAGGAGTAGTCGACAAGGAAAAAAGACAACTGAGGAGATTCGGCCCGACTGCTCGGCAGTCGGCCCGAACCTCGAGGACTACAGCTCGCGGGTGCGCCAGCGCGCCCCGCGAAGAAAGAGGACAGAAACTTACGCCGGCTTTCAGCCAGATGGGCCGTCTGCGCCTCCAGCTCCTGAACCTTGGAGTTGTAGGCAGTCGCGTGAAGGTTGTGATAATCCTGCAGCGGAGGCATCAGATGAAATCAGCAGTCGAACAATTGCAAGATAAAGTTCCGACCCGCCTGCTCGGCAGCCGACCCGGAACTTGGGGACTACACCCAGTGGGTGCGCTTGCGCGCCCCCACGAGAGAAGCAAAGAAGATCATTCGAAGAAAAAACCCAAAGACAACTTACCCGGATGGCGGTGCGGGACTCCAAGTAAGCCTCGTTGCAGTGCTTGAGCGCCTCCGCCTTCGCCCAAAGCTTGGCCTGGACGACAAGAGATGCCTGGTTCAGGGCACCAGTCCCACCCCCGCGTATCCACCCCATGGGCACGGTGCTGGTCGCCTCGGTGTCGGGGGCCGACGAGCTCGTGGCGCCGATCTCCTGCGGCCACGGTGCTGAGGCCGCCTTCTCCAGATAGCGGCGCATGGGGATGCGGACCGAAGGAACCAGGACCGTCACCACCGTATTATTGACTGGCGGCACTGGCGGCGCCACGGTCTGCTCTTCCCGCGGCTCGCTGACTGGCAGAGGCGGCTGGGGCAGCGGCGGCGGCACAAAGACGTCCGGCATGGCTACGTTGCCGCCCCCGCTCCCGGATCGGGTAGTCGCTGCCGGCTCCTCCGGACGTCGCCTCGAAATCAGGCGGAGGCGGCGTAGTGTTGAGGGGGGCCACGAGTAGCGGTTCTTGGCGGCGGGCGGCCTCCGCGAGCCGCTCCTTCTCTGCGGCCTGGGCTTCCGCCTGCGCCAGCGCCCTCTTGGCAGACGCGGCAAACAAGTCTGCCTGCTCCTTGGCCAGGCGGTCGGCCTCCGCCTCATCGCGCGCCTCCCGTGCATTCCGCTCTGTCGCCTCCCTGAGGTCGGCGGCTGGGTCGATGCGTCGACTGGTTGAGGAGGTCGGTGCCGACCAGAGGACCGAGCCAGCGCCCGACTTCTCGAGGGTTAGCGGGGCCCTGAAACAAGAAGACAAGTTAGAAGATTTTCACGCCAGATTGATGAAAAGACAAGGAATAAGGGAATGATGCTTACGCCGACACCATAACTGGCACCTTCGACTGCCTCTGATATTGGGTCACCCTGGCCGCGGTTTCTTTTCGCCTGGTCGCCGCGGCTGGGTTCTTGGGCTTCTTTGGGGCGCTGCCAAACAGGGTCGAGCCTTGTTTCCGCTTGTGCTTGCCGCCTGGGGCGGGCAGCCCAGAAGAGGGGCCGGCGCCGGTGGTGGCGGAGTTCCGGGCAGGGGCGGCTCATCTTCGTCTTCGTCGTCGTCAGGCCAGGCCTCCATGCCGCCGCCTCCCTCGGAGCCGCCTGGTCCACTACCGTCGTCCGCTCTGCCGCCGCCGCCTATCGCGTCGTCGACCAGGGCGGCCGCCCCCAAGTCGGGGTCATCCAAGTCACTCTCCACCCTGTCCGCCTGGAGGTTATCACCCGGCCCCAGGAGGGCGGCCGTTGCCTCGGACATATAAATCTGCAACCAAGAAGGAATCAAGTCTTGAAGGGTGGCGTCATAAAGAAAAACAAAGCAGAAGAAAGGAGTTCAAAGGACAAAAAGAAGAAATTACAGCAGGAGGCGGGTTGTGGCGAGAGTACGGCCGCTTCCCGTACCGCCACTCCTTCTCCGATATCTTGAGGTCGGAGATCTCGTTTACCATCCGTGAGACTTCAGCAGGCGGCATTCCCTTCGTGCACAACCGGCACGGATCGCGGTGTCCGCCCTCCGGAAGATCGGATGAGGGCGGCTCTGGAGCGGGAGGACCCGGCGCTCCACGAAGGCGACGAGGAGGTCGGAGGCCACGAGGACCTCCGACTCTTGGAGCACTCGGAGTCGGCCGATGGCGGCCGCCGCGTCCGCTGACACCGGCTTCGGCTTGTACTTCCAGGAGATGCGAGCTCCGGTAGGGGGGCTGGCCTCGTAGGCCGGCAGGTTGAGGAAGTCGGCAGCAGGGTCCACATTCTCGACGTAGAAATAGGACTGCTGCCACATCTTCATCGACTGCGCCAGCTTGATGACGGGGAAGGGGTTCCGCTTCGCCGGCCGGCGCACGGCGACGAAGCCCCCGCACTCGGCCGCCATCTCCTTGGCGGAGGTGTCGAGCTTCCCATAGAAGAATTCTCCCCACAGCTCGATTGTGGGGAGGATGCCGAGGTAGCCCTCGCACGCCGTGACGAAGGCGGAGAGAAAGGTCACGGCATTGGGCGTGAGGTGGTGAGATTGAAGGTTGTAGAAGTTGAGGAAGGTGCAGAAGAAGTCGCTCGCCGGGAGGCCGAAGCCGCGCAGGAAATGCGAGCGGAAGACGACCCGCTCACCTTCCTGCGGTGCCGACGAGATCTCCATCTCCGGCGGCACCCGTGCCTTGACGAAGGCCGCGCTGGGCATCCGGCACGTGTCACGAAGGAAGGTGATGTGATCCTCGATCACGGTCGATCCATCTCAGTCGCCCATGGCTCCGGCTGGCGGCGCGGAGAGGAGAGACGCGTTGGCAATGAGCAACGGCGGTGGCGCTACGGCAGCAGCAGCAGCGGAGGCTGAGTGGAGAATAAGAAGAGTGGGAGGGGGAGCAGGAGCTTTGCCGCACCTCTCCCCCCTCCCTACTTATAGCGTCCGGGCTATGTAGCCGAGGGGGCAGGATGTGGGGTCGTGGGATTCACTGTGCCCACGTCCCCACGACCCCCTGTCTCCCGCGTGCATTTACGATGTCGTAAATGGTCATGGGGATGGCGACCGCCCCCACCGACGCAGTGAATCCGCCCGGTTGCCGAGGCGTGGTAGTGGCGGGCCCGGCCCGGTGTCATGTCCCGTCCAAAACATGGGGTGGCAGGCTTGCCAGGCTGATGAGCGCCGCGTGGCGCGTCCGTGGCAGGCGGCTGCCTGGGAAGCTTAATAGGCACACCACTTGTTTCCCTCCTTGAAGTTCAAAAGCAACCATATAGATCCGCCTGGGCGAGGCCGGCTTGAGCAGTCGGCTAGCCGCAAGACGGATCGACATTCTCCCAGAGCTCGGTGAGGGGGGAAGCCGGTGAGACTTTGTGCCCCCTTGACCACGACGCATCACCGGCTTCGGGGACTACTGTCGGAGTAATGGGCCACGGGTAGGCTCACCCGAGTCCCTAGATTTATCAAGACTTTGGGCCAGCTCCGCCTAGCTGAGCCCCAAGCCGAAACTCTGCCCTCTGGGGCCGGCGGGCTCAGCGGCCGGCTGCCAGAGGGCGGGTGACCCAAGACTACGGCGCTCCGAGTGGCCGGCTCCTAGCGGCCGCCTTCCAAAAAGGGCGGCAACGGGCAAGCAGCAACCTCGCGACTACAGGGCGGCCGAGCTCCCATCGAGAGTACAAGTCAAAGCATGGCTACAGTGAGGAACGACGCCTCACACATATGAGACAGGCGTGGTACAGTGCTCCATACAGACGGAGATCTCCGCACGATGGAGCACTGTGCCGTATCTACCCTAACGTCGCTCCGGGCAGGCGGAGCCCTGTTCCCCACGATGGCCTGTCGGTACGGCCTGCCAGAGGTAGGCCCTATCGGGCAGTGACCCCAAGGAAGACGGCGGAAACTCAACCAGGCGGATTAGAGAGTGGCCGGCCTCCAGCAGGCGGTCGTCCCTCGTCCCGAGGCGAGCACGCCATTAAGCTGATAAGACCAAGTGTGGCTATAGTGTCCGCCCACTAGGCGGCAGGACTGTAGCCACGCTAGGATGACGCCCCCGTCACCAACAACACGGCTACAGTGAACAGCCACCAACCAGTCGGCGGGGCCCACCAGGCGGCGGGGCCCAGCGGTCGGCGGAGAGGCCGGAAGCTGAAGACACTAACAGCCGGGCCCATCAGCCGGCCAGATTACCATTGTACCCCTGGGGGTAGGCCTATATAAACCCCCCAGGCCACCCATGCAAAGGGTTCCACCCCATTAGAACTAGCCACCCCCTAGAGCAGGAAGAGAGCTAGCCTTGCCCCTTTCTGCCTCTAGCATACAGCTCAAGGAGCACATTGTATCACTTGTGCCTTAGTGATCATGCAGAGACCCCGCAGAGCAGGACTAGGGGTGTTATCTCCTAGGAGAGCCCCGAACCTCGGTAAAGTATGCCGGTGTTCGTGTCTACGCCTTATCCCGCTTCCAGGCACTGGCGACGTTCTACTCGCTCCCACCATGATAAGCCATCCATTGGCATATGTCGCACCCAACCCCCGACACCAATGCAACTTCGTGTACTTCGTTTGTGTCCAACGACCAGACCAAGACCGCTTTCGGATTCCACCTTTATCAATACTTCATACATATTCGCAATATTCAGATTGCTTTTATCATATTCTTGCTCGTTCTTCGATTGCTTGCAGGAATAAACCTTCGTGGTCAGGTTGATCGTGCACCGGCTTGGTCAATAACCTCAGGAGATTGGTTTAGCGATTGCTAAGGCGCAACGTCGTGCACGTTTGTAGTCGGATAGTCAAAGTCGTCTCCACCAAATCGATAGTTATCATCTCATCGAAAGATCGGGACACCCCGCCTCTATCACGCTGCGAGCGGTAGAACCGCCGAGCGGTACTATCGTGCGCCCTTGCGGTACTACCGCAAGGCAGGGTTTGACTAGGCTGGGAAGGCACGGATGAATAAAATTACATATGTGACTACTTTCGCTGAGTTTAGATCAGTGCAAAAATCTGACACGGTAGTACCGCTCAGTACTACCACATAGGGCGCGGATGTAAAAAATTACATATGCCCCTACTTCCGCACGAGTAGCAGTGTTGGACCAGAAGTCACGGTACTACTGCGACCTCGGAGTGGTACTACCGCAAGGTGGTGCGGTACTACCCCATCCTCGAACGATACTACTGTGAGCCTCTGCAGTACTACTGCTCCCTTGAGCAGTACTACCGTATGCCACAGCACACTACCACTTGGAGTCGTTCATTTTGCAACGACACAGATAACTGATCGGTGCTCCAAAGAGGCAAGGGAAAGGTGGTGTAAAGGAACAGACGTGTACATGATGATTCCACTCTAACCTTTCCGGAGAGG
Organism: Triticum dicoccoides; assembly: GCF_002162155.2. Classification (NCBI taxonomy): domain Eukaryota; kingdom Viridiplantae; phylum Streptophyta; class Magnoliopsida; order Poales; family Poaceae; genus Triticum; species Triticum dicoccoides. The sequence continues at coordinate 283,813,384 of NC_041389.1, forward strand.
ACCCCCTCTTAATAGTACGGCTTTCCAATGACTCAAATCCACCAAAAGGAAACGTTGAAAAACGTCGTCTTCACTAGGCTCCGAGGGGCATTGAATTGTCTTGTGCCAACACATGAGATATCTGAAATGCTCAATGCACACGATTAGTCCGCAAAAGCATTGTCATCAATCACGAAAACCACTTAAGGTGAAATATGCCCTTACAATCTCCCCCTTTTTGGTGGATTGATGACAATACTGGATTTGCTCATAAGAGTACACAAATGAATATAAGCGATCCCAACTTCTACAAAATATTGGCAGGCTCCCCCAAGATGTATGCACTCTATATGAATGCTTTGGACTGCACGGCACACATGCTAGGATCAATACTCCCCCTAATTTTATAGATGAGGCATTAAAAACACTAAGCATAAGAGACAATAAGGTAAGCTTGAGTGCATATGTCTTACACCATATGATAGAATAGCAGGTCTCGCAAGCACAAACCAAACCAAAGCAACACAAACGAAGTTCCAACGAAACGAAAGCAAAGACACGAACGAAAGCAAATCCTACACTCTCTCCCCTTTGGCATCGAGACACCAAAAGGGCAGAGAGGACACCTACGAGATAGGTGGTAGCACCCTTTACAAAGGTCGCTCTGCATGCTCCTTGAGGGAGTCCTGGACTAGGGGGTGTCCGGATAGCCGAACTATCATCATCGGTCGGACTCCAAGACTATGAAGATACAAGATTGAAGACTCCGTCCCATGTCCGGATGGGACTTTCCTTGGCGTGGAAGGCCAGCTTGGCAATACGGATATGTAGATCTCCTACCATTGTAACCGACTCTGTGTAACCCTGGCCCTCTCCGGTGTCTATATAAACCAGATGGCTTTAGTCCATAGGACGAACAACAATCATACCATAGGCTAGCTTCTAGGGTTTAGCCTCCTTGATCTCGTGGTAGATCTACTCTTGTAATACCCACATCATCAATATCAATCAAGCAGGACGTAGGGTTTTACCTCCATCAAGAGGACCCGAACCTGGGTAAAACATTGTGTCCCTTGTCTCCTGTTACCATCCGCCTAGACGCACAGTTCGGGACCCCCCTACCCGAGATCCGCCGGTTTTGACACCGACATTGGTGCTTTCATTGAGAGTTCCTCTGTGTCGTCACCGATAGGCTCGATGGCTTCTTCGATCATCAACAACGACACAGTCCAGGGTGAGACCTTTCTCCCCGGACAGATCTTCATATTCGGTGGCTTTGCACTGCGGGCCAATTCGCTTGGCCATCTGGAGCAGATCGAAAGCTACGCCCCTGGCCGTCAGGTCAGATTTGGAAGTTTGAACTTCACGGCTGACATCCGCGGGGACTTGATCTTCGATGGATTCGAGCCACAGCCGAGCGCGCCGCACTATCACGACGGGCATGATTTAGCTCTGCAGCCGGACAGTACCCTGGAGGCCGCACACGAGTCCGCTCCGATCTTCAATTCGGAGCCGGCTGCGCAGATCGAGGACGGGTGGCTAGACACCGCCTCGGGGGCTGCAACCTCTACGGCGATAGAGCCGAACACTGATCTTGTCCCTCATGAAGCTCGTGACTCTGAGGTGCCGGACTCCTCGCCGGACTCCGAACCTCCCGCGCCCCCTCCAATGGAATCCGATTGGGCGCCGATCATGGAGTTCACCGCTGCGGACGTCTTTCAACACTCACCTTTCGGCAACATCTTGAGTTTGCTAAAGTATCTCTCGTTATCAAGAGAGCCCTGGCCGGACTGCGGTTAGGACGGTTGGGATGCGGACGATGAAGAAATTCAAAGCCCGCCCACCACCCACTTAGTAGCCACTGTCGATGATCTAACCGACATGCTAGACTTCGACTCCGAAGACATCGACGGTATGGACGATGATGCCGGAGACGACCAAGAACCAGCGCCTACCGGGCACTGGAAAGCCACCTCATCATATGACATATACATGGTGGATATCCCAAAGGATGGGAACGGCAGAGGAACAAAGGAGGATGACCCCTCCAAGAAACAGCCCAAACGTCGGCGTCAGCGGCGCCGCTCTAAATCCCGCCAAATCAAGAATGGAGATTCCAGCACCGGAGATAATAACATCCCAGACAGTGCCGAAGACAACCCCCTGCATAAAGATTCAACACAGGAGGACGGAGACACCAGCCCTCACGAGAGAGTAGCAGACGAAGAGGTAGAGGATGATAATTACATGCCTCCCTCCGGAGACGAGGAAAGCCTCGACGACGATGAATTTGTCGTGCCTGAGGATCCCGCCGAACAAGAGCGTTTTAAACGCAGGCTTATGGCCACGGCAAACAGCCTCAAGAAAAAGCAGCAACAGCTTAGAGCTGATCAAGATCTGCTAGCTGACAGATGGACTGAAGTCCTTGCGGCCGAAGAGCATGAGCTCGAACGCCCCTCCAAAAGCTACCCCAAACGCAAGCTGCTACCCCGATTAGAGGAGGAGGCATATAAACCCGCATCACCAGAGCACGATACGGTTGACCGGCCACCCCGTGGCCGCGACAGAGAGGCCTCTAGGCCCTCCATTAGAACCGTACCTCGGCGTCGCTCGAAAAGCACAAGACCACAGGGGAACGCTCCGGACTTGCGAGACATATTGGAGGATAAGGCAAGACAATCAAGATCGATCTACGGATCGTAGGGGCGCCCCATGATACGTGACGACAACCATCACGTCGGACACAGCAAGTCCGGCCGGGCCAAACACAGTAGACAAAACTCTTTTGAGCTTCGTCGTGATATAGCCCAATACAGAGGCGCCGCACACCCACCATGCTTCACAGATGAAGTAATGGATCATCAAATCCCCAAAGGGTTTAAACCCGTGAATATTGAATCTTATGATGGCACAACGGACCCCGCGGTTTGGATCGAAGACTATCTCCTTCATATCCACATGGCCCGCGGTGATGATCTCCACGCCATCAAATACCTCCCACTCAAGCTTAAAGGACCAGCTCGGCATTGGCTTAACAGCTTACCAGCAGAATCAATTGAGAGTTGGGAGGACCTAGAAGCCGCATTCCTTGATAACTTCCAGGGCACGTATGTGCGACCACCAGACGCTGACGACCTAAGCCACATAATTCAGCAGCCAGACGAATCGGCCAGACAATTCTGGACACGGTTCTTAACTAAGAAAAAACAAATCGTTGACTGTCCGGATGCAGAGGCCCTCGCGGCCTTCAAACATAACATCCGTGACGAGTGGCTTGCCCAGCACCTGGGGCAGGAAAAGCCGAAATCCATGGAAGCCCTCACATCACTCATGACCCGCTTCTGCGCGGGAGAAGACAGCTGGCTAGCCCGCAGCAACAACCTCAGCAAAAATTCTGGCAGTCCGGATGTCAAGGACCACAATGGCAGGCCGCGTCGCAACAAGAACAAACGCCGCATTAACAGCGACAATAACGAGGATATGGTAGTCAATGCCGGATTCAGAGGCTCTAAATCCGGTCAGCGGAAAAAGCCATTCAAAAGAACTACTCCGGGTCCGTCCAATTTGGACCGAATACTCGACCGCTCGTGCCAGATACACGGCACCCCCGACAAGCCAGCTAACCACACCAACAGGGATTGTTGGGTATTCAAGCAGGCAGGCAAGTTAATTGCCGAAAACAATGACAAGGGGTTGCATAGCGATGACGAGGAAGAGACCCGACCGCCGAACAATAGAGGACAGAAGGGTTTCCCCCCACAAGTGCGGACGGTGAACATGATATACGCAACCCACATACCCAAGAGGGAGCGGAAGCATGCACTTAGGGATGTATACGCGATGGAGCCAGTCGCCCCGAAGTTCAACCCATGGTCCTCTTGCCCGATCACTTTTGATCGAAGGGACCACCCCACCAGCATCCGCCACGGCGGATTTGCCGCATTGGTGCTAGACCCAATCGTTGATGGATTTCACCTCACCAGAGTCCTGATGGACGGCGGCAGCAGCCTGAACCTGCTTTATCAGGATACAGTGCGCAAAATGGGCATAGACCCCTCAAGGATTAAACCCACAAAGACGACCTTTAAAGGCGTCATACCATGTGTAGAGGCCAATTGTACAGGCTCAGTTACACTGGAAGTGGTCTTCGGATCCCCGGATAACTTCCGAAGTGAGGAGTTAATCTTCGACATAGTTCCGTTCCGCAACGGCTATCATGCTCTGCTCGGACGTACCGCGTTTGCAAAGTTCAACGCGGTGCCGCACTACGCATACCTCAAGCTCAAGATGCCAGGCCCTTGAGGAGTCATCACGGTCAACGGAAACACGGAACGCTCTCTCCGAACGGAGGAACATACAGCGGCTCTCGCGGCAGAAGTACAGTGCAGCCTCTTAAGGCAATTCTCGAGTCCGGCCGTTAAGCGACCGGACACGGCTAAACGCGCCCGGAGTAACCTACAACAAGACCACCTGGCACATTCCGAGCACGCGTAGCAGTGCGGCCCCAACCCCAGCCCCTGCAAAATTTCAAGACAGGTCCTTCGCGTACATCATTACGCTCTGGAGATACCATGGGCATGGGGGGAGGGGCACGACTACGATAGGCCCAGAATGCGGCTTAACCACACCAGGGGCTCTCAAGTGTGTCATTCTTTTTTTTCCTCTTATTTTTACCCACAGGACTCCGTTCATCAGAGGCCCTGTCCGGCAGCAGACCTGCCGAACTCATGATGCAACAGCTAGGGAAGGAGAAAGGCTACGACAAATATCCAGGTGGTCTCCTTTACGAGCATTAAATCTGTTTTATACACCATTCCGCAGCCTACCCCTGGAGGGGGACATGTTTAATAGTCCCATCCCTTGCTTATCGCACCATTTGTATCGTTCTGCATTCACAGCAGTATCTCTTGAATAAACAATGTAGCACCTTTTTGCTTACAATTGCATTTCTTTCTTATACATATGTTCATTTATGACATGTTGCATCCGTACACTTTGGTACGGCTAAAAACACCAGGGGCTTATGTTTCCTGCATCATGGTGTGATAAGTCCGAACACTTTCACCAGTGCGGCACCCTGAACTATAGCATTATATGCATCGGCTCCGAATCATGTCTTGGGTCAATAGTTGGGTTTGCCAGGCTCCCATGTTTTGGTACCTTATGTTCCGTTGTATCGGCTAAGGTAGCACTGGGAGAACCACTGCGATTGCGCCCCAGTTGAGCTGGGCGAGCGCCTCAGTGGAGAAAGCTAAAACTAACTGTCATGATGAGGCAAGAGCCGGTCGCTGTTCGAGAGGTTTTTTGCGAGTCCCTAAAGACTTATGCCACTTAGAGCGAGGAGCCGGCTTTGTCCGGCCCAGGCGTGGATAGCGCCCCAAATTCGGCCTTCCGAACACTAGGGGCTTCGCCGAAATTTAAAATTATAGAATTCTATGGCTAAGTGAGAGTGTTCAAGCATTATAAGTCCGGTTGCCTTGTTTGTTGTGTTGAGCGCCTCCCTAGATGGACCCAAAAATGGGAACAAGAGTGCTCATATTTATCCCGAACACCCCAGCACTCGTGGCATGGGGGCTGAAGCCGACGACTTGCCATCTCTCAGATTTGATAAACAGCCGCACAGAAGGTAATATTTTAAGTTAACAAGCGTTGCTTAGTGCATATGAACAAAGTTTTCAGCGCATAGGATAACAAAATGCGAGTCTACTCAAATATTATATTTTTGGAGCACTCACCCGCAATAATGCGGGCACCCTTCAGGACACTCTTATAATACATCTCGGGCGTGCGATACTCCTTGCCCAGCGGTGGCGCGTCCGTCACAAGCTTCTGAGCATCCATCTTGCCCCAGTGCACCTTAGCGCGGGCAAGGGCCCGACGGGCACCTTCAATGCAGGCGGAGTGCTTGATGACTTCAACCCATGGACACGCATCCACCAGCCGCCGCACCAGGCCGAAGTAGCTCCTAGGCATGGCCTCCTTAGGCCACAGCCGAACTATGAGGCCCTTCATGGCCTGTTCGGCCACCTTGTGGAGCTCGACCAGCTGCTTCAGCTGGTCTCTAAGGGGCACCGGATGTCCGGCCTCAGCATACTGAGACCATAAGACCTTCTCCGTCGAGCTCCCCTCCTCGGCACTATAGAAAGCGGCAGCATCGGACACGCTCCGGGGCAGATCTACAAACGCTTCTGGAGAGCTCCGAATTTGGGTAAGTGACAGGTAATTCACACTCACATGCTTACTCTGCATGAAAAATGCCTTACCCGCCGCTATTTTCTTCAACGCCTCGATTTCCTGGAGGGCCTTGTAGGCTTCGGCCTTAGCGGCTTTGGCACTCTCAAGAGCCGATGCAAGCTCGGACTCTCGAGTCTTCGAGTCGCGCTCCAAACTCTCATGTTTTTCCACGAGAGCCTGGAGCTCTTGCTGTACCTCCGCCAGCCGCGCCTCCTGCTTCTCTCGCTCGGTGTGCTCCGCGGCCGCATTACGTTCGGCCACGGACACCGCCTCCTTCAGGGTCGCCACCTCGTTCGTGGCCCCTGCAATACCCACGTTATCCTTGTCATTTTTCTTGCAACCAAATCCTTTTCTGTAACTTACAATTTTAATAAGGTGTTACTCACCTTCCTTGTCCTCGAGCTGCTTCTTGGCACGGCCAAGTTCGTTCTCGGACCGCTCGAGGCTTTGCTTCAAAGTTTTGACCTCCGCAGTCAGTGCGGCAGAGGTCAGCAGCACAGCCTGCAATCCCATATTGACATAATTTTTATGACTCCTGCGTATATTTTTTTTAGATCCTCAGTCCGTTTTTTCTTTTCGAACACCGAACCGAGCATTAGGGGCTAATGTCTATGCGGTACTATTTTACACATATCACAATTCTTACCTCAAAACCTGTTAGAAGGCTGCTGCAGGCTTCGGTCAGCCCGCTCTTGGCGAGCTGAACCTTCTGAATCACCGCACCCATGACGGTGCGGTGTTCCTCTTTAATGGAAGCGCCGTTGAGCGCCTCCAGCAAGCTATCCGGCGCCTCCGGTTGGACGGAGGCCACCGGCGTCACGGTCTTGCCCTTCTTACGAAGGGGCCGCCCTCCGGACTCCGGAGCCACTACATGTTCCGGTGCGGAGTCCGGTGCAAAGTCCGGGTGGTTGCCCTACGGCACCTCCGGGGCCTCCTCCTCCTGGCGGGTCCCTTCCCGGGATCCCACCTCAGCATCATCCGCATCACAAGGGGAGGAGGCGGTCGGAACGGAATCCATATCCGACGCACCCAAGGAGCCGCTCGACGAAGCGGGAAGATCCTCCTTGGGCGGACTGCAGGGTTGTATGCGGCATTAGAAAGACTCCATGTGGCGAAAATAAAAATCATGAAGTTATTCAGAAGTCCGGATACTTACGGTCTCGCCAGGGGCTTGGCCCTTGGAGGCCAATCCTCGTCGTCGTTGCTGGCGTGGGCAGAGCAGTCCGGGGGAAGAGTCCTTCTCTTCTTGGACCCTTCGGCCTCCCTCGTTGGGGAGGCCTTCCTTTTCTTCCCTCCCCCTGCTGGGGGAGAGGCCTCTTTCTTCTCCTCCTCGCCTTCGTGGGAGGAGTCTGCCTCGGTGTCATCATCCGATGACACCTGAAAATGGGAACTCTTTCGAGTGCCCGTGGCCTTCTTCTTGGCCTTCTTCTCCGGCACCACATGGGGTGCCGGAGCCAGCAGCCCCGTTAAGCGGGCATCCGCTGGGTCTTCTGGCAAAGGGGCCGGACAGATAGTCTGCTCAGCCTTCTTCATCCAGTCCTGTCAAAGGAGAGGGAGTTTAGATCCTGCATAGAGTCAAATGATGGAAAACAAGCGTCCCGTAAAGGGCAAAATCGCTTACCTCGCTAGCTGGACGCTGCGAGCTGAATCCGCGATCTTCGGTGGCGGGTGCGGGAGCCTCGGCGCCCTTAAACAGCACCCTCCAGGCCTCTCCGTACGTAGTGTCGAAGAGCCCGCTCAAAGTCTGGTGCTGCGCCGGATCGAACTCCCACATATTGAAGTCCCGTTGTTGGCACGGGAGAATCCGGCGGATGAGCATGACCTGGACTACGTTGACAAGCTTGAGCTTCCTTTTCACTAGCTTTTGGATGCAGGCTTGAAGTCCGGTCAGCTCCTCCGAATCACCCCATATCCGGCCACTCTCCTTCCAGGAGGTGAGCCATATGGGGATGCCAGATCTGAATTCGGGGGCCACTGCCCATTCAGGGTCACGCGGCTCGGTGATGTAGAACCACCCCGATTGCCACCCCTTAATGGTTTCCACGAAGGTGCCCTCAAGCCAAGTAACGTTGGGCATCTTGCCCACCATGGCGCCTCTGCACTCCGCTTGGCTGCCCTTCACAACCTTCGGCTTGACACTGAAGGTCTTGAGCCACAAGCCGAAGTGGGGCTTAATGCAGAGGAAGGCCTCACACACGACGATAAACGCCGAGATATTAAGGATGAAATTCGGGGCCAGATCATGGAAATCCAGGCCGTAGTAGAACATGAGCCCCCGGACAAAGGGATGGAGTGGGAAGCCCAGTCCGCGGAGGAAATGGGAAAGAAATACTACCCTCTCATGGGGCCTGGGGGTGGGGATGAGCTCCCCCTCGTTGGGAAGCCGGTGCGCAATGTCGCTGGACAGGTATCCGGCGCTGCGCAGCTTCTGGATGTGCCCCTCCGTAATGGAGGAGGCCATCCACTTACCTCCCGCTCCGGACATAGTTGGAGAAGGTTGAGGTGAGATGTGCGGACTTGGGCGCTGGAGCTCGAGTTTGCAGAGATGGATAGGCAAAGGAGGAAGAAGGCGTAGGTAAAAGGGTAGATCTTTATCCCCTTATATGGGCGGACGAAACCATGCGTCCCCACCGGCCTGATAAAACTCGCTTATCTCCCAAGCGCCGCAGTCAATGGCGCGGTTGGGTTACCCACGTCCGTATTGATGAGAATCCCGGGATAAGGGGAACACGATCTCTGCTTCGACAAGACGTGCCAAGGAAACCGCTTCGCTAGACGCGCGGAGGTGGTATAATAAAAACGATTCGAGTAAAGGCTTGGTTGTGGTGTGATGTCACGCCACAAAATACGTCAGCAGATTGAACTTGTGTAAATATTATTCTCTCTACGGTGGTATGTGGAATTTATTTTGCAGAGCTGGACACTATCCTGGTGTTCACAATCTTCTATAAATTATTCGGAGGAGGAACCCGCCTTGCAATGCCAAAGACAATATGCGCGCCGGACTCGTCGTCATTGAAGCCTGGTTCAGGGGCTACTGAGGGAGTCCTGGACTAGGGGGTGTCCGGATAGCCGAACTATCATCATCGGCCGGACTCCAAGACTATGAAGATACAAGATTGAAGACTTCATCCCGTGTCCGGATGGGACTTTCCTTGGCGTGGAAGGCAAGCTTGGCAATACGGATATGTAGATCTCCTACCATTGTAACCGACTCTGTTTAACCCCAGCCCTCTCCGGTGTCTATATAAACTGGATGGCTTTAGTCCATAGGATGAACAACAATCATACCATAGGCTAGCTTCTACGGTTTAGCCTCCTTGATCTCGTGGTAGATCTACTCTTGTAATACCCACATCATCAATATCAATCAAGCAGGACGTAGGGTTTTACCTCCATCAAGAGGGCCCGAACCTGGGCAAAACATTGTGTCCCTTGTCTCCTGTTACCATCCGCCTAGACGCACAGTTCGGGACCCCCTACCCGAGATCCGCCGGTTTTGACACCGACACTCCTCATCGGACTCGCTGCAGCTGGAATGGTCTCCTTCTCAGACTCGGTCCACTGATATCCCTGCTTGGCTATCCAGTCAGCCTCCGGAGTGATGTTCACCTCTGACCCACTCTCCACAATCTCGCCAAAAGTCCTCAAGATCCTCTTGTTGCGCTGGCGACTCTCCTTGGAAGCAACATGGGTCTTGTACTGCCCCTTGGCTTGCATACAAAGCAGGGTCTTCATCTTGGCCTTCAGCTTCTTAGCCCAAGAGGGCTCGCTAGATGGAGGAGCATACCCAACAGAACTGTCCTCAGCCTCCTCCTCCTCAACCTTGTCCTCATCCACATTCATCCTAGCAGCCTCAGCCTCGGCCCTGGTAGTGGTATTGGCCCACTTGTTCTTCAGACGTAGCTTGATAGGCTCGTGGAGAATCCAGTTTGGTGTAGAGAAGTCTTCCTCTGGAAACATCTTATCACAAGTCTTTGAGATCAGATGGTGCGAGTAAGGACCATAGATGGGAATATTGCGATTGAAGACCGCAAACCTGACCTCATTCCACATGATATGAGAAATGTCCAGGGGCTGGGCAGCATGCTGACGCGCCTCCTCACACAGAAGCATCATATCCACAAGGTAAGCATGCACCTTATCTTTGTCGCCGACACGAGGAAAGAGACTGTTGCGGAAGACTCGGTGCATGACATCGAGGAAGTGGTTGAGCACCCAAGTCTGAGTGCCATTGGGATGCTTCATCTCCACCATAAAAGGCATAAGCTTGTCCTTGTTGGCTGGCTCGGCGTTGCCGTGAGGGCGGGTGCCAACGAGCACATTAGGCCCATCATCACGGACATTCAGCAGCGTCATGAATTCCTTCCAAGTGGCAGACAACTTCTTCCCATTGGTCATCCAAGACAAAATTCGCTCCCCATCTGTGTGGAAGTGGACGGAGGCAAAGAACTGTGCCACGAGCTCTGGGTCAAAGTCCATATGGAAAGTGATGAAGTCCTCAGTGCCAAACTACACCACCAAGTCCAGTGCCTCACCAAAGTAGTCATGGTTCTTCCTCAGATGAGTCATGTCAATCCACTGCATTGGGACACAGAAGTTGTGCTTGGACTTGATCACATCAATGTATAAGAGATTCTGCTGCTTGGTCCAGAACAACTCATTCCGTCTAACATTCTCACGAGGTTCACATAGGGATTGATTCTCTTTCGAATGAAGAACTAGGACAGAGGCATCTCATCCATGCCAAGAGCTGGCTCCTTGTACTTTTTGGCGGTCTTCTTGACATTGCTGTGTTGGGTATTGGAGCCCTCTGGTGCTTCTTGATTGCGCGGACGCTTCGAGCTCATGTCACGGCTTGGGTTTGAGCGACAGACATTGGAGCCACCACCTATGACACACAACACAAGAACACACGAGAGAAACGAGAAGGATTAATGCAAAGACCACAACCAAAACAAGCGAAACATGTAGACATAAGATTGGGAAGTTGCAACAAGGTAGCTTCGAAGTCAATGGGAGTACCTCTCCACTAAGCGGAAGTAACATTTACTTCTGCTCCAGCCGTGGTAGTACCGCGCCGGGATGGCACGGTAGTACCACGCTCAGAGCGGAAGTAAAATTTTACTTCCGTGCCCCGAGCGGTAGTACCGCCCGCCCCAGAGGAATGGTAGTACTGCGCGATGCGAATGCGGCCGGAGCGGTAGTACCGCACGGGAGGTGCGGTAATACCGCTCGAAATCCAATCCGGTACAACACAGATCTAGGCACATCCGCGACATTGAATCGGTACTACCGTTGATCAAAACTACTGTGTGGCAACATTCCAAATAGCATATCTACTGCACTACTACTCTCCTACATACTTCTCTTGCAAAGATTTGGCCTAAAATCTCAAGAACAACATGCATCTCCCCGTAAACCTAGAAGCAAAACTATGAGGCAAAGAGAGAGGGATTCAGGGAGAAACCTTGTTCCATGGCAAGAGGACGAGGTGGGGAACGATCCCACCGGTCGGAATGTGAGGAGAGCGGCCGGAGATGGAGATCCGGCGAGGTCCTCTAGCGACGTTCTTGGGTAGGAGAGAGAGAGAGAGAGAGAGAGAGAGAGAGAGAGAGACGGGGTGGGGAAAAAGGGTTGAATGGGTACGGGGGAGTTGAAACTCCCCTGCCCATACTTGACCCCCACCCGCTCGTGACGACGCGGTAGTACCATGGGTCATCGAGGTAGTACCGCCCGGGCGGAAGTACCGCACTCAAGGCCGTAGTACCGCTCTTCCAGCGGCAATAAAACATTACTGCCGCGATGGAAGCGGTAGTACCATGCTCTTCTCCTGCAGCAGTACCGTGGCATGCCGCGGTAGTACCGTAGACCCAAGAAAGTGCTCGCTTCGACAAAACAGAGAAACACGGTCTTTGCACAAACACCTTCAAGCGACCGGACACGCACGCACACACACACGAGGCAACACGGACACAAACACGGCACAACAAGAAGGCAAAAGACAACCAGGAACAAGCACAAGCAAAACCTCTCAAGAAGAGAGGGCGGTGGCCGAAGCCACCTATCTTTGAGTCAATTGGTATGGCACCGCGAATAATTATCATTGGGCCCATGACCAAAACTCGTCTTTGAAGCACACATACCATCAAGAATGGATAATGTGAAAGAGTTGATCAATTTATGCATAATGGGGGGAGGGAGAGTTCATTGAGAGAACAACACTCCCCCTATGTCCATGCCTACATCTAAACAAGATATCAAGTTGAGTATGGTGGGGTGTGCAAGAGTTCAAGCTACCTTGCTCGAATCAATGATATTTAGCTCATGCCTTAACTCGCGAAATCTTGCTTCATCCAAGGGCTTCGTGAAAATATCTGCAAGGTTATCATGATTGTTGACATACTTGAGCTTGATCTCCCCTCTCCTAATGTGATCCCGGATGAAGTGATACAGAATCTCAATATGCTTCGTCTTGAAGTGTTGCACCGGGTTGAGAGAGATCTTGATGGCACTTTCATTATCACACCAAAGAGGCACTTCGTCACAAATGACACCGTAATCCTTCAAAGTTTGCCTCATACATAGAAGTTGAGCACAACAACTACTGGCAACCACATACTCCGCTTCGGTGGACGAGAGAGACACACAACTTTGCTTCTTAGAAGACTAACTCACCAAAGAGCAACCAAGAAATTGGCACCCTCCAGAGGTGGACTTCCTATCCACTCTGTCTCCCGCCCAATCTGAGTCTGAATAGCCCAAAAGGTTGAAGTTGGCTCCTCTTGGGTACCACAAGCCAAAGTTTGGGGTATGCGCCAAATATTGAAAGATTCGCTTGACCGCCACATAGTGGCTTTCCTTAGGCGCAGCTTGAAACCATGCACAAATTCCCACACTCAACATGATATCCAGTCTAGATGCACAAAGGTAAAGCAAGGAGCCAATCATGGAGCGATATACCTTTTGATCCACTGCTTTACCATTGGGATCTATGTCAAGTTGGCATTTGACGGGCATTGGAGTGGAGGCCGGCTTGACATCACTTAGCTTGAATCTCTTGAGCATGTCTTGAGTGTATTTGGCTTGGTTGATGAAGGTGCCTTCTCTTCCTTGCTTGATTTCGAACCTGAGAAAGAACTTCAACTCTCCCATCATGGACATCTTGAACTTTGAGGTCATGAGAGCGGCAAATTACTCATTGAAAGCTTTGTTAGGGGAACCAAAGATAATATCATCAACATATAGTTGGCATACAAACAACTCCCCTTTGACCTTCTTAGTAAAAAGAGTGGGATCGATTTTCCCAATTTCAAACCCACGTTCTTGCAACAACTCGGTAAGATGCTCATACCAAGCACCTGGGGCTTGTTTAAGGCCATAGAGTGCCTTGTCGAGTTGGTACACATGATCGGGGAAATAGGGATCCTCGAACCCCAGGGGTTGTTTGACATACACCAACTCATTAATAGGACCATTAAGAAAAGCACTTTTCACATCAATTTGTTGCAGCTTGAAGTTATGATGAGAAGCATAGTAAATCAACAAACGAATAGATTCGAGGCGAGCAACGGGAGCAAAGGTTTCACCGTAGTCGATACCCTCGACTTGGGAGTAGCCTCGTGCTACCAAATGAGCCTTGTTGCGAACAATAATCTCGTGAGCATCTTGCTTGTTCTTGAATATCCACTTGGTTCCAATGACATTATGGTCCCCCGATGGCCTTGGCACCAATCTCCACACCTTGTTGTGCTCAAAGTTGTTGAGTTCTTCATGCATGGCATTGAGCCAATCCGGATCCTCGAGCGCCTCATAGACCTTTTGGGGTTCAACACAAGAAACAAACGCGTGATGTTCACAACAGTTTGCTAATTTTCTACGAGTTCTTACCCCCTTTCTTAGGCTTCCAAGCACATCCGTCATGAGATGATCTTTGGTTGTGAGCTTGGATGCAATCTTAGCGGCACGATGCTCCAATTCCTCCTCAAGAGTGAGATGAGGAGAGGTAACTTGATAATCTTGAGCGTCGTCTTGAGCTTGTTCTTGATCTTGAGCTTGCTCTTGATCTTGAACTTGCTCGGAAGGGAGAACTTGACATTGGGCATCACTTGGTGGTTCACCACCATCTTGAGGTTGATCTTTCCCTTGATCTTGTTCACTTGGTTGAGGGCCTTCACTTTGTTCTTAGGAAGCGTATGGGTCTTGGGTTGGTGATGGCTCCACTTGAGTGGAGCATTGTCCTTATCCTTTGGCCACAAGGGGTTTCTCAATGGGTAGGATATGACCAACACCCATTCTTCTTATAGCTTGGGGAGGAATTTCATCACCTACATCACAAGTACCACTTTGCTCCACTTGGGAGCCGTTATTCTTGTCAAACTCCACGTTACACGTCTCCTCAATGAGTCCGGTGGACTTGTTGAGGACACGGTAAGCATGAGAGTTTGTAGCATAACCAACAAATATGCCCTCATGAGCTCTAGCCTCAAATTTAGACAACCGAACACCTTTCTTGAGAATGAAACACTTACAACCGAACACCTGGAAATACTTGAGGTTGGGCTTGTTACCGGTAATTATCTCATATGGAGTCTTGTTCAAGCCCTTGCGGAGATAGAGACGATTGGATGCATGGCAAGTGGTGTTGATGGCTTCGGCCCAGAAGTTGTAGGGAGACTTGAACTCTTCCATCATGGTCCTTGCCGCGTCCATCAACGTCCGGTTCTTCTTCTCCACTACACCATTTTGTTGAGGGTGTATGGTGCTGAATATTGATGCTTGATCCCCTCATCACTAAGGAACTCATCCAAGGTGTAGTTCTTGAACTCAGTGTCGTTGTCACTTCTTATTGTCAAGATCTTTGCATCGTGTTGACTTTGAGCTTCATTTGCAAAGTCGATGACGGTTTGTTGAGTTTCACTCTTTCTCTTGAAGAAATATACCCAAGTGTATCTTGAATAATCACCGACAATCACCAAGCAATACTCTCTACCCCCAAGACTATCAAAGGATGGAGGCCCAAAGAGATCCATGTGAAGGAGCTCCAAGGGTCTCTTCGAGTAGATGATAGTCGTGGGAGGGTGAGCCTTCTCATGTAACTTTCCTTCGATACAAGAACTGCAAGCACGATCTTTAGCAAAGCTATCGTTTGTTAGTCCACGGACATGGTCCCCCTTGAGAAGACTTTGCAAAGATCTCATATTGACATGGGCTAAATGGCGATGCCAAAGCCACCCCACATCAACTATAGCCATTAGGCATCTCGCGGTCTTAGTGGGTCGCTCCGAAAAGTTAATCACATAAAGATCGTTCTCAACATGCTCAACAAAGGCTACTTTAAGAGTCTTGCTCCACAAGAGGGCCACGGTATCAATATCAAAGAATGTGGCAAAGCCCATGAGTGCAAGTTGACAAACGGAAAGTAAATTTTATGCAAGGGACTCAACAAGCATGACTTTCTCGATCGTGAGATCATGAGAAATGACAACCTTGCCAAGACCCAATACCTTGGAAGACGAGGCATCACCCACTCGACATTGGTGGGCATAGATGGAATCTTGTGCACGTCCACCACCAAGTCCTTGCTTCTGGTCATATGATCTGTGGCTCCACTATTGAGCAACCATGATCCTCCACCAGAAGCAAACACCTACAAGAGATCAATGCTTGGTTTTAGGTACCCATTTTGTAATGGGACCTTGGATGTTATTAACAAGGGTCTTAGGAACCCAAATATACCATTCAATGTACTCATAAGGAGAACCAACAAATTTAGCATAAACATGCCCATCACTAGCACGACATAACACATAAGAAGGGTTAAAGTCGCCGGCTTTGTTGAAAGGGGTGGCATTGCCCTTCTTGACATCACAACCCTTCACATTGTTCTTCTTATCCTTAGAAGCACCCTCACCCTCCTTCACAAAAGTTTGCTTGAGAGGAGGAGTTCGTTTGGCCTTGTCATTCTTCTTCTTGTTCTTGGACTTGGGTGCGAACCCAACTCCCTCCTTGGCCACAACTTCCTTTTGATTGCTCAAAAGGTCATTGAGATTCTTCTTACCTTGTATGCAAGACACAAGGCCTTTCTCAAGTTGCTCCTGCAACTTGGCATTCTCCTCCACAAGATGCACATGCTCACAACACGGGTTAGTAGCATTTGCATTATCAATTAAGACCATATGATGAAAAGTGGATTTCTCCTTGGTTAGCTTCACTTGGAGTTGATCATGAGACTCCTTGAGGCTAGCATGAGCACCCTACAAGGCCTTGTGAGCCTTGTCAAGTATATCAAACTCCTCCTTGAGTCTAGCATGATCAACCCCAAGTTTAGCCTTCTCGGAATCAAGCACACGAGATACAACAAGAGCATGATCAAGATCTTTCTTTAATTTAGCATGGTCATCATTGTGTGACTCCTCAAGAGCCAAATGGTGAACACACTCTTCCTTAAGCGCATTAGAGAGATCCGATATCTCATCGACATAGTCACGACTATGACCTTCCATCTTAGAGATGATTTCTTCATGAGCCTTGATCATGTCATTGGATTCACCAAGTTGTTCCAAGAGATCAACTAAGTGCTTCTTGGATTTGCCCTTGAGCTTACTCATAAAAGACTCAAATTCATTCACTTCCTCATTAGACCCCTCACTTTCATCAATGCAATCCGTCAAGGAAGGATTAGTAATGATGGTAGTTTTGATGTTGGGGGTTACCTTGTTGGTGGCTTTGGCCATGAGGCACTTGGCAGTGATGTTCTCGTTGGGTGAATCGAAGAGAGACACCCGTGGGGTTGTGGCAATGGCAACGGAGGCCATGGCCATGGCTTCTGTTAGAGTATGTAATGGGCCTAGGCTGGTGGTATAACCTGTTAGTCTTAGGGTTAATTAGAGATAAGGGTCGCTTGCTTAGGGGTCAAGTAAGCCTTGCTTGGGAGTCAAGTAAACCTCTCTATATAAAGAGAGGAGATGTATCAATCTAATCAAGCAAGAATTAAGAAGGAAATCCCTTCTCTCTTGCTAGAAGGAGGGCGCGAGAGGGCCGGCCGGGGGCCTTTTTGCCCACGGCCGAGCAAGAGGGAAGGGGTTTCCTTCTTAATTCTTGCTTGATTAGATTGATACACCTCCTCTCTTTATATAGAGAGGTTTACTTGACTCCCAAGTAAGGCTTACTTGACCCCTAAGCAAGCGACCCTTATCTCTAATTAACCCTAAGACTAACGGGCTATACCGCCAGCCCAGGCCCATTAGGCCCATTATGTACTCTAACACTACACCCCACCTGGACGTGCAGCTTGTCCTCGAGCTGCAGCCTAACCAACTTATAACAATGACTCGACGCAACACAAACCTAACACCTAAAAACAAGCCTTTTACATCCCGGCTTGTTTTATTACTCTCAACCTGAAATGGACCGAGACGCTTTATTTTGGACCCCTCAACAAAAAGTGGACACCATCCGCACGTCTGACGTGCACGTGTACAGCCACCTGGATCCCATGGACACCACCTAGACCAAAGGAGTGCATGTGTATGGCCACCTGGAAGTGGTCGCAAGAGCGACCAGCAGAGGCGCCCTCGCGGCGGCCGGTGGCGGAATGCTGTGGTGCTACGCGGTGCGCTGCTGTCGGTGACACCATGCCTTCTCCCTGCCGGACAGCTATTGGTCTGCACCGCACAGAGAAGAATGGAGGGCTTGAGATGGAGAATGACGAGGAGGGGTGCACCCCCCAACCGTCGATGTCGCAGACTTTGAGGTCGCTGCCCATGGGGAAAACAGCATGCCCACCGCTAGTGGGGGAAACCGCATGCCCAAGATCCCCAACGCCGCGGATGAGATCGAGGTCCTTTGCGCAGTGAAGGGCAACTTGGAGGAGCGGTAGCTGCAGACCACGCATCTCTCGCACACGCTGACGCGCTAGGAGGCCGCGCATAGTAGCCTGCAACCTCACGGTCGCCGACACGTGGCAAGTAGTGATCCAAGACGGAAGCGGTGATGGGGGCGGCGGGGACTGGACTTGGTGGAGCGGGACTCCCGCCGGCGCGGTCGATGCAGGGCTGGAGCTGACCGACGGTGGCGGCTGCAGCTGCAGTGGCTGCTGCGGTGGTGCACCGAGCAGCGGCAACGGCTGCTGCGGCGGAGCGCCGGGCGTGGCAGAGGCTACCAGGAGCGGAGGCTGCCACTGCAGCCAGGGCTGGGCGATGGTGGCGATGGATGGCAGCTGCAGTGGCTGCTGTAGTGGCCCGGTGAGCATGGTGAAGGCCGCCTGGTGCGGTGGCAGCCACGGCAATGCGGGGGCGGCGATGGGCGCTGGAGGCGCGGCGGGAGCTGGCATCGGCCACTTCAGCCACTGCGGGGCGGCTATGGGCAGCGGCGGCAGCTGCAGCTGGGGCTGCAGCGTCCCAGCGAACGCCGCCGGAGGCCCTTGGATGCGGCGAGTACCACAGCAAGGCCGGCGGCCCGGTGGGGGCGGTCAGCGGTGGCCCATAGGGTCTGGCCAGGTACAGCTGGACCCCCTGGACGGCTGTGACGAGGTCGTTGAGGACCCCGGTGATCTCCTCCGGGGTGTAGGCGGCGGCCGGTGGTGCGGTAGAGGGCACCGGCATCTGGGTCGTGGCGGCGCCGGAGGATGCGACCAACGGCGCGGACGGGGAGGGCACCGGTGCGGTGTAGATGGCCAGCGGCGCCATGGTGACGGTCGGCAGTGGAAGCGATAGGGTGGGCGGCGGCGAAGATATGATCAGAACTGAGCTATCGGATACCAAATTGGTAGGAGTTGGGACCCTACCGGGTCTAGGGCGTAGGTTGTAGGGGAAGGAGGGAGCTGGACGTGGCAAAGCTTGCGGTCACCGGCGACAAGGGGCCTCGTGCGCGAGAGGGAGAGGCGGCGGCGGCGCAAGAGGCAACTAGGGTTAGGTCTCCTGGCTCCCTAAGGGAAGCCGAACAAATAATGATTGCTTCTTTGCTTGATTAGATTGATACATCTCCTCTCCTTATATAGAGAGGTTTAATTGACTCCTAAGAAAACGATCCTAACAACGATAAGATAATTAGGCTAAGCCCCTAATAACAATAAGATAACTTGGGCCACAACCCACTGGGCTAAGCCCCTAATATGCCGGTCATAACAGCTTCACTATCTTCATCATCATCATCCTCATTGTACTCTTCTTGTGCCACCAACCCTTTGGTTGGAGTCTTCCTGGTGAAGTTGTTCTTGTTCGGGAAGGACTTGGCTTTGTCTTTTCGGATGATCTTCCCACCATTGTCTTCCCGCTTCTCGTAAGAGCACTCCGCAACAAAGTGTCTCACATTGCCACAATTTTAACATGTTCTCACACGTTGCTTGCCCTTGAAGCCACTTGAGTTGTTCTTATTGAAATCGGGCCTTGAGTTCTTCTTGCTCCAAAATTGCCTAAAGCGAGAGCCATGTTCTCATGATAATCATATTTCGTGTCTTCGGGGTTGCTCTCCTCATCTTCTTCTTCATCCTCCTCTTCCACAATAGCCTTGGCCTTCAAGGCAAGGTTGGGCTTCTTTGCTCTTTGAGAACGCAACACCGCATTGTCGGCGGTCTTGTCCAAGATCCTCATCGCCACAAACTCATCCAACACTTCACTTGAGGTCAAGGTGTGGAAGTCCGGCCTTTGACAGATGACAGAGGACATGGCCTTGTGGTAAGGCATCATGGCCTTTAGGAACTTGCGCTTGATCCAATTATCATCCGTATCCTTGCTCCCATGATCTCGGAGTGAGACCGTGAGAGTGGTTAATCTTCGGTAAAACTCGCGAGGTTCTTCATCTTCATTCATTGCAAACTCACCGGCTTCATCTTGCACCACTTCATAGTTGGAGCGTTGAATGCTTGCGCTTCCCTTGTAAATGGAAACAACATGGTGCCATGCTTCCTTGGCCATGGTGAATGGTCGGAGATGCGCAATATCTTTGGATGGAATTGCATCTTGGATGATGAAGAGAGCATTCTCGTTGAATTGATGGTCCGCGGCTTCTCTAGTGGTGAAGTTGCTTGGGTCATGCGGATAGAAACCTTGCTCAATGATTCTCCAAAGATTAGTATTAACATGATTTAAATGATGTTTAAAGCAATAGACCCAAGAGTCAAAATCCTCATTTTTCACATTCTTAGGAGGAGGACCAACATGATTCAAATGAGTAGAGGGAACCGGTCCTCCATAAGTAGGTGGAGGTTCAACATGGGCAAAGATGTCGCTACCATTTCTACCACTAGATAAAGGAACTTTATCACAAGAAGCTTCCCCCTTATCAGAGTTAGTATCTGCCACCTTATTAGTGGGAGGAATCACTTCCAATGGTGCGGTGGATAACTTAAGACCATCAAGAAACTCCTTGAACATGCCTTCGACCTCAGTCGTCATGGAGGTTTTCAATGTATCCAAAGCCACATTGAATTCCTCACGTGAGACCGGGGATCCCCCATCGGCCATAGACGAAGACGGATTCACACGGGTGTGCTCCTCCCCACCGTCTATGGTGTCAACCATACTCTTTGGACGGTGAAGTCATTAATAAAGAGACAAGGCTCTGATACCAATTGAAAGGATCGATATAGTTGACTAGGGGGTGAATAGGCAACTAACATTTTTTAACTTTTCTTTACCAAATTAAACTTTGCATCAAAGTAGGTTGTGCAGATATGCAACTAAGTGAGCAACCTATATGATGCAACAACAATAAGCACACAAGCAAGCAAAGGATATAACACAATATAGCTTGCACAGTTAAAGGTGAGAGATAACCAAAAGTGGAACCGATGGAGATGAGGATGTGTTACCGAAGTTTCTTCCCTTTCAGGGGAAGTACGTCTCTGTTGGAGCGGTGTGGAGGCACAATGCTCCCCAAGAAGCCACTAGGGCCACCGTATTCTCCTCGCCCTCACACAATGCGAGATGTCGTGATTCCACTATTGGTGCCCTTGGAGGCGGCGACCGAACCTTTACAAACAAGGTTGGGCAATGTCCACAACTTAATTGGAGGCTCCCAACGACACCATGAAGCTTCACCACAATGGACTATGGCTACGCGGTGACCTCAACCGTCTAGGGTGCTCAAACACCCAAGAGTAACAAGATCCGCAAGGGATTAGTGAGGGGAATCAAATTTCTCTTGGTGGAAGTGTAGATCGAGGCCTTCTCAACCAATCCCTTAGAGAATCAACAAGTTTGATTGGCTAGGGAGAGAGATCGGGCGAAAATGGAGCTTATAGCATCAATGGAGCTTGGGGATGGAAGAGGTAGTCAACTAGGAGAAGAAGACTTCCCTTTTATAGTCAAGGGACAAATCCAACCATTATCCACTTAACCAGCCCGCGACATGCGGTAGTACCGCACCAGACAAGCGGTACTACCGCAAGGCGGTGCGGTAACTACCGCACCCACGGTAGACACCAGAAGAAGCCCTTTTGTGTTGACGCTACGAGCGGTAGAACCGCCGGAGCAGTACTACCATGCGCCCTTGTGGTACTACCGCAAGGCAGGGTTCGACTGGGATGGGAAGGCACGGATGAATAAAATTACATCCGTGACTACTTCCACTGAGTTTAGATTGGTGCAAAAATCCGACATGGTACTACCACATCCAGGGAGCGGTACTACCGCATAGGGCGTGGATGTAAAAAATTACATCTGCCCCTACTTCCGCGCGAGTAGCAGTGCTAGACCAAAAGTCTTGGTACTGCCGCGACCTCGGAGCGGTACTACCGCAATGCGGTGCGGTACTACCGCATCCTCGGACGGTACTACTGTGAGCCTCTGCGGTACTACTGCTCCCTTGAGCAGTACTACCGTATGCCACAGCACACTACCACTTGGAGTCGTTCATTTTGCAACGACACGGATAACTGATCAATGCTCCAAAGAGGCAAGGGGAAAGGTGGTGCAAAGGAACAGACGTGCACGTGATGATTCCACCCTAACCTTTCCAAAGCGGACCCCCTCTTAGAGCATCTCCAATAGCCGCGCTATGCGCCGTGCGCAAAAAACCTGTTTGTCGCGCGCGCTTCGGCTGGTTTAGCGCGGCCGCCAGCGCTGACTCCAGCGGCCGCACTATAATGCAGCGCGCGCGCCGCTCCAACAGCGCGCGCGACTCGCCAGGCATGTCATTTTAGCCACAAAATGAGTTTGAAACAATCATCAAAATGCAATGAACATGTGAAATTTGTCACAAACAAGTTGACGAAAATAAAAGTTCGTGCCCACAAGTTCATCCAACCAAGTTCAAAATGCAAACTAAAGTTCAAGACATAAATGAAAGACACATCAAACATCTTCCTCGTCTTCGTCCTCATCTTCCGAAGACGATTCTTCCGCCTCCGAAGATGAATCTTCCTCCCTATCCTCATCTTCCGAAGACGATTCTTCTGCCTTCGAAGACGATTCTTTCGTCCTCATTTCAGCCGTCCGCCGCCTTGTTCTTCTTCGCCGAAGTTTTGCCCTTCTTCGGCCGCGCCGCATTGGGGAGCTTCCACGGTGCGGCGGCGGCACGGGACGACGCCGGCGCGACGCCACCCGTCGCCGTGGTCATCTGCGGCGGCAAGAAGAGGCTGCGCGCGAGGCCGATGCTCGAGGGAGCTCCGGCGGTGGCGCCGCCAACGCTCCCCGCGCTAGGGTTTCCGGCGGCGGCGAGGGGTCGCGGCTGTAATGCGGGGTGAGCGGGTGCCGGTGTGCGCGTCCATGGGTGGCAGGGCGCTGGCGCCGGCGCGCGCGGGGCGTAGGAGGAGGAGAGGAGAGAGTGCGGCGTGAGCGGTCGAGTGTGCCGCGCGCTGTAGCATGCGCCCGAAATACACCGCGTGGGATAGTGCTTTCGACCGCGCGCCCAACTCGTTATAGCGCGCGCGCCGTTTTTGCGCGCCCGCTGGAGCGACCCGCCGCGTTGCGCGCGCGCTAAAACGGTCTAATTTGCGGCGCGGCGCTAGTATAGCGCGGCTGTTGGAGATGCTCTTAATAGTTCGGTTTTCCTACGACTCAAATCCACCAAAAGAAAATGTAGAAAAACGCCGTCTTCACTAGGCTCCGAGGGGCATCGAACCGTCTTGTGCCAACACATGAGATATCTGAAATGCTCAATGCACACGATTAGTCCGCAAAAGCATTGTCATCAATCACCAAAACCACTTAGGATGAAATATGCCCTTACAAAATCAATGCTGCCATTCTACCTACTCGAGCTTATCCAGGACGAGGCCAAACTCTAGACCACCACGGGGGCTAGACACTTGGCATCATCATGCTGCGAGAGTAATCCGCTTGCTTTTTGCTAGTTTTCTTCCCCCGCGGGCTAATGTGTGGAGCCACTGTTATGTAACATTAACTCTTCCCTCTTAATTAATGAATGAAGCAAGCCTTTTGCCTTGGTTTCAAGAAACAAAATTGTCAATCTAGGAATACACACATGCCTAATAAACCAAAAAGGAGGTAGTAAGCTCGTCTTGTTGTGTTTACGGATTGAAAAAAATTATGAAGGAAAGTGTAATCTTCCTTGCAACTAACGAATGAGGCGAAACATTTCTTTCCATTTTCAGAAAGCAATAGCCCAATTCTAGAGGGGGTGTTTCCACCATAGTTGCTTTGAAGTTTCTAAAAGAATAAATACAGTCCACTGATGCTAGGTTGTTTCAGAAAACAATGCAATTTTAGTACTCCCTCCGTTTTTATTTAGTTCGCATATTAATTTTGGTCAAAGTCAAGCTTTACAAACTTTGACCAAGCTTATAAACAAAAATATGAAGATATACAATAACAAATCAACAATATTAAATTTATTTTGAATGTATTTTCACATTGTATAGGTTTATTATGATAAATGTCTATATTGTTTTCTATAAACTTGGTCAAACTTTACGAAGTTTGACTTCAGTCAACTTTAATATGCAGAGTAAATAAAAACGGAGGGAGTACTCTCTCCTATCCAAATTATTTGACGCAATCTTATACAACATTGCATAGAGAGGATGCGTCAATTATTTCGGATCTGAGGGAGTACCTCGTTCCTCTGAACTTGATTAGGAAATCATACATGGTTACACCCATTAACTCTGCAGCTACACCTACCCAAGTTCCAGTGATACAAGTATCAACCAATAGAGCTCGCACAGGCCAACTTCAAATATTTAATACTTTCATTACTAGAAACTGCTCCAGTGCTCATAGAATATTTAATGGAGTATATGTGTTTGTATTATTCAGGAATGAAAGATCGAGCAGGACAAGAGAGACAACCATTGGAGCATGATCTAGCATGAACCACCATGGTTATGGAACACACAACAATTGAAGACGAAGCCTCAAGCCGCCACAATTGCATGTTCTCACAGGCCCGTCCACGTTAACCATCGACGCGACAACGGGCACCTGTGAGAACAAGCTCTGCCAGACCCAGGCCCGTTGCTGCGTTTTAGTTTTACCCCAAGTGCCAAATTTCATGTAACACACGAGACTTGCATGTAAACCATAAGGTGAAACTTATACTTTGGCCAGGTAGTATGTTTTCATGGGAGTGCAAACAAACCCCTGAAACTGATGTGCGGCATAATCGCTCTTGCATTTAGGATTCAGAATGCCAAACCTAGCATGGTTGATAAACTAGGTGCTTGCATATTTCAGGATAAGAATGAAAACAAACCAACAAACAAACTGGATGTTACCTTTCACATGACATATAAAGGCATATCAATCATATTACGTACCAGGGAATTCTATTGTATCGGACAAGTAGTACAACCAGTCATTTGAAACCAAAGATCACATAACAATCTTGGTGAGGATTGGCATACTTACATGCAGTTCAAGTATCAGCATCCAGAAAGTACAAAAACGATTGATGCAACTGACAGAAACTAGAGATGAAGTACTACCTCCGACTTGATTTATTAGTCCATTTGGGTCAAACTTTGACCTTCAATTTAACTATCAAAAAGTAAGTTATATACCATAAAAATAGTATCATTGAAAACCTCTTTTGAATATGAAATCAACAATATAAGTTTTGTGACATACAACTTATATTTTGTTGGTCAAATCTACGGTCAAAATTGGCACAAAATACTAAGGGGACCAATAAACCAGGGCCAAGCTAGTACGGGGTAATATGTAGTATCTTCAACACGCGAAACAGAACAAAGCCCTAAAAATATATTTGTAGATTAACATACTTAAGCCAAAACTAATATCTTAGCTAACTCCAGAAGTTCAATCTACATAGCAATCAAGCAAAGCAAAAGAGCAGCTTTAGCTCTGCAGCACATGCGTAGCTTGCCTGATGAAACAACGCAGTCATGTGACAGAATCAACACAAGGCGACTTCACCTACATGTTAGCTATTTGTAGTACAAACATAACAATAAGTGCTCATCTCATTCTCGATAAAGTTTCGTATTTTGGCTCTTGCTGTTCAATATCCTTACTGCCCAGTAGATGAGTTAGAATCAAAGCCTAATAGTCTGGAATGGCCGCAAAGGTGAACCCTGGTGCTCCTCTCCATGAATAGTATGCAACTCGGGTCTCATAAAATCCTGCACAAGCCATGTAAATATGTACACGTAAAAACCATATACTCGTTTGAAAAGTGGATCGGTTCTATAGCTGAGATGCTAAAGAGCAAGATAATATTTGTTTTCCGCGTAATAATTGAGATGCAGAAGAGTAGGAAAAGTTCTGTTTTCAGCATAAAAATTGAGATGCCAAAACGGGCTTGTTTCGTCCGAAATGGAAGAGCCTATAGCAACTACTGTTACATTTCAACAGTGCGCCTTGTCTCACATACTCCAGTGATACAAGTGGACATTGTTTTTACAGGAAGATCAAAAACTAACTAGTATATGCAAATGGACATGCGTAATGAGCAGATCAAAAACTACACCATGCTTAATTACCCCAGTGATGCAAATGGCCATTGTATATACAGGAAGTATATGCAAGTGCCCACTGTTTTTACAGGAATATTCATATAATAATTTGAGGAAGACAATATTCATACTGGAAGATGAAGCAGTTGCATATCAATCTTAATACGGAAACTGAAGCGAAGAACATTGACATACCAGGAAGAAAGGCAAGGATACCCAGGAACAATAGACCATACACCTGAGAGCTATCACCCTCCATGTGACCCGTGGATATAAAATATGAAAGGAAGAGAAGAGAGCTTCCCAGGAAGAGGAGGAACAATGCTAAGGCAATCGACTTCCACGGGATCCTCCTCAAGGATTTTGGAGTGTATGTGAACCGGCGGTCAACATTGTCTTCATCCCTGTCCTCCGTAGGAAGAACAGAATAAGGAATGTTCCGTCTGGTCGCCATACTGCAGTATCAGCATTGGAAACACATACTGTGACTACAAGTACAAAAAACGGCCAAAGTAATACAGCTATACAAGACAGAAGAGTTGAGAAAATCACGAAATGTGAAATCACCACCAACAAATGAAGGAAACAGAGAAATTCCATTCTCGGAGAGAAACTGAGGACTAGCTGTTTTGCCAATATATAGGCTGCATAAAGCACTTAAACAGTCAAGACAATGACATGTTTCACAAAAATGAAGTTATCCAGATAGGAGGCTATCTAAAATATGCTATGGTAATCAGCGGCGGCATCAGGATGATAATACTGTGGAATCATTAGCAAGCTGTGGTCATTAGTCTATGAATCCAAGGCCTATTATAAGATTTCTTACTAATCAAAGGAAGTTTCCAAAAAAAACTCTGGGGTCAGTTGACCCCACAGGTTACATGTAGCTTCGCCACTGATGGTAATACTTGATAGTGGACATTAGACGTTTCATGTGCAATCACCCTCGGAGAAGAGTTCAAATTTGTTAAATGACCAAGAACACGTTTATCAAGATTTTTCTTCATTATATGATCAAGAAAGCGTTCATCAAGATTTTCAATGAAGCTCATCAGGAGTTCCTTCCTGCGTGTAATTTGGAACCAACTGAATGAACATGTAGAAGAACATATACAAACATTGACATAATACATATAAACAAAAGTTCTTCCAGCTACAGAATTTGGGATTCTCACAACAACTTTGAACATTCAATTCAATTTTCTGTTGCTTATGGCTTTACTTCAAAATCACTTGTACTGTGTACACAACCTGTAGAGAATAGAAGAATAGTGCTTCTTACATTTCAAAGTCTAGAAGACACAGCTTACAAACAACAGCAACAACAACAAAGCCTTTAGTGCCAAACAAGTTGGGGTAGGCTAGAGGTGAAACCCATAAGATCTCGCGACCAAGTCATGGCTCTGGCACATGGATAGCAAGCTTCCACGCACCCCTGTCCATAGCTAGTTCTTTGGTGATACTCCAATCCTTCAGGTCTCTCTTAACGGACTCCTCCCATGTCAAATTCGGTCTACCCCGACCTCTCTTGACATTCTCCGCACGCTTTAGCCGTCCGCTATGCACTGGAGCTTCTGGAGGCCTGCGTTGAATATGCCCAAACCATCTCAGACGATGTTGAACAAGCTTCTCTTCAATTGGTGCTACCCCAACTCTATCTCGTATATCATCATTCCGGACTCGATCTTTCCTCGTGTGGCCACACATCCATCTCAACATACGCATCTCCGCCACACCTAATTGTTGAACATGTCGCCTTTTAGTCGACCAACACTCAGCGCCATACAACATTGCGGGTCGAACCGCCGTCCTGTAGAACTTGCCTTTTAGCTTTTGTGGCACTCTCTTGTCACGGAGAATGCCAAAAGCTTGGCGCCACTTCATCCATCCGGCTTTGATTCGATGGTTCACATCTTCATCAATACCCCCATCCTCCTGCGGCATTGACCCCAAATATCGAAAGGTGTCCTTCTGAGACACCACCTTCCCATCAAGGCTAACCTCCTCCTCCTCACACCTAGTAGTACTGAAACCGCACATCATGTACTCGGTTTTAGTTCTACTAAGCCTAAACCCTTTCGATTCAACATAGCCGGTCCCAAGCCCGGGTAAAGGAGGAGGGTTGTGATAGGCTTGGCAAGCCAACTAAAAACTCAGCCACTCTTATGGATGAAACCCAAAAGATATCTAGAAGACACAGCTTCAATCAGTAAATTTTATGCTTCTACATAAGTTGCAGAAAATGAAGTTATGATTTGAAGAACTTATATCTCGAATATACACATTCCTTTTCATAAATGTAACCCGAAAACTCATGATGTATCTTTGGTTAAAGCTGGATAGACTTGACTTCATCGATTCTAGAATGTAGTTCTTTCAAGAGTGGACGAAGTATCATGGTTTCCATTTAAATAACTATTGCTGTATGAAAGCAATCGGCATCATATGATGCCTGGTATATAGATGCAAATAGTAAGAAAACCATGATTAAAACTTGCATTTCTGTGCCAAGTTATGCTCAGTTAGACCTCCAGTTTCAAAAAAATGTGCGGTCATTTTAGATGGAATACTTTGCATGGTGTATAAGAAAGTTCTGCTCTTCAGGAAACCATGGAATTGCTAAAGAAAATGCTATATGAACCTTTGTTCAGTGTTCTGAAAAGATGAATGCTATAACTGCATATGTTCCTAGTCAAGTGTTTTGGAAAGATGACTGTTTGCTTAGGTGGTGATGCATAAATGTTCAGGAAAGGGATGACAGACGAATGGAATTAAGGGAAAGAAAGGAGAGAAATTAACATCATAGCTACATGCAAACTTATATGCTGAAACACAAACAAAAACCTCGTGACTTAAAGCAAGTACTGGGAGTGGTACAACTAGTTATATATAAGTTTTTCCTACTAAGTGTATCACAGAAACATACAAATTTTACTTTTGCCAGGAAATAGAACTATTCTCGCAGTAGCTATAACTTGCAATGACCTTAACAGGAAGTTTACTTTTTCTGCTGTAAGTCAAGACTTCTGATTGCAAGACTGAGAAAGCAGGAAACTACTAGAAAAAGAACACTAATACATCTTATTATTCATGGGACCATGTCCAGTGCCCAATAGAACCATTGCATGTGGGGGCTTTCCCCCGCGGTCACCAGTGAAAAAAAAAACATTGCAGCAATGCAATTTCACTAATTGGTATTGCCCATTTCATCAATACTAATGTATTACTCCCTCTGTTCCAAAATAGATGACCCAACTTTGTACCAACTTCGAAGTTAGTACAAAGTTGAGTCATCTATTTTGGAACGGAGGGAGTATATACTACCAAGCAAACCCATCGACAAAAACAGCATTGCTCGTATAACAGGGAACATCTTTAATAAGTTGGTCATGTCGATATGGCCTTAGATAAACAAGGATGATCCCACAGCAGTGATTTGTTAGCGAGTGCAATTTTTTGGAACCTCTGATACGGAACTTAGTATGCACATGCACAGAAGTTCAATCAATGGCAAATAAGTTCAATTTATGGGAAATACACAGCAAGTGGTCTAAATTCACAAGCAAAAACACACAGGTTCAATCTATTGGGTGGAGGATGTGGACTCATTCGGTGGTCGTGCCCGCAACCTGCTTCCGAGAGGTGATGCGGTCGAGAGGGAGTGCGCGACGGAGGAGGATCTGGTGGTGACGAGCTGCGCAGGGGCACAGAGAGAAATTGATAAGGGGGAATCAATCCCTACAGTGAGAATTTCGTGCAGTGCAGATTAATTGGAAGGGGGCTCGCCATGGGCGGTGGACGGACATGGAGGGGGCTCGGCCGGAATTGAGAGAGATGACCATTACTGTTCTGGGGTATAGGAGGAGAAGAGGAGAGGGAAAGGAGGGGCGAGATGGGGGCTTACCTGCTGTCCGTGCTCCTTTGAAGTAAGTCGCCGGTCGCTGGTCGCCGGCCGCCGGAGGGCGCGCCTTTGCCGGCTGGTGCGTACTGGAGGAAGTCTTGTCCGAGAGAGCCAGAGAGGTGAGGGGAACGATCAGAGATGAGAAGCAAGACGACTCGCCGCTGTGCCTTCTTCCCTTTCTTTTCTTCTGGATTCTGGAGTTAACTACATTTGACCATTTCTTCAGAGCAACTTAGAACACTTTCCACAACTTTTGGTTTTCCAACGCAGAACCATAACTTCTGGACTAATTGTCAACCCTAAGCCCAAATCTCTCGGTACTCCCTCCGTTCGTAAATATTTTTTTTTAAAGATTTCAAATGGACTATACATACGGATGTATATAAACATATTTTAGAATGTAAATTCACTCATTTTGCTCCGTATGTAGTCACTTGTTAAAATCTCTAGAAAAACAAATATTTAGAAACGGAGGGAGTAATAGCCAATTTGACAAACTAGGACCACATGTGTTCCGACCTAAGTGGCAAAAATGCGTCACCAGTGAGCTCCTATGTGGCCCGCCGTTCCCTCCTTTTGGCAGCCCCTCCCGGCGCCATGAACTCCACCAATGCATTAAGCAGGGAGCTGGCGTCGGTGGGGTGGTCGGAATTCTTTCGTAGGATGATCATCAGCGAACAGCGGACGGACGTCCAAACGACATCATGGCCCGGCGGAGCATGAGAGAAGGTGAAGACAATTGTTTTTTTCTTTTTCAAATAGTCGAAATTCTTTCATAGGACGATCACGAGCGTACAGCGGTCGGGCGTCCGGACGACAGCATGGCCCGGCGAAGCGTGAGAGAAGGTGAAAATAATTGTTATTTCCTTTTCAGGTGGTCGAAATTCTTTCATAGGACGATCACCAGCGTACATCGGTCGAGCGTCCAGACGACAACATGTCCCGGTGAAGCGTGAGAGAAGGTGAAGACAATTATTTTTTTCTTTTCCACGGTACATGACGTAGAAGTTGCAGGTGAAAGGATCGATATAGTTGACTAGAGGGGGTGAATACGCAACTAACAATTTTTAGCTTTTCTTGACCAAATTAAACTTAAAATTAAAGTAGGTTGTCTAGATGTGCAACTAAGTGAGCAACCTATATGATGCAACAACAACAAGCACACAAGCAAGGAAGGGATACAACACAATAAAAGCTTGCACAAGTAAAGGTAAGAGATAACCAAGAGTGGAGTCGGTGAAGACGAGGATGTGTTACCAGAGTTCCTTCCCTTTGAGAGGAAGTACGTCTCCGTTAGAGCGGTGTGGAGGCACAATGCTCCCCAAGAAGCCACTAGGGCCATCGTATTCTCCTCACGCCCTCACACAGTGCGAGATGTCGTGATTCCACTATTGGTGCCCTTGAAGGCGGCGACCGAATCTTTACAAACAAGGTTGGGGCTATCTCCACAACTTAATTAAAGGCTCACAACGACACCACGAAGCTTCACCACAATGAAATATGGCTCCGAGGTGACCTCAACCGTCTAGGGTGCTCAAACACCCAGGAGTAACAAGATCCGCAAGGGATTAGTAGGGGAAATCAAATTTCTCTTGGTGGAAGTGTAGATTGGGACCTTCTCAACCAATCCCTAGAAAATCAAGAAGTTTGATTGGCTAGAAAGAGAGATCGGCCGAAAATGGAGGTTTGAGCAACAATGGAGCTTGGAGAGGGAAGATATGGTCTTCTTGGGGAAGAAGACCCCCTTTATATAGTGGGACAAAAGATCCAACTGTTATCCTCTCTTTCAGTCTGCACGGCGCGGTACTACTGCACACTGCCGCGATACTATCGCAAAGGGTTGCGGTACTACCGCTGTAAGGTGCGGTACTACCGCTTGCGCGGTAGTGACCAGATGATGGCTTGTTGCACAGGGCAACAAGCGGTACTACCGCGCGCCCCTATGATACGACAGGCATCAACTGGGACTGAAAATGCACGGACATAATAAATTACTTCCATAACAACTTCCCCTAAGGTTGGGTCAGTGCAAAAGTCTGGCACGGTAGTACCGGACAGCCGTCGCGGTACTACCGCATAAGGGAGGATGTAAAAAATTACATCCGCGCCTACTTCCGCGTGCATTAGCTTCAGGGCTGGAGGCACCGGTACTACCGCTCACAGGAGCGGTACTACCAATGGCCCCTGTGGTACTACTGCTCCCTTGAGCAGTACTACCGCACGCCACAGAGGCTTTAGCATTTAGTAGCCTACATATCGCAGAGACTATTGGAAATATGCCCTAGAGGCAATAATAAAAGGATTATTATTATATTTCTTTGTTCATGATAGTTGTCTTTTATTCATGCTATAATTGTATTATCCGGAAATTGTAATACACGTGTGAATACTTAGACCACAACATGTCCCTAGTGAGCCTCTAGTTGACTAGCTCGTTAATCAACAGATAGTCATGGTTTCCTGACTATGGACATTGGATGTCGTTGATAACGGGATCACATCATTAGGAGAATGGTGTGATGGACAAGACCCAATCCTAAGCATAGCACAAGATCGTGTAGTTCGTTTTGCTAGAGCTTTTCCTATGTCAAGTATCTCTTCCTTAGACCATGAGATCGCGTAACTCCCGGATACCGTAGGAGTGCTTTGGGTGTACCAAACGTCACAACGTAACTGGGTGACTATAAAGGTGCACTACAGGTATCTCCGAAAGTGTCTGTTGGGTTGACACGGATCGAGACTAGGATTTGTCACTCCGTATAACGGAGAGGTATCACTGGGCCCACTCGGTAGTGCATCATCATAATGAGCTCAAAGTGACCAAGTGTCTGGTCACGGGATCATGCATTACGGTACGAGTAAAGTGACTTGCCGGCAACGAGATTGAACGAGGTATTGGGATACCGACGATCGAATCTCGGGTAAGTAACATACCGTCTGACAAAGGGAATAGTATACGGGGTTGCTTGAATCCTCGACATCGTGGTTCATCCGATGAGATCATCGAGGAGTATGTGGGAGCCAACATGGGTATCTAGATCCCGCTGTTGGTTATTGATTGGAGAGCCGTCTCGGTCATGTCTGCATGTCTCCCGAACCCGTAGGTTCTACACACTTAAGGTTCGGTGACGCCAGGGTTGTATGAATATGAGTATGCAGCAAACCGAATGTTGTTCGGAGTCCCGGATGAGATCCCGGACGTCACTTCCGGAATGGTCCGGAGGTAAAGAATTATATATAGGAAGTGCTGTTTCGGCCATCGGGAAAGTTTCGGGGTCACCCGGTTTTGTACCGGGACCACCGGAAGGGTCCCGGGGGTCCACCGGGTGGGGCCACCTACCCCGGAGGGCCCGGTGGGCTGAAGTGGGAGGGGAACCAGCCCCTAGTGGGCTGGTGCACCCCCCCCCCTTGGGCCCTCCCTGCGCCTAGGGTTGGAAACCCTAAGGTGGGGGGCGCACCACTTGCCTTGGGGGGCACTCCAACCCCCCTGGTCGCCGCCCCCTTGGGAGATTTCCATCTCCAGGGCCGGCGCCTCCCTGGGGGCCTATATAAAGGAGGGGGGAGGGAGGGCAGCCGCACCCTAAGTCTTGGCGCCTCCCTCCTCCTGCTACACCTCTTCCTCCTCCGGCAGTTGCTTGGCGAAGCCCTGCCGGAGTCCTGCTACATCCACCACCACGCCGTCGTGCTACTGGATCTTCATCAACCTCTCCTTCCCCCTTGCTGGATCAAGACGGAGGAGACGTCACGCTGACCGTACGTGTGTTGAACACGGGGTGCCGTCCGTTCGGCGCTAGGATCTCCGGTGATAGGATCACGACGAGAACGACTACCTCAACCCCGTTCTCTTGAACGCTTCCGCACGCGATCTACAAGGGTATGTAGACGCATCTCTCTCTCTCGTTGCTAGATGAACTCATAGATGGATCTTGGTGAACGTAGGAATTTTTTTATTTTATGCAACGTTCCCTAACAGTGGCATCATGAGCTAGGTCTATGCGTAGTTCTCTATTGCACGAGTAGAACACAAATCTATTGTGGGTGTAGATCTTGTCAACTTGCTTGCCACTACTAGTCTTTTCTTGCTTCAGCGGTATTGTGGGATGAAGCGGCCCGGACCGACCTTACACGTACGCTTACGTGAGACAGGTTCCACCGACTGACATGCACCAGTTTCATAAGGTGGCTAGCGGGTGTCTGTCTCTCCTACTTTAGTTGGAGCGGATTAGATGAAAAGGGTCCTTATGAAGGGTAAATAGAAGTTGACAAAATCACGTTGTGGTTATTCGTAGGTAAGAAAATGTTCTCGCTAGAACCCAATCGCAGCCACGTAAAAGATGCAACAACAATTAGAGGACGTCTAACTTGTTTTTGCAACAATTGTCATGTGATGTGATATGGCCAGAAGTTGTGATGAATGATGAATGATATTGTGATGTATGAGATCATGTTCATGTAATAGGAATCACGACTTGCATGTCGATGAGTATGACAACCGGCAGGAGCCATAGGAGTTGTCTTAATTATTGTATGACATGCGTGTCAATGATTTAACGCCATGTACTTACTTTACTTTATTGCTAAACCGTTAGCTATAGTAGTAGAAGTAATAGTTGGCGAGCAACTTCATGGAGGCACGATGATGGAGATCATGATGGTGGAGATCATGGTGTCATGCCGGTGACGAAGATGATCATGGAGCCCCGAAGATGGAGATCGAAGGAGCTATATGATATTGGCCATATCATGTCACTACTTTATATAATTGCATGTGATGTTTATTATGTTTTATGCATCTTGTTTACTTAGAACGGCGGTAGTAAATAAGATGATCCCTTATAATAATTTCAAGAAAGTGTTCCCCCTAACTGTGCACCATTGCTAAAGTTTGTCGTTTCGAAGCACCACGTGATGATCGGGTGTGATAGATCCTTACGTTCACATACAACGGGTGTAAGACAGTTTTACACATGCAAAACACTTAGGGTTAACTTGACGAGCCTAGCATGTACAGACATGGCCTCGGAACACAAGAGACCGAAAGGTCGAACATGAGTCGTATGGAAGATACGATCAACATGGAGATGTTCACCGATGATGACTAGTCCGTCTCACGTGATGATCGGACATGGCCTAGTCGACTCAGATCGTGTAACACTTAGATGACTAGAGGGATGTCAATCTGAGTGGGAGTTCATTAAATAATTAGATTAGATGAACTTAATTATCATGAACTTAGTCTAAAATCTTTGCAAAATATGTCTTGTAGATCAAATGGCCAACGCTCATGTCAACATGAATTTCAATGCGTTCCTAGAGAAAACCAAGCTGAAAGATGATGGCAACAACTATTCGGACTGGCTCCGGAACCTGAGGATCATCCTCATAGCAGCCAAGAAAGCATATGTCCTAGAAGAACCGCTAGATGAAGCACCCATCCCAGAGAACCAAGACGTTATGAATGCTTGGCAGTCACGTGCTGATGATTACTCCCTCGTTCAGTGCGGCATGCTTTATAGCTTAGAACCGGGGCTCCAAAAGTGTTTTGAGCGACACGGAGCATATGAGATGTTCGAGGAGCTGAAAATGCTTTTTCAAGCTCATGTCCGGGTCGAGAGATATGAAGTCTCCGACAAGTTCTATAGTTGTAAGATGGAGGAAAACAGTTCTGTCATTGAGCACATACTCAAAATGTCTGGGTTGCACAACCGCCTGTCCCAGCTGGAGATCAACCTCCCGGACGAGGCGGTCATTGACAGAATCCTTCAGTCGCTCCCACCGAGCTACAAGAGCTTTGTGCTGAACTACAATATGCAGGGGATGGTGAAGACCATTCCTGAAGTATTTTCAATGCTGAAGTCAGCTGAGGTTGAAATCAAGAAAGAACATCAAGTGTTGATGGTCAATAAGACCACTAAGTTCAAGAAGGGCAAGGGTAAGAAGAACTTCAAGAAGGACGACAAAGATGTTGCCGCGCCCGGTAAGCCAGTTGCCGGGAAGAAGTCAAAGAATGGACCCAAGCCTGAGACTGAGTGCTTTTATTGCAAAGGGAAGGGTCACTGGAAGCGGAACTGCCCCAAATACTTAGCGGACAAGAAGGCCGGCAACACTAAAGGTATATGTGATATACATGTAATTGATGTGTACCTTACCAGTACTCGTAGTAACTCCTGGGTATTTGATACCGGTGCCGTTGCTCATATTTGTAACTCACAGCAGGAGCTGCGGAATAAGCGGAGACTGGCGAAGGACGAGGTGATGATGCGCGTCGGGAATGGTTCCAAGGTCAATGTGATCGTCGTCGGCATGCTACCTCTACATTTACCCACGAGATTAGTTATGAACCTCAATAATTGTTATTTAGTGCCAAGTTTGAGCATGAACATTGTATCTGGATCTCGTTTAATACGAGATGGCTACTCATTTAAATCCGAGAATAATGGTTGTTCTATTTATATGAGAGATATGTTTTATGGTCATGCCCCGATGGTCAATGGTTTATTCTTAATGAATCTTGAACGTAATGTTACACATATTCATAGTGTGAATACCAAAAGATGTAAAGTTGATAACGATAGTCCCACATACTTGTGGCACTGCCGCCTTGGTCACATTGGTGTCAAGCGCATGAAGAAGCTCCATGCTGATGGACTTTTAGAGTCTCTCGATTATGAATCATTTGACACATGCGAACCATGCCTCATGGGCAAAATGACCAAGACTCCATTCTCCGGAACAATGGAACGAGCAACCAACTTATTGGAAATCATACATACTGATGTGTGTGGTCCAATGAGCATTGAGGCTCGCGGAGGATATCGTTATGTTCTCACTCTCACTGATGACTTAAGTAGATATGGGTATGTCTACTTGATGAAACACAAGTCTGAGACCTTTGAAAAGTTCAAGGAATTTCAGAATGAAGTAGAGAATCAACGTGACCGAAAGATAAAATTCTTACGATTGGATCGTGGAGGAGAATATTTAAGTCACGAATTTGGTACGCACTTAAGAAAATGTGGAATCGTTTCACAACTCACGCCGCCTGGAACACCTCAGCGTAACGGTGTGTCCGAACGTCGTAATCGCACTCTATTGGATATGGTGCGATCTATGATGTCTCTTACCGATTTACCGCTATCATTTTGGGGATACGCTCTAGAGACAGCTACATTCACTTTAAATAGGGCACCGTCTAAATCCGTCGAGACGACACCGTATGAATTATGGTTTGGGAAGAAACCTAAGCTGTCGTTTCTAAAACTTTGGGGATGCGATGCTTATATCAAGAAACTTCAACCTGAAAAGCTCGAACCCAAGTCGGAAAAATGCGTCTTCATAGGATACCCTAAGGAAACCATTGGGTATACCTTCTACCTTAGATCCGAAGGCAAGATCTTTGTTGCCAAGAACGGATCCTTTCTGGAAAAGGAGTTTCTCTCGAAAGGAGTAAGTGGGAGGAAAGTAGAACTCGATAAAGTACTACCTCTTGAACCGGAAAGTAGTGCAGCTCAGGAAAATGTTCCTGTGGTGCCTACACCAACTGGAGAGGAAATTAATGATAATGATCAAGGTACTTCGGATCAAGTTGCTACTGAACTTCGTAGGTCCACAAGGACACGTTCCACACCAGAGTGGTATGGCAACCCTGTCCTGGAAATCATGTTGTTAGACAACGGTGAACCTTCGAACTATGAAGAAGCGATGGCGGGCCCAGATTCCAACAAATGGCTAGAAGCCATGCAATCCGAGATAGAATCCATGTATGAAAACAAAGTATGGACTTTGACTGACTTGCCCGATGATCGGCGAGCGATAGAAAACAAGTTCGACTTGTATAAGAAGAAGACGGGCGCGGATGGTAATGTCACCATCTATAAAGCTCGACTTGTTGCTAAGGGTTATCGACAAGTTCAAGGGGTTAACTATGATGAGACTTTCTCTCCCGTAGTGAAGCTGAAGTCCGTCCGAATCATGTTAGCAATTGCCATACTATGATTATGAGATATGGCAGATGGACGTCAAAATGGCATTCCTTAACGGTTATCTTAAGGAAGAACTGTATATGATGCAGCCGGAAGGTTTTGTCGATCCTAAGAATGCTAACAAAGTATGCAAGCTCCAGCGATCCATTTATGGGCTGGTGCAAGCATCTCGGAGTTGGAACATTCGCTTTGATGAGATGATCAAGGCGTTTGGGTTTATGCAGACTTATGGAGAAGCCTGCGTTTACAAGAAAGTGAGTGGGAGCTCTGTAGCATTTCTCATATTATATGTAGATGACATACTTTTGATGGGAAATGATATAGAATTCTTGGACAGCATTAAGGCCTACTTGAATAAGTGTTTTTCAATGAAGGACCTTGGAGAAGCTGCTTACATATTAGGCATCAAAATCTATAGGGATAGATCGAGACGCCTCATAGGTCTTCACAAAGCACATACCTTGATAAGATTGTGAAGAAGTTCAAAATGGATCAGTCCAAGAAAGGGTTCTTGCCTGTATTGCAAGGTGTGAGATTGAGCTCGGCTCAATGCCCGACCACGGCAGAAGATAAAGAAGAGATGAGTGTCATCGCCTATGCCTCAGCCATAGGATCTATTATGTATGCCATGCTGTGTACCAGACCAGATGTAAACCTTGCCGTAAGTTTGGTAGGTAGGTACCAAAGTAATCCCGGCAAGGAACACTGGACAGCGGTCAAGAATATCCTAAAGTATCTGAAAAGGACAAAGGACATGTTTCTCGTTTATGGAGGTGACGAAGAGCTCGTCGTAAAGGGTTACGTCGACGCTAGCTTCGACACAGATCTGGATGACTCTAAGTCACAAACCGGATACGTCTATATGTTGAATGGTGGGGCAGTGAGCTGGTGCAGCTGCAAGCAAAGCGTCATGGCGGGATCTACATGTGAAGCGGAATACATGGCAGCCTCGGAGGCAGCGCATGAAGAATTTGGGTGAAGGAGTTCATCACCGACCTAGGAGTCATACCCAATGCGTCGGGGCCGATCAAACTCTTCTGTGACAACACTGGAGCTATTGCACTTGCCAAGGAGCCCAGGTTTCACAAAAGGACCAGGCACATCAAGCGTCGCTTCAACTCCATTCATGAAAATGTTCAAGATGGAGACATAGAAATTTGCAAAGTACACACGGATCTGAATGTCGCAGATCCGTTGACTAAACCTCTTCCGCGAGCAAAACATGATCAACACCAGAACTCTATGGGTGTTCGATTCATCACAATGTAACTAGATTATTGACTCTAGTGCAAGTGGGAGACTATTGGAAATATGCCCTAGAGGCAATAATAAAAGGATTATTATTATATTTATTTGTTCATGATAGTTGTCTTTTATTCATGCTATAATTGTATTATCCGGAAATCGTAATACACGTGTGAATACTTAGACCACAACATGTCCCTAGTGAGCCTCTAGTTGACTAGCTCGTTAATCAACAGATAGTCATGGTTTCCTGACTATGCACATTGGATGTCGTTGATAACGGGATCACATCATTAGGAGAATGAAGTGATGGACAAGACCCAATCCTAAGCATAGCATAAGATCGTGTAGTTCGTTTTGCTAGAGCTTTTCCTATGTCAAGTATCTCTTCCTTAGACCATGAGATCGTGTAACTCCCGGATATCGTAGGAGTGCTTTGGGTGTACCAAACATCACAACGTAACTGGGTGACTATAAAGGTGCACTATAGGTATCTCCTAAAGTGTCTGTTGGGTTGACACGGATCGAGACTGGGATTTGTCACTCCGTATAACGGAGAGGTATCACTTGGCCCACTCGGTAGTGCATCATCATAATGAGCTCAAAGTGACCAAGTGTCTGGTCACGGGATCATGCATTAGGTACGAGTAAAGTGACTTGCCGGCAACGAGATTGAACGAGGTATTGGGATACCGACGATCGAATCTCGGGCAAGTAACATACCGTCTGACAAAGGGAATAGTATACGGGGTTGCTTGAATCCTCGACATCGTGGTTCATCCGATGAGATCATCGAGGAGTATGTGGGAGCCAACATGGGTATCCAGATCCCGCTGTTGGTTATTGACCGGAGAG
Organism: Triticum dicoccoides; assembly: GCF_002162155.2. Taxonomy (NCBI): domain Eukaryota; kingdom Viridiplantae; phylum Streptophyta; class Magnoliopsida; order Poales; family Poaceae; genus Triticum; species Triticum dicoccoides. The sequence continues at coordinate 283,853,462 of NC_041389.1, forward strand.
CCATCTTGGTCATGTCTGCATGTCTCCCGAACCCGTAGGGTCTACACACTTAAGGTTCGGTGACGCTAGGGTTGTATGAATATGAGTATGCAGTAAACCGAATGTTTTTCGGAGTCCCGGATGAGATCCTGGACGTCACGAGGAGTTCCGGAATGGTCCGGAGGTAAAGAATTATATATAGGAAGTGTTTTTTCGGCCATCGGGAAAGTTTCGGGGTCACCCGGTTTTGTACCGGGACCACCGGAAGGGTCTCGGGGGTCCACCGGGTGGGGCCACCTACCCCGGAGGGCCCCGTGGGCTGAAGTGGGAGGGGAACCAGCCCCTAGTGGTCTGGTGCGCCCCCTTGGGCCCCTCCTGCGCCTAGGGTTGGAAACCCTAAGGTGGGGGGCGCACCACTTGCCTTGGGGGGCACTCCAACCCCCCTGGCCGCCGCCCCCTTGGGAGATTCCCATATCCAGGGCCGGCGCCCCCCCTGGGGGCCTATATAAAGGAGGAGGGAGGGAGGGCAGCCGCACCCTAAGTCTTGGCGCCTCCCTCCCCCTGCTACACCTCTTCCTCCTCCCGCAGTTGCTTGGCGAAGCCCTGCCGGAGTCCTGCTGCATCCACCACCACGCCGTCGTGCTACTGGATCTTCATCAACCTCTCCTTCCCCCTTGCTGGATCAAGACGGAGTAGACGTCACACTGACCGTACGTGTGTTTAACGCGGAGGTGCCGTCCGTTTGGCGCTAGGATCTCCGGTGATAGGATCACGACGAGAACGACTACCTCAACCCCGTTCTCTTGAAATGGAATGAATAGCATCTCACAATGAACATTTCGATATATCATATGAATGAAACGGAGCAGCACACATGAAGTTATGGCATGTAGAACATAGCACCAGAATGCAAATATTTTAGGGACTTAGCAGAATTTTACCCTCGCGAAAAATGGACAGGGACGTTCGGGGACGGAGAGATCCGGGCGTGGGGAGGCGTGTTTGGTTCGAGGGAGCGGTGGATCTGGTCCCAATCTAAAGGTCGCCGGAGAAACTCGCCGGAGACGGCGAGGAGGCGGCGCGGGACGGCGCGTTCGGAGTTGCGGCGTCCGGCGAGGTGGCGGAGGGAGAGGCGCGGCGGAGCGGAAGAAACGGCGGCGACAGGGGCGCTGCTTGGGGCGGCAGGGGTGACTCCCGGCGGACGCCGAAGGCGGCGACGGTCGCCGGCAGTGGAGCTCAGGGCATGCGGGCACGGCACGCCGGCGAGGCGCCGGGGTTCGGGCAACCTGCGACGGAGGGCGGCGAGGTGTGGCTCGACGGTGGAGGTGTCAGAGGCGGGCACCGGCGAGGTGAGATCGGGCGGCGCGGCGGCGCACCGGCGGCGGGGCAGATCGATGGTGGCGGACGGGGCTTGGGCGGCTCGGAGAAGCCGGGAGAGCGGGCTGGCGGCGGCGGCCGACCGGACCGGGAGGGCCGCGGCTGGGCCCGGCGGGCCCGCGCGGTGGAGGCGCGGTGGAGACGGCGGCGGCGACACGTGGCGCTGCGTGGTTGGCTGGGGAGTCGGTGGCAGACGTGTCCGGCTCTGCCCGGACGTGTCCGGCGGCGGAGAGGGAGCGGGGCTAGGGTTTGATCTGCGGGATTTTCGGAGGGGAGCACCTATTTATAGGTAGAGGGAGCTAGGAGGCTCCAAATGAGGCACGGTTTTTGCCCACATGATCGTGATCGAACGACCGAGAGCATGGAGGGGGTTTGGATGGGTTATTGGGCCACTTTGGAGGGGTGTTGGGCTACACACAAAAGAGGCTTTTACTGTTCCCCGGTTAACCGTTGGAGTATCAAACGACCTCCAAATGGCACAAAACTTGACAGGCGGTCTACCGGTGGTGTACCAAGGCTGCTTGGCAAACCTCGGTCCATTCCGAGGAAGTTTAACACCCGCACACGAAAAGAGGTAGAAGGGGGCGCCGGAGGACATAGGAGTGTCGGATTGCAAAACGGACAACGGGAAAAAAGCTCGAATGCATGAGACGAACACGTATGCAAAATGAGATGCACATGGTGACATGGCAAAATGCAACACGCAAGCACATGACATGGCAACGACGGCGACTAACTGGCGGACACCTGGCGCATCGAATCCAGGGCGTTAGAACTCTCCTCTACTAACAAGAGATCTCGTCCCGAGATCTTAGGAACGAGACGGAAGGGAAAAGGGATGAGGTGAAACAAGAACTCAAGAGAAGAAGCAAAGAATCGAGAGCACTCGAGAAGAAGAGAGGAACGACGAGAATGATGAGAATCGTAAGCTCATAGAATCCGATATACTATGAAACCACTCCGGTTAGAACGAGATAAGAAACGAATAAGACTGAAAGGATTTAGGCAGCACTCTGGCTGAAACATGGAGGAATAGAACACGAGCTTGAGAGGATGGAATGATACTTGATGAAGACATGACACAAAACCTCCGAAAAGAATTGAAAGAGTTGAATGAAAAGAATGGAGAAGAAAATGACAACTTGTGCCACGAATGCAATTGAAAGCATCTTTAGAAGGAAGGTTTAAACGGAGTTGTTGAGAAAATCAACAACGAAAAGAATAAGCTTGTTGTGGTCTTATAGGTTACAACTCAAGATCATAAGGTGATAACCGGCCACAACCGGAAAATGATTGGATAGCTTAGAAGAACGAAGATATGCAAAACTCCACTTCAAAAGAATACAGAGAATCAATTACACTTCGAGACGCGAGAAGAAAAGATACTTTAATTCCTCCAACAAAGTATTGATGAACTCTTGAAGAATGAATTAAATCATGAAGAACCACCATGAAGAACTCCAGTAACCAAAAGGACAATGAGATAGAATTGAAGGATGAAAAGAATAAGATTAAAGCTTGCGATGATTTAGATGTAAGTTCCGACGAGATGGCCGAGGACATTTGAACTCCGGAAAAGAAAAGATGAAAACACTTGGAACTAGAATTTATTCATCAAGAACAAACTCCGAAGGAAGGGATTACTTGATGATGATGAAATAAGAATAAGAATTACGTTATGCTTATCCTCATCAAATTTAATTGATGACAACCAGATTTGGCATGCAACTTATTCTTGTTGAAAAAGGATTAAGGGGAACATAGCACAAAATTTGAGAAAGTCTTCATGAACCCCCGGTAGGATTGAAAAGAACGAATGAATTGATATGCTAATCAAAGAAAAAGAATCTTGAACGAACCACCATAAGAATTCAAAAATGACTGATGAAAGAGAAAGAATCACCGGGAAGAATTAGAAGAACCTATATGCCAGAGGGGGTTTAGATGCAAAAGAACAAAGAGATCATGAGCTGATTAAAGAACACTTGAACGAAGCACCGGGATAAATGGATAACGGTAGCTGAAATGTGAGGACGAAGAATTCTTCTGGAATGATGGCCTCCAGTGAAAAGAAATGGGAAAACAACTACTGACATACTCCAGATGGGTAAGAAAAGAACATCTGACAAATGGAATAATTCGAGAGGATAACAAGAACCTAGAACCGCGAATCTTCGAGAGAACAGACAAGATTTAGAGGAAAAACTCTTCTTTGGTCTTCAACTGACGACAAGAAACACCACCAAAATTACTAAGATACTCCGGGAGAATGAAAAAGATGAAGGGATGAACCAAAGATGACAAGAATTTGAAAGCGATCTTGGAGATGGCATCTGACTGATGAAATCATACTTACGTCAAACTTCAAAAGGATTTGCGAATAGCTCCGGGAAATTAGAAGAGTCAGGTAAGATCCTGGGAAAAGACCTATGGGTTAGGGCCCACTAAAAGAAAACACCTTTGGAAAGGATTATTGAAGAGATAGATGATGCACCGGAACGATTGAAAAATTTGAATGAGGTGATGACCTCGAATTAATTGGAACACTGACGAATCTCCTGAGATGCCTTGAGCACACTAGAAGGATAAACTGGCGAGAGGCGAGCGAGCAAATAAAGCACTTGAGTCGAGGACATGAATATGAGCAACAACGAAAAAGCTTGAATTGAAACCACCGGAAAAGAAAATGAGATGAACAACGATTAACTTGATGAGAATTCACCGGTTGAGACAATTGAGGAAAGACTGAAGAGGCTCAGCACAAATGAAATTGATGGTCGAAAGAGACTCAGACTCCGGGAAGAAAAGGGTGGGAGGGTGGGAAAACAAAGGCAACTTGGAAGGGAGAACCGACGAATATCTTGAAGAGAAAACACCGGTTGAAATCATTGAGGAAAGAAAGCAAAGACTTCGCACGAGTAGGATGGATACTCGATTACGGACTCCGGCTCCGAGAAGAAAAGGGGTGGGCGGGTGGGAAAATAAAGCAACTGAGGGTAGAGGAACAACTTAGTTGAGAGCAAACTGAGGATTGAACTTGCAAAGATGAAGAGGGTCGAGTCAACTTGACGAGAAATGCACCGGATGCAAAGAGCTGAGGAACAACGATCGAAAAACCAACTGCGTGATCTTGAAGAAAGTTTGAAGGGGAAGAGAAGTAATTCAAAACACCTACGTCAAGATTCCTCACCAGAGCGATGAAGAGGCCGAGGAGTAAAAAGAATTCCTGCTCTCCGATATAACTAGACTCCGAAAACAGTTTTCTTCTAGACTCAACAATGGCCAAACTACACGATCAATCAAGGGGGCTCCTATGGTCGGTCGAGGCTCTGATACCAACTTGTCACGCCCAATATGCGACCCTATCCAAGAGGAACTCGAAGGTACCACCAAGGATAGACTCGCATATTGAAACACTTTTGCAAGGTGGATATCATTACATCAACATTACATAATAGATGGAGATACATACAAAAGGCATACAATGCCACACGACTACAACATCATCATACACAACAACATCATCCGACTACGGATGAAACACAAACAGAAACTCAAACGACATCCACCCTGCTAGCCTAGACTGCCGACCTGGAACCTATCCCCTGATCGAAGAAGAAGCATAAGAAGAACTCCAAGACAAGCAAACATCGCTCTCGCGTCAAGATCATCGCATAACCTGCACCTGCAACTGTTGTTGTAGTAATCTGTGAGCCACGAGGACTCAACAATCCCATTACCATGGGTATCAAGACTAGCAAAGCTTAATGGGTAAGGAAGGGGTAAAGTGGTGAGGTTGCAGCAGCGACTAAGCATATATGGTGGCTAACATACGCAAATAAGAGCGAGAAGAGAAGCAACGGAACGGTCGTGAAGCTAGCAATGATCAAGAGGTGATCCTGAACTCCTAGTTACGTCAAACATAACCCAAAACCGCGTTCACTTCCCAGACTCCGCCGAAAAGAGACCATCACGGCTACACACGCAGTTGATGCGTTTTAATACGGATCTGGTGTCAAGTTATCTACAACCGGACATTAACAAATTCCCATCTGCCACATAACCGCGGGCACGACTCTCAAAAGTTTATACCCTGCAGGGATGTCCCAGCTTAGCCCATGATAAGCTCTCGCGATCAATGAAGGATATTCCTTCTCCTAGGAAGACTCGATCAGTCTCGGAATCCCGGTTACAAGACATTTCGACAATGGTAAAAGAAGACCAGCAAAGCCGCCCGCTGTGCCAACAAATCCCGATAGGAGCTGCACATATCTCGTTCTCAGGGCACACCGAATGAGCAAGACGTCGAGTTGGCATATACCCTGGTTGCCATGGGGCGCCGAACATCACTCGGTTTGGACCAACACTTAGACAAGCATTGGCCCGGGGGGCTAAAATAAAGATGACCCTCGGGTTAATTACTCCCAAGGGAAAGGTAATAGGTGGTAGGAAAATGGTAAAACCAATGTTGGGCCTTGCTGGAGGAGTTTTATTCAAGGCGAACTATCAAGGGGGTCCCATAAATCACCCAACCGCGTTAGGGACGCAAAATCCGGGAACATAATATCGATATGACAGAAACTAGGGCGGCAAGAGTGGAACAAAATACCAGGCATAAGGCAGAGCCTTCCACCCTTTACCAAGTATATAGATGCATTAATAATATAAGAGATATTGTGATATCCCAACATAATCCTGTCCATCATGGAGCAATCTTCATCTTCACCTGCAACTAGCAACGCTATAAGAGGGGCTGAGCAAAAGCAATAACATAGCCAAACAACGGTTTGCTAGGAAGGGTGACAAAGGTTAGAGGTTCATGGAAATTTGGGAGGCTTGATAAGCAAGTGGTAGGTAACGCGGCAAAGCGATAGAACGAAGCAACTAGCATAGCAATGATAGTAGTAAGATCCAAGGTGATGGTCATCTTGCAAGCATCAAAACAACATGCTACAACATCCTAACATGATAGCAAAAGGCATGGACATGAAGTACAGGTAAAGCATGACAAAACATGAACACTGAGCTATCTCCAGAAAACACTATAACATGTTCAAAAGGACATGGCAAGGTTGCAAATAATAACAGTTTACAGAATTAGCAGAAATAACATCAGGTTGCAATGTTTAGAGCTATCAAACAACATGTTACAGGAACTTAACATGGCAAACAAAGGCATGGCATGCTAATACTAAAGACAAAGAACAAATCTCCCTTACTGAACTAATTCCAAAGATCAACAGAAAAGATGGTAGCATCCATGCAAACATGGCAAGTGATATGACAGATTCAGAATGGCAGGAACAACAATAAGTAGGCAAGTTGGTGAGCTTGTACCACTCATCACAGAGCAATACATGGCATGAAAAGGTGACCAACAGTAATAATACATGTTTATGAAGATGAGAATGACAAGAGAAAGTTCATAGGGTGCATGGATCACTAGCAAAGCTCATGGCAAAACTGAACATAATGTTAACAGGCTGACAACAACATTATTTAGCAAGTTTGGAGCATGATATGAACAATCTACAGCAAGCTATAAATGCAACCAGGGGCATGGATGGATAGAGCATGACATCTATAACAAAACATCCTTAGTGAACATCTCCATATTATGCATAGAATGACTTGTAGCAGCAGGTTTACATAGCATCATGGTATAGCAGAATCAGCCTAGCAAAACAGCATAGCAAGTACCCTACTTAACAAGCTCTATGCACTCACTACAAGAGTCACAAAAATACATGGATTGCACCACTTTAAAGATGGCATGATGTAGCTCAAGAGTCATGTAGACACCAAGCTCATAGGATGCACACACAAAATGTAATGAAAAAGACAAATCACCAAGTTCTGTTAACAGATAGCAGTTAACATCATATAGCACTCTTGCAACAATTATTTAGGCATCAAGATGATCTTAAGCAAACATGGCACAATTTAATGAATTTAAGAGCATCTCACAATGAACATTTCGATATATCGTATGCAAGAAACGGAGCAGGACACATGAAGTTATGGCATGTAGAACATAGCAACAGAATGCAAATATTTTAGGGACTTCGCAGAATTTTACCCTCGCGAAAAATGGACGGGGACATTCCGGGACGGAGAGATCCGGGCGTGGGGACGCGTGTTTGGTTCGAGGGAGCGATGGATCTGGTCCCGATCTGAAGGTCGCCGGAGAAACTCGCCGGAGACGGCGAGGAGGTGGCACGGGGCGGCGCGCTCGGAGCTGCGGCGTCCAGCGAGGTGGCGGAGGGAGAGGCGCGGCGGAGCGGAAGAAACAGCGGCAACGAGGGCGCTGCTTGGGGCGACAGGGGCGACTCCCGGCGGACGCCGGAGGCGGCGACGGTCGCCGGTAGGGGAGCTCGGGGCACGCGTGACCAGCGCACCGGCGAGGCGCCGGGGTTCCGGCAACCTGCGGCGGAGGGCGGCGAGGTGTGGCTCGACGGCGGAGGTGGCAGAGGCGGGCGCCGGCGAGGTGAGACCAGGCGGCGCGGCGGCGCACCGGCGGTGGGGCAGATCGACGGCGGCGGATGGGGCTCAGGCAGCGCGGAGAAGCCGGGGGAGCGGGCTGGCAGCAGCGGCGACACGTGGCACTGCGTGGTTGGTCGGGGAGTCGGCGGCGGACGTGTCCGGCTCTGCCTGGACGTGTCCGGCGGCGGAGAGGGAGCGAGGCTAGGGTTTGATCTGCGGGATTTTCGGAGGGGAGCACCTATTTATAGGTAGAGGGAGCTAGGAGGATCCAAATGAGGCACGGTTTTTGCCCACACGATCGTGATCGAACGACCAAGAGCGTGGAGGGGATTTGGATGGGTTATTGGGCCACTTTGGAGGGGTGTTGGGCTGCACACAAAAGAGGCTTTTACGGTTCCCTAGTTAACCGTTGGAGTATCAAACGACCTCCAAATGGCACGGAACTTGACAGGCGGTCTACCGGTGGTGTACCAAGGCTGCTTGGAAAACCTCGGTCCATTCCGAGAAAGTTTAACACCCACACACGAAAAGAGGTAAAAGGGGGTGCCGGCGGACATAGGAGTGTCGGATTGCAAAATGGACAACGGGGAAAAAGCTCGGATGCATGAGACAAACACGTATGCAAAATGAGATGCACATGGTGACATGGAAAAATGCAACACGCAAGCACATGATGTGGCAATGACGGCGACTAACTGGCGGACACCTGGCGCACCGAATCCGGGGCGTTACAAAGGAAGCATGAGTTAGCATGCCGCATGCGCACAGTGCTTACCCATGTACTGCATGTGCTGTCGAAAGGGATGAGGGTTGCCGTTCGATCTGGGAGCATCCAACGGTGTAGACGTACGATCCGTGGGGTTTGGGTTCTGGCCAACCAGAACACATGACTCAGATCACGGGCGACATCGGCCACGGTTTGGTAGGCACACGGCTTTCGTTTTTCCTTTTTATACACTAATTGAGTTTCATAGGCATTTAATGTCGATAATTCAAATCTGAACTTCAAATACATGCTCCAGTTCACCAAAATGGCTAGAAAATTATACATGTGTCCTTGGGTGCATGTTTAGGTCCCATGCCAGGAATGGGAACGAATTACAACCGTACCGGCATCCTGGCTCGTCCTCAAACATTTAGAATCTTGGTTTTTAAATCCTCGTAAATCCTAAACTCACCAGAAAGTCATGAAAGTTGGCATGGTGTCACGTCATGGCGCATATATGTCATGGTAAAAACATTGTCCAATTTGGGCCAAGCTTTATTACAAACCTCTTACAAACTGGAGCTTCTGTCAAAGAAGCCTCGTGGTCCGATAGGGAAACGTGTTCCCCTTGTGGAGAAACATAATCATTGCCCCTTTTCGCCTTGTATTTTCTTCTACGGGCAACATGGAAAGACAGGATATCCGTGCTGAAATTTAAACTTATTCAAGGTTCGTTTGGCCTTTTTATACACTAATTGAATTTCATAGGCATTTAATGTCCATAATTCAAATCTAAACCTCAAATACATGCTCCAGTTCACCAAAATGGCTAGAAAAATTATACATGCATGTGTCCTTGGGTGCATGTTTAGGTCCCATGCATGCCAGGAATGGGAATGAATTACAACCGTACCGGAGTCCTGGCTCGTCCTCAAACATTTGGAATCTCGGTTTTTAAATCCCCGTAAATCCAAAACTCACCAAAAAGTCATGAAAGTAGGCATGGTGTCACGTCATGGCACATATATGTCATGGTAAAAACATTGTCCAATTTGGGCCAAGCTTTATTACGAACCTCTTACAAATTGGAGCTTCTCTCAACAAGAAGCCTTGTGGTTCCAATAGGGAAACATGTTCCCCTTGTTGTCGAAACGTAATCACGGCCTCTTTTCGCCTTGTATTTTCTTCTACGGGATACATGGAACTGTGTGATATCCATGCTAAAATTTAAACTTATTCAGGGTTCGTTTGGCCTTTTTATACACTAATTGAGTTTTCTAGGCATTTAATGTCCATAATTCAAATCTAAACTACAAATATATGCTCAACTTCACCAAAATGGCTAGAAAAATTGTACATGCATGTGTCCTTGGGTGCATGTTTAATTAGGTCCCATGCCAGGAATGTTACGCATTACAACCGTACCGGCGTCCTGGCTCGTCCTCAAACATTTGGAATCTCGGGTTTTAAATCCCCATAAAATCCAAAAATCACCAGAAAGTCATCAAAGGTGGCATGGTGTCACGTCATGGCACATATATGTCGTGGTAAAAACATTGCCAATTTGGGCCAAGCTTTATTACAAACCTCTTACAAATAGGAGCTTTTCTCAAGGAAGCCTGATGGTTTTGATAGGGAAACGTGTTCCCCTTGCGGCGAAACGTAGTCGCTCCCTCTTTTCTCCTTGTATTTTCTTCTACGGGCAACATGGAACGACATGATATCCATGCTGAAATTTAAACTTATTCAGGGTTCATTTGGCCTTTTTATACACTAATTGAGTTTCCTAGGCATTTAATGTTCATAATTCAAATCTGAAGTACAAATACATGCTCCAGTTCACCAAAATGGCTAGAAAAATTATACATGCATGTGTCCTTGGGTGCATGTCCCATGCAAGGAATGGAAACGAATTACAACCTGAACGACGTCTTGGCTCGTCCTCAAACATTTGGAATCTCGGTTTTTAAATCCTCATAAATCCAAAACTCACCAGAAAGTCATTAAAGGTGGCATGATGTCACGTCATGGCACATATATGTCGTGGTAAAAACATTGCCAATTTGGGCCAAGCTTTATTACAAACCTCTTACAAACCGGAGCCTGTCGCAGGAACCCTCGTGGTTTCGATAGGGAAACGTGTCCCCTGGTGGGCCAAATGATAATCGCTCCCTCTTCTAGCCTCGTATTTTTTTCTACACGCTACACATACGGAACAACGGGAGATTCGCGCTGAACTTTGAAATTATTCAGTGTTCATTTGGCCCTTTTTATTCATTAATTGAGTTTTCTAGACATTTAATGTCCATAATTCAAATTTGAACTATAAATACATGCTCCAGTGCACCAAAATGGCTAGAAAAAACGTACATGTGTCCTTGGGGTGCATGTTTAGGGTTCGTTTAGCCATTGTATATATTACTAATTAAGTTTTCTATGCATTAAATGTAGTCCATAATTCAAATTTGAACTACAAGCACAAAATGGGTGGAAAATCGTACATGTGTCATTGGGTGCATGTTTAGGTCTCATTTAAGGAATGGGAATGAACTATAAACTTGTTGTCATCCTGAAACATTGAGAATCTCGGTTTTTAAATCCTAGTAAATCAAAAACTCACCCAAAAAACATGAAACTTGGCATGGTTTCTTGACATGGCACATATATGCCATGGTAAAAAAATCATCCAGTTTAAGAAGAGGCGCACACATTACTAGCCAACGAAGTCCTTTTGAAACAATAAGCTGACACGTTAATATCAGAATTGGTTGTATTATATGAACTGTGTCAATATTTAACCATACTCAATGCGTGCGTCCAGCTGTTTGATTAGATGGGACGAGCATGAGAAGTCCACCATGCAGGCTCGACGGGACGCGTGCGAGCACTCCGCCGCGCAGGCTCGACGGGACGCGTGCATCCTGTCTACCTCGCAAGCTCAACGGGACATGTGCGAGCAGCAAGGCCACCCATGCTTACCGGGAAGCGAGCTCTTTGACCTCCATGCACCAGCCGCCGCCCGCCTCGCTCAAAACTTCGCTATTAATGGGTTAATTAAAGCGCCTGGATGGAGATTTTTTTAGGGGTGGACGGAGGGTGTTTGGTTGTGATCCCATGGCAAAATTTGCTTTATTGGTGTTTTCAACTCGTATTCCGGCCTAATTTAAATTGCCACATAGGGCAACGGATAATACGACGACAAATAAAATGGCAACGGATAGTACGACGACAAATTTACAATGGCGTAGATAATAATTGCCTTACATATTCCGGATAATTTTAAATGCCACATGCGGCAAAGTCCGGAAGACACGGGGGCAAGAGAAGAAGGAAATCGTAGACAACGACCTAGATCGCTACTGTATCTACTCTTCGAAGGATCGCCGGGCGATGACATCCTCCATCTCCTTCCTCATTTCCTCATGACTTTGCTTGAAAGCAGCCATGGATTCCTCCACCTCCTGCTCGTGCTCGGTCCGGAGCTTCCTCAAGTCACCCATCAGTTCCTCGATGACCGCTATCAGCATCATCCCCGAGGCTCTGCTCTACTCTTGCAGCATCTTCCAGCCGGCAGCCTCCTCCTCCTTCTCAGCGAGCGCCTTGAAGAGCTTCGCATTGTCACCCATGAGTTGCTCGACGAGGCCGGTCGCCTTGTCAACCGAGGCATCACTGATCTCGAGCAGCTTCATCAAGCCGTCGACCAGCTCCTGCTGCTTAATGAGGCCAGCGAGAATATCATCATTGCCGGACAAGGACTTCAGCAACGCCAGCTCGTGGCGATCGCCGACACGGTGAGTCGCTTGTGAGAGCCCTCGTGTGCCCATGAGAGCTCGTTCGAGGGCTCCACAGCACGCCGGGACATCTCTTGTCACAACCCTAGCTCAGCCCCTGTTGCCTTTGCCTATTTCTCATGTCATCATGTTTACAATTGTCACATCCCTGGTCCTGGTATGCAGTAGGCTAGCCCTTCATGTGTGCATCATGTTTAACTTTTCAAATGAACTTGAAATGGGGACTGATCAAACCCTAGCACCAGATCAAATCAAATAGGTTCAACATAAAATCATTTCAATGAACCTGAAATGCCCTTCTAAATTGTTCATCATCTTTGCCTTGGTCTTAAACCTCTGACAAAAATGGTGCACAATTTTCTAGGTCATCCTAAGGTCACTGAATTAAATCATAAGTATTTGAATTTGGACATTTAAATTCTATAAAATATTTTGAATGTCCAAATACTCCTAAACTGAAATGTTCCATGTTGGATATGTTCTAGACAGTGGGCATGTGCAGTTTAGTGATTTTTGAAAGGGTCTAGGTATTTTTAGAAAAGCCCTAAAGATTACAGAAAAATAGAAAACTGAAACAAATAAAAGAGAGAGAGAGAGAGAAGGACTACCTGGCCACCTACCTGTAGCCGGCCCAGTTCGCTGGCCCAGCCCACCTGGAGCCTCCTGTCGTCTTCCTCCTCCCAGTAGAAGCAGCTATGTGACCGCACGCGCGCGGCCGAGGAGGCCAGCTCCTCCCTGCCTGCCTGCCCCCCTTCCGACGCATCTGGATGACGCCACGCAGCCCCTGACCTCTCTCTCTCTCTCCCCGTGCATCTCCTCTCCTCTATCTCTCTCACGCACAGCCGCCCGAACCCGCCCGTTGCGCCGCTCGCCGTTTCCGCGGCCACCGGCCACCCCATGCCTCACCGACGCGCCCAGAAGCTTCGCCATGTTGTCTTCTTTGTCCTCGATGAGCCACGCAAGCCGGGAGGGCCTGGAATGTCGCCATCGCCGTCGTCTTCCACCTCGGGCTCCGACCACCATCGCCGTTGATTCGTCGCACACAGGACGTCCCCGAGCACACTGGCCTGCTCTGCGAGTTCACCGTGAGCACTGGAATCCTTCCCTCTCTTCTACCTCCCATTTTGCGCCCTAACTAGCTTCACTGCCAAGCCCGCGAGCACATCACCGCCGGCCATGGCGCCGCCGCAGCCACAACTATTGCCGCTCGCGTCTGATCCCATAAGCGCACTCATCACACTCCCAGGGGTCGAACACACCCACCAGATCCTCCTCCCGTGCACCGCAACGCCGACCCCGAGCTTGACCGAACTCCGGCAGCCGCCGCGGGCTCCACTCCGGCGAACTCCGGCCACCCCCGCTCCAGCCGCCTCCACCACTGGATGAGCCACTCTGCCAGCTCCCCATAGATGCTCCCCGCGCCCCAAACTGTGGCCTGTAGCGCAATCCAGACGCGGACGCCGCCGCGATCTGAGGTGGCCGGTGGTTAAACGCCGGCAGCTGACATGGCGCCATTAGCTCAGGTGCTAAACTCGTTTAGTTAGTGCCTGCGTCGATGACATGTGGGGTCCCCGAGCCCAATTAGTTTAGTCTAACACCCCGGCCGGATCTCCTTGCGGATGGAACCCGAATAGGCGATAAACCTGGACGAGAGACTTGTGTGGTTAGTCAGGTCATGGCCGACACCCTCGCTGGGCTTCCGCTTGAAGGTTGCCGAGTACATGTCGTGTAAACGGCGGTAAGTGGTGAGAGTGTGTGTGAAGAAGTACACCCCTGCAGGGTTAACATTATCTATTCGAATAGCCGTGTCCGCGGTAAAGGACTTCTGGGTTGCCTGTACAGTTCATAGACAAGTGAAAGTGGATACTCTAAAATACGCAAGATAAGTGTGAGTGCTATGGATGGCGTTCTCATAGGGAGACGGGAGCGGATCCATAGTAGTGTATTGATATGGTGAATATGTGGACTCGTGTGCGCCACCTCAAAGAGTTACATTGCAGTCGTAGTTCAGGGTAACCACCGAGTCAAAGCTGGCTTGCTGCAGTTAAACCCCACCATCCCCTTTGTTGATAATGATGCATATGTAGTTAGTTCTGATGTAAGTCTGGCTGGGTACATTTGTACTCATGTTTGCCTATTTTATGTTTTTGCAGAGAGACTTCAGTCTCATTAGTAGTTCCGCGTGGACTTCGACGTTTAGCTTGTTACCTCAGCTACGATCTTGTGCCCTCGGCAGGATCTGGTAGATAGTCAGGCTTCTCGGCCTTTTTCATTTGTAGATGTCTGTACTCTGACATGTTAAGCTTCTGCTTGTGCTTTGACTTGTATGCTCTGAATGTTGGGTCATGAGACTCATGTTTGTATTATCTCGCTCCTCGGAGCCTATTGAATAAATACTTTGAGTCGTAGAGTTATGTTGTGATGCCATGTTGTATTTGCACATATCGAGCATATTGCATGTATGATTTGAAATGCTTGATATGTGTGGGATCTGACTATCTAGTTGTTTATCCTTGGTAGCCTCTCTTACCGGGAAATGTCTCCTAGTGCTTCCACTAAGCCTTGGTAGCTTGCTACTGCTCCGGATCACTTAGGCTGTCCGGCATGTGTCCTTCTTCGTTCCTGTGTCTGTCCCTTCAGGGAAATGTCACACGGTGTCTACAGGAGTCCTGTTAGCCTGCTACAGCCCGGTTTACCGGAGTCCTGCTAGCCCAGTTGCTACAGCCCAGATTCACTCGCTGATGACCGACATGTTCGTTGTTGGGTCATGTATGCTTGTCCCTGTAAGTTAGTGCCACTTTGGGTTCACGACTAGCCATGTCAGCCCGGGTTCTTTGTCATATGGATGCTAGCGGCACTATCATATACGTGAGCCAAAAGGCGCGAACGGTCCCAGGCCAGGTAAGGTGGCACCCGTGGGAATACCGTGCATGAGGCCGCGAAGTGATATGATGTGTTACATGCTAGATCGGTGTGACTTAGGATCGGGGTCCTGATAGCTTTGGTATCAGAGCTTGACTGCGTGCAGGATTACCAAGCCAAACTGGTCGAAGTTGAGTCTAGAAATGCTTTAGTTATATATATAAGGGAATTGATTGTGGGATGGAACATAAGGCTCTTTTTACTCCTTATACCTTATGCCCTTCTGATCCGAGTCATCTTATCTTTCCTACGGGGTTAAGGAACTAGGCTTTCTCTTCTTCTATCAGGATCACGTGTTACTAATCCGTAGACTTATGGGATTGATGTATCTCAAGCCTCGGTTCAGTCTCCTCTACTTCCGTGTGTTCATAGTTTGTCTCAGAACCTTCATTTTGTGACGATCGAGTGATTATGCCACCATTTTGCAGGATGTCTCAAATCATTTTGAGCATTTACAGCCGTTATGCTGTCCGAGTCATCCCAGGTTTCTAAACAATCTGATGCATTTGCAAAATCCTTTTCCTCTGGTTTCGATGTTCATTCAGGCCAGGTTAATTACACTAATTGCTGAGTTGAGGTAATCTGTTGCCTCAACATCTATGTTGGAGCTATTATTATGACCCTAGGTGTCTAGAGTATCACCTAGTAATCTAGCCATGTTCTGTATTCCCAGTGTGATGATTCTGGCCATCATTCTCGAAAGCATCCTGTGATGCCATTTAGTTAGTAGGCATTCTATTCATGGGTTCTTGACCCATGACTCTCTCTACTTACCTCGTGTTGATAGTGTTGCTCGTACCTTTAGGATATTAGTAACCTTTGCGTTAGTCCTTGAGGTCCGTGGTATTTCCTTCTTCCAAATACTATGAACCGCTTATGGCAGTAGTTCCTTGAACCAAGAGATCACAACAAGAATGCTCTCGATGAGTTCTCGATTCTATGTTGATACTCTGTCAGTCCTACCTCTCTGCATGGATTACGCGGAAGAAACTTGTTGAACTTGGTTCGACATACTAATCTATGCATCCACAACTCAGAAAACCGTATGTTCCTTTGAGTTGTCCCTCTTTAGTTGTCTTCTGACCCTCGTCTATCAATTGATAGTCAAGAGTATGCGTGCATTCCTTCATCGACACCTATTACTCTTGTGGTCCGTCAAGCCATTCTATTCCAGAATGACTAGGAGAAACAAACTCCAGAACCCCATCCATATCCAGGATTGGGTCAAAGTAGTTTTATTCCGCAGATCAAAATGCCAATCTAGCTTTTGTTCTGTTCTACCTTGTAGTATTACCATCTTTATATCGAGAATGCCATGGGAATTGCACACCATCCTATGAACTCTTGATACAGTGATACTCTCTCCATCATTATTCATTTCTCGGTCCCTGTGTTGTTCCAGCCGGAGTGCCGACAAGTGAATCGTGATGTGTGAACTCAATACTCCTAGCAACTCCGCTGCTTGGTAGTTAATGGACAATAATTTCATTCTTAGCATGTTTGTTATTGAATCATCATTCTAAGATTGATCGTGCTACCTAGTCCATTCTCCTGGTGCACTCCTCGATCAATGAGTTAGGATTATTTCAAATCTTCGCTCTATTGATCATATCGTCTTGCCCTGAAAAGCAAGATTGTTCTCGAGCTTAGTAACATATCGGTGGTTCGTGATTTCCCGAATATCTTCTCGGAAGTATTACCAGGTTGTCCCCTGACCCTTATGTTGAGTTCGTGATCAAGTTGGTTTATTCCTGTAAACCACCCTTTCTCCAAGAATCCGTGCTGGATACCCCTAAGCTAGTTGGTTAAGCTAGACAACAACTTGGAGAGTTGGAAGATGAAAGCTTGTCCCGCTTAGTTCATCTCCAAAGGGATATCCTTGCGTTTGTGTGTTGTTGAAGAAAGATGATATCTTCATTGATTGATCCTCGTGGTCAATTGCTGGATCTATTGTCTTACCAAACCTTTGATTTGCATATGGGCTATCATCAAATCAAGTCAGAACCAACGATATTCGTAATGTTGTCTTACTCGTGGTTGTTTCCTCGAGCATACACCATTATATCTTCTGGGTCTGACCAATGCTAACACCTTGTTTACATAGTTATGGAATTCCATCTCCATGGGAATCTCGATGACTTGTTGTTGTGCTCATCAGCAGCATTTTTATCCTCTTCATGATTCATGTTGAACATCTAAGTTAGTAATGGAAACTTGTGTAAGCATTTTCTTCATGAACCGTTCATGAAGCATATGTTTGGACGAAAGAAGTGAGTCCCTCTAACTCATGTGCACTTGATGCAAGTTGCCGCCATGATTTTGAGAGGGCTTATTTTACCTGCTCGAGAATCACCCCAAGTCAGTCAAGCATGTGCGAAGTATGCTATGGTTTGATAGGCTCGCTACCTCCATTCTATATGTGTCCCTAGCACACCAAGCCACTGATTGATTTGTTCAAGGAGAAGGAGTTTCTTCATAAGAGCTAATCATGACTTATGTTAGGACTTTGTTATCCTCAATGATGGTTCCCCACCTGAACTCGGTAGTGTTTTATTATAAGACTACTATGTGGTCATGCCTGTCTGGGACAGCGTGTTCACATGTGTGTAGCAGAACCAGCTCATGTTTTGGAGCTTGGTATCATAGTTCATTTCCCGAGAATCTCGCAACGCCATCTCGTCAATTTGTGTTGCAAACTTTCATTTTTCTTTCTAGACTTGATGGGTCTGGAATATTCTGACACCAACCAGATCTGAATCTCAAGTAGATATGATGGTTGGAACATTTCCAAGATCTATGATGTAGGTCCTGACAAGGTTGATGTTCTGGCCGACACACCTAGCCGGAAGATCTATCATTGTAATATCTTGAATGAGCACTTTGACCATCTTCTCCATGAGGATTTCGAGTGACTTATTATAGAAGTTGCTCCTTATGGATCCTTTGTATTCCGAAGTCCGACCTTTACTTGATGGCCATGTTGATGCTTTTAAGCATGATCGTGGTACCTAGAACGTCAAGGAGAACATTAGAAGAGGAGTGCTAAATGTCCCTTGGTCGATCATCCAGATTTTGTCCCCTTGGCCTCGCTAAGGTGAAATCTGAGAAGGTGTTGTCTTCCTTTGCATCTGCATCATCCATCGCTATTCATCATGGTAGTATGTTGTGTTGTCAGCACCCTTGACACGGATGTTGGTAATACCTTGATGGGTATGGAAATGCTCAAATTCTTGAGAGCACGCTCAGACACTAGGTTATATCCTGAGTATCAATCTGAATGTGCCTTCCTTTTGCCGAGTTGTTCGATAACCGTAATTTTCGTTCCAAACTGGGTATGACATTCTTTCGGACTCCTTCAAATGATCGATTGTGTTTTGCCTTAGGCCGGTGTAAAGAGTTTCAATGATCTCGGTAACAAAGGTAATTCCTTTTGCCACTTAAGGGATAATTCTACGAGTCACCTTCCCTAAGGTGCCCCGTTATTGTATCATGGAAACTCAATTCCTCGCTATGTTGACAACCGTTCACCACCTTCTTAAGTGTGGAATTGTTGTCTACCTAGTGAACCCTCGTCATCTGTTCCACTCCATCCATCTAGATGTGTGCTTCGTGTCTCAACTCAAGAGATGTTGCTATGTCTCATTCCCTGAGTTGATCCTAAGTTGTTCGACCTTCAATAAGATCGATCCTTTTAGACTTTTTCCCTATCCTCTCTTTGTCATGTTGGCTTGAGTTCTCAGAGCAAGACGACGATACAAGATGGTGATTGAATCAACGTTCATTTGAAGTGCAACCTGGGTCGTGAAGATTGCGTTAGTTGCGTTTCCCCTTCATTCTACCCTATGCTTGAATCTCGGGACGAGATTCTTGTTTAGTGGGGGCGAGTTGTCACATCCCTGGTCCTGGTATGCAGTAGGCTAGCCCTTCATGTGTGCATCATGTTTAACTTTTCAAATGAACTTGAAATGGGGACTGATCAAACCCTAGCACCAGATCAAATCAAATAGGTTCAACATAAAATCATTTCAATGAACCTGAAATGCCCTTCTAAATTGTTCATCATCTTTGCCTTGGTCTTAAACCTCTGAAAAAAATGGTGCACAATTTTCTAGGTCATCCTAAGGTCACTGAATTAAATCATAAGTATTTGAATTTGGACATTTAAATTCTATAAAATATTTTAAATGTCCAAATACTCCTAAACTGAAATGTTCCATGTTGGATATGTTCTATACAGTGGGCATGTGCAGTTTAGTGATTTTTGAAAGGGTCTAGGTATTTTTAGAAAAGCCCTAAAGATTACAGAAAAATAGAAAACTGAAACAAATAAAAGAGAGAGAGAGAGAAGGACAACCTGGCCACCTACCTGTAGCCGGCCCAGTTCGCTGGCCCAGCCCACCTGGCACCTCCTGTCGTCTTCCTCCTGCCAGTAGGAGCAGCTGCGTGCCCGCACGCGCGCGGCCGAGGAGGCCAGCTCCTCCCTGCCTGCCTGCCCCCCTTCTGACGCATCTGGATGACGCCACGCAGCCCCCGACCTCTCTCTCACTCTCCCCGTGCTTCTCCCCTCCTCTATCTCTCTCACGCACAGCCGCCCGAACCCGCCCGTTGCGCTGCTCGCCGTTTCCGCGGCCACCGGCCACCCCACGCCTCACCGACTTGCCTAGAAGCTCCGCCACGTTGTCTTCTTCATCCTCGATGAGCCACGCAAGCTGGGAGGGCCTGGAACGTCGCCATCACCGTCGTCTTCCACCTCGGGCTTCGACCACCGCCGCCATCGATTCGCCGCACGCAGGACGTCCCCGAGCACACTGGCCTGCTCTGCGAGTTCACCATGAGCACCGGAATCCTTCCCTCTCTTCTACCTCCCGTTTTGCGCCCTAACTAGCTTCACCGCCGAGCCCGCGAGCACATCACCGCCGGCCATGGTGCCGCCGCAGCCACAGCTGTTGCCGCTCGTGTCTGATCCCATAAGCGCACTCATCACACTCCCAGGAGTCGAACACACCCACCAGATCCTCCTCCCGTGCACCGCAACGCCAACCCCGAGCTTGACCGAACTCCGGCAGCCGCCGCGGGCTCCACTCCGGCGAACTCCGGCCACCCCCGCTCCAGCCGCCTCCACCACTAGATGAGCCACTCTGCCAGCTCCCCGTAGATGCTCCCCGCGCCCCAAACCGTGGCCTGTAGCGCAATCTCGACGCGGATGCCGCCGCGATCTAAGGTCGCCGGCGGTTAAACGCCGGCAGCTGACGTGGCGCCATTAGCTCAGGCGCTAACCTTGTTTAGTTAGTGCCTGCGCCGATGACATGTGGGTCCTCGAGCCCAATTAGTTCAGTCTAACTTCCTATTTAGATTAGTGCTAATCTGTGTGGACCCCACGTGTCAGCTTGACTTTGGTCAATTCAACGTTGACCGGCCCACCAGTCATCCACCCAAACCAGCCTGAGACACTGACGTATGGGTCCCACTGGTCAAGGTTGACCCGGGGTAGCCCTGTTGACTTGCTGACGTCACACAGGCGTCATGCTGACGCAGTAAAGTATTTCTGGAATTAAAATAAATTAGGAAATGATTTATAAATTTTAGAAAATACCCCAAACTTCTAAAAATCATAGAAAAATAACCGTAACTCAGAATAAGATAAATTATATATGAAAAATGATCAGAAAAGTCCAATCTATCCATCTGTACCATTTTCATGCATGTTAGAACAACTTATGGCTGCTGTTTAGTACAAATAATATAAATGGCATTTGAATTTCACATATGGAGTTTGGATTTGAACTTAGGGTTCAAACCAACTTCATTTAACTTTGTTGCTAGTTGCATTAGCTCAAAACACCAGCATGTTGCCATGTCATGATCATGCATCATAATGCTGCATTGCATTGATTGTGTTTCCTCTCTGTTGCCGGTAATTGTTCCCTCTCAATAGACGTGGTTTCGACGATGAGATCAATGACACCGATGAAGAGCTATATTATCTTCAGAAGTGCCAGGCAAGCAAAACCCCCTTGTTCATTCTGATACAACCCCACTCTCTCGCTCCTGCTCTCTTTTACTGCATTAGGACAACAACGATTCAACTGTTACATGCTGCGGTAGTTGAACCCCTTTCCTCTGCATGACCTGTCATTGCCACAGTAAATAGATGAAACCCACTAGCATGAGTAGGAGTTGTTTGAGCCCTGTTATGCCTACTCATTCATGCTTGTTTGTCATGCCTGCTACTGCTTAGAGTTGAGTCAGGTCTGATTCATCGGGGATGAATCAGAGGTGTGTGAACATGTCCTACTGTGTGTGAGCTAAGTGTGTGAACACGATTTGGTAAAGGTAGCGGTGAGAGGCCATGTAGGAGTACATGGTGGGTTGTCTCATTGCATCCGTCCTCAGGAACTGAGTTCTGTGTTTGTGATCCATGAACAGTTACTACCACACATTGGGTTCCGGTAACTCGACCCCTCTCGACTTATTAATCGACATGATCTCTGTCCAGGAGTTGCAACTAGTTTCTGGTGTTTGTAGGTAGTGTTAGTAGTCTACCAAGTGGCACCCGGTACAGGTGGGCTTGGGACAGACTAGGCACAGTGGCACGGTGTACCAAGTGGCACCTGGATGGTGGGCTTGGGAACCCCGCTCACATAGTTTGGGGCCGTGAGCGACACCCCGGCCGAATCTCCTTGCGGATGGAACCCGAATAGGCGATAAACCTGGACGAGAGACTTGTATGGTTAGTCAGGTCGTGGCTGACACCCTCACTGGGCTTCCGCTTGAAGGTTGCGGAGTACATGTCGTGTAAACGGTGGTAAGTGGTGAGAGCGTCTGTGAAGAAGTACACCCCTGCAGGGTTAACATTATCTATTCGAATAGCCGTGTCCGCGGTAAAGGACTTCTGGGTTGCCTGTACAGTTCATAGACAAGTGAAAGTGGATACTCTAAAATACGCAAGATAAGCGTGAGTGCTATGGATAGCGTTCTCATAGGGAGACGGGAGCGGATCCATAGTGGTGTATTGATATGGTGAATATGTGGACTCGTGTGCGCCACCTCAAAGAGTTACATTGCAGTCGTAGTTCAGGGTAGCCACCGAGTCAAAGCTGGCTTGCTGCAGTTAAACCCCACCATCCCCTTTGTTGATAATGATGCATATGTAGTTAGTTCTGATGTAAGTCTCGCTGGGTACATTTGTACTCACGTTTGCCTATTTTATGTTTTTGCAGAGAGACTTCAGTCTCATTAGTAGTTCCGCGTGGACTTTGACGTTTAGCTTGTTACCTCAGCTATGATCTTGTGCCCTCGGCAGTATCTGGTAGATACTCAGGCTTCTCGGCCTTTTTCATTTGTAGATGTCTGTACTCAGACATGTTAAGCTTCCGCTTGTGCTTTGACTTGTATGCTCTGAATGTTGGGTCATGAGACTCATGTTTATATTATCTCGCTCCTCGGAGCCTATTGAATAAATACTTTGAGCCGTAGAGTTATGTTTTTGACGCCATGTTGTATTTGCACATATCGAGCATATTGCGTGTATGATTTGAAATGCTTGATATGTGTGGGATCTGAGTATCTAGTTGTTTATCCTTGGTAGCCTCTCTTACCGAGAAATGTCTCCTAGTGCTTCCACTTAGCCTTGGTAGCTTGCTACTGCTCCGGATCACTTAGGCTAGCTGGCATGTGTCCTTCGTTCCTGTGTCTGTCCCTTCGGGAAATGTCACGTGGTGTCTACCGGAGTCCTGTTAGCCTGCTACAGCCCGGTTTACCGGAGTCCTGCTAGCCCAGTTGCTACAGCCCGGATTCACTCGCTGATGACCGACACGTTTGTTGTTGGGTCATGTATGCCTGTCCTTGTAAGTTAGTGCCACTTTGGGTTCACGACTAGCCATGTCAGCCCGGATCTTTGTCATATGGATGCTAGCGGCACTATCATATACGTGAGCCAAAAGGCGCAAACGGTCCCGGGCCAGGTAAGGTGGCACCCGTGGGAATACCGTGCGTGAGGCCACGAAGTGATATGATGTGTTACATGCTAGATCGGTGTGACTTAGGATCGGGGTCCTGACAACAATTCAAATGAATTTGAAATGGGGATGACGGAACCCCCAGTACCCCCTTAAACCAAGTAGGGTTTACTAAAATCTTTTTCAATGAACCCAAAATGCCCTTCTAAAATGTTCATCATCTTTGCCTTGGTCTAGAACCTCTGACAAAAATGGTGCACACTTTTCTAGGACAACAGAGGGTCACTGAATTAAACCTTATGATATTTGCATTTGGGCATTTAAATGCTATAAAATATTTAAAATGCTCAAATAATCACAAACTGAAATGTTTGATGTTGGAAATATTCCAAACAGTGACATTGAGCAGTTTCATGATTTTTGGAAATGCCCTGTCATTTCTAATAAAGCCCAAAACAGTATAACAAAATAGAAAAACAGAAAATAAAAGAGAGAGAGAGAGAGAGAGAGAGAGAGAGAGAGAGAAACTCACCTGGTGACAGTGTCCTGGACTAGGGGGTACTCACCACGTCATCCCCCGATCAGTTAGATTGGGCTGAGGACCCCCATGTCCGTATACTCATGGGCCAGTTCGGACAACTGCCGCATACACGGAAGATTCCACAAGACTTGATGATCAAGACAAGGACTCCTCCCCACCGGCGTAATCGGCTAGGACTCTTATTATCTTAGGCCTCTGGTACAATATATAAATCGAGGCTAGGCTAGTCGATAGATATGATAGATCATTATGACATTACTCATCATACCTCTAGGGCTTATACCACAACATATGATCTGGAGGTAGATCAACTCTTGTAACCCTATATTCATCAAGATCAATCAAGCAGGAAGTAGGGCATTACCTTGATAGAGAGGGGCCGAACCTGGGTACACATCGTGTCCCCTGTCTCCTGTTACCCATCGATCCATGACACACAGCTTGGGACCCCCTACCCAAGATCTGCCGGTTTTGACACTGATGGTGCTTTCATTGAGAGTTCCGTTGTGTGATCGGCAAAAGGATCGATGGCTCGTCTGCAGATTAACTGATACATCGACATCTTTGTCACCGGCTCGACTGGTCACCTTGGCTTGACTGAGGACTGTGTCCTGCCTTCGATCGTCATGTTTGGATGAGGGCCTTCTTCAACACCAACTCCGATCTCTATCAAGATCATGGAGGAATCATCCATGGAGCCCGGGGGCTCAATGTCAACATTGCCCTCGGGCGACCGTGCGATTTTTCTGGACAGCGAACTTGTATCTGCCGCCACCGCCTCCTCAAGTGTCGTTTTGATGATTGCTTCAGTGAAACTGTGCGGAATTGAGTCTACAGCAACCCTAGAAAATTTCGTCGAGTTCCGATGGAGGAATCTCTGGCAATCTACGATACACCGGAGCCCTGTCAAACCTGGATGAGAATCTGGACGAGTTTAGGGCGTGGTCTCCAGAGCCCAGCTCGGAGGTCCTTTGGAAGGTCCAACCATTCATTTGCTGTGGAATTCCCATATCTACCACCCCTCAAAATTTCAGCTCGATCCGACCGTCCAAACTCCGGGAACCTTCCGATTAGTGCATCACTTTCCAGATCTGCTTTCTGCGTGAATACGGATCCGACTAGAATTCATGTTTCTTTATGAACGTGGTATTGACAACCTTTTTAAAGGAATTTTATTCTAAGGTATTGCGCATTGTTCTTAACACGTGCCCATAAAATTTTAAGCCTCCTCTGAGATAATCTTCGCCATCACGCTGGTGTCAAACCAGTCCGGCAATATAGCTCCACGGCTGCCGACCTGCGCTAAGACATGTCGTCGCTTTTTGAGCCGAGCTCAACTTCTTCGGATCCTCACCTCGGCGAGCCGAACAAGAGTTCGGAATCCATTGCCTGATGGCGCGCTTCACCATGCCGTCGCTTTATCGCCCATCAGGCAATGGGTGTGCGGAACGATTCCCAATTTTGGGAGTCGCTTTTCTTCGGACTGCTACAACAAATAAACCATGTGCTATTAATCCTAACAATTTTTGCTTGTCGGGTTTATTTTTCCTAAGGAACTATTACTCTAGTTTGTTCCATCATCTGTACACAAGTCTATCAAATGACAGCCACATTAAAGATGGTCGCGTGATGGTTCGGTCAGTTTCCGTACATAGTTCGGCGAACGCCGCATCCAAAACTCGGACCGCCCTGCAAATTCAGGCTTTGTCACGCCTTCACTGCGTCACGCCGACACCCTGCATCGACATTGGCTTCGGCGCCAGGCCACATCTCTTTAAATAAATTATTTTTGCGTAAAGCAATTATGCAAGGATTATATATATTATTATTATTATTTCCTGGAACGCACTGTTTTATGTGTGCAGGTAATCGATTTTGACTGCGTTATGCGGTCACTACTCTGGAGTGCCGAACTCCTTGCTCGGACACCTCGGGCCTGGGGGCTGGGACCTCGGCCATGCCGAGGACTGCGAACCTTGTCAGATCTGTCACAGATCAATGGGCGTCTTTGTCCTGCCACAAGCCCGAATCACGTCATCAACACCGAGCACATTAACCAGCTAAGTCGCTTTCATGCTCAAAAGCTTTCAGTTTTAAATTTTGTTCGGTTCGACCAAGCATTATACTTTTTGGCAAAAAAGTTGTTTGTGACAAAGTTCCTTGTCAAAACTTTGTTTGTAACACACAAATTCAAATACCCCTTTTACTTGGGGGCTTCCTTTATGAAGCTTTTCCTCTTGCATATGATTATACTTGTACGGCTTCGTTCCTTGTTCGTGTATTACGCCACAATATCCACATATTGACCTAAGTGTTCCGCAAGCTGGGTTGCCTTGCTCCTGTGTTTACCCCTACGTTCCCGATTGTTCGGCTAGGGAGTAAAGGGAGCACCTCTGCGATTGTCACGATCGGCTCATCCGAGCCGGACCTCAGACTGGGTGAAGCCGAAAGCTAGCGCTCTTACTGTTTTCAATAATAGTCGGCACACAACGGAACTCATGAGTACAAAAAATCTATTGCACAAGTCTCATAGTAATAATGAGCAACCGAAGAAAGTTATTGGTGGGGGTACTATTTTCTTCGAAGATGCTTCTTACACTTCGTCGGTAATATAACATAAGTTACCTGAGCGCGCTTTGTCTGTTATAGCCTTATGGCCTGATTGCCTGGTTATCGAAAACACCGTCGATATTCTTGACAAGTGGAGTACATAACACTTTTCGGCCCTTGGCCGAAGAGGGAGAAGCCGACGGTCGGTTAAGACGCGTTTAAAGTTCGGGTGAACACACATATATAAGTACTTCGGTACATACAATCATTATACATAAAATTCTTTTGCCCAAGTCACTTGGGGGCTTGATACATCTCCAACGCTTCTATAATTTATGAAGCATTCATGCTATTTTATTATCTATTTTGAATGATTATGGGCTTTATTATACACTTTTATATTACTTTTGGGACTAACCTATTAACAGGAGGCCCAACCCATATTGCTGTTTTATTGCCTGTTTCAGTATTTCGAAGAAAAGGAATATCAAATGGAGTCCAAAGGGAATGAAACCTTCGGGAGCGTGATTTTTAGGAAGAATATGATTCGGGAGACTTGGAGTTCACGTCAGAAGAGCCTCGAGGAGGCCAGGAGATAGGAGGGCGCCCCCCTACTGGGCACGCCCCTATCTCCTGGGCCCCTCGAGCACCCCCTGACCGACTTCTTTCGCCTATATAAGTCCACGTACCCTAAAAACATCGGAGGAGAAGATAGATCGGGAGTTCCGCCGCCGCAAGCCTCTGTAGCCACCAAAAACCGCTTGGGAGCCTGTTCCGGCACCCTGCCGGACGGGGGATCCATCACCGGTGGCCATCTTCATCATCCTGGCGCTCTCCATGACGAGGAGGGAGTAGTTCACCCTCGGGGCTGAGGGTATGTACCAGTAGCTATGTGTTTGATCTCTCTCTCTCGTGTTCTCTCTCGTGTTCTCTCTATGGCACGATCTTGATGTATCATGAGCTTTGCTATTATAGTCGGATCTTATGATGTTTCTCCCCCTCTTCTCTCTTGTGATGAATTGAGTTTTCCCTTTGAAGTTATCTTATCGGATTGAGTCTTTAAGGATTTGAGAACACTTGATGTATGTCTTGCCGTGCTTATCTGTGGTGACAATGGGATATCACGTGATCCACTTGATGTATGTTTTGGTGATCAACTTGTGGGTTCCGCCCATGAACCTATGCATAGGGGTTGGCACATGTTTTCGTCTTGACTCTCCGGTAGAAACTTTGGGGCACTCTTTGAAGTACTTTTTGTTGGTTGAATAGATGAATCTGAGATTGTGTGATGCATATCGTATAATCATGCCCACGGATACTTGAGGTGACAATGGAGTATCTAGGTGACATTAGGGTTTTGGTTGATTTGTATCTTAAGGTGTTATTCTAGTACGAACTCTTGGATAGATTGATCCGAAAGAATAACTTTGAGGTGGTTTCGTACCCTACCATAATCTCTTCGTTTGTTCTCCGCTATTAGTGGCTTTGGAGTGACTCTTTGTTGCATGTTGAGGGATTGTTATATGATCTATCTATGTTATTATTGTTGAGAGAACTTGCACTAGTGAAAGTATGAACCTTAGGCCTTGGTTCCTATCATTGCAATACCGTTTACGCTCACTTTTATCATTAGTTACCTTGCTGTTTTTATAATTTCAGATTACAAATACCTTTATCTACTATCCATATTGCACTTGTATCACCATCTCTTCGCCGAACTAGTGCACCCATACAATTTGCCATTTTACTGGGTGTGTTGGGGACACAAGAGACTCTTTGTTATTTGGTTGCAGGGTTGTTTGAGAGAGACCATCTTCATCCTACGCCTCCCATAGATTGATAAACCTTAGGTCATCCACTTGAGGGAAATTTGCTACTGTCCTACAAACCTGTGCACTTGCAGGCCCAACAACGTCTACAAGAAGAAGATTGTGTAGTAGACATCAGGGCTCTTAAATTTATTTGAGCTGTTTTATAGTAAATGTGTTTTTTCTTGGTCGTTGCAAAGTCTTTTTCTACCGCTCCTTTTTCAGCTCGAGTATATGGGCAATAGCCGGATAGCCTGTCTTCTCTCTAAAAGCCGCTCGAGTTTAGTTCGCTAAACTGGCCTCGGAGAAGAACTCCGCCTTTGGGATAAGGAGCTTGAAGCCGTAGGCTGACTCGCGTGAAGTCTTGAGATCGGATGTGTCATGTTAAAGCACGACAGAAGCACAATTTTTTCCCCAATTTTTGGATTGGCACCGAACACTTGATCTTGTTCGGACATCAAGTTTTTACTGACGTTTCTTGGTTTTCCAAGCTTATGGCACTTTTAAACTATTTGTGTATTTCCAGCACAAGTCTTGTAGTGCAACGCCGGACATCTTTAGAGATTCGGCAAAAACATTCTCGGATATTGCTATATATGCATCAGTATCGAATTGTGTCTTCGGTCAATAGTTGGGTTGCCTGGTTCGTGTGCTTGCCTCCTACGTTCCGCTTTGTTCGGCTAGGTGTGCAAAGGGAAAACCACTGCGATTGTGCTTCCAGCTCGCATGATTAAGCACCTCAGTGGAGAAAGCCGAAAACTGACTGTCACAATAAGCGTAAACTGGTCAGTGATCCGATGACTATGTTAAATGACGGGCCATTCATAACATTGGCCGAAGTGTTTACGGCTTGACCTCAGCTGTCACCGAACACTAACCGGGGGCTCCTAGCTAGCTTCCCAAGTTTAAAACTCCTATGACTAAGAGAAAGTTATAAAGCCCGGATATCTGATTGCCTCGTTCCCGCTAACACAACCGCCTTTGGGCACCGGGACGTCGGCTAAGGGTTGTCTTGTTATTGCGGAAACACCCTGCGTAGTATCTACAAAGGGGTAGAAGCCGACGATGGGCCACTTTCAACTGATAAACGATTGCAATGGAGTCAAAATAAGTGTATATCATCAACATTTGTATTCATTATACAAGTGTTTCCTTTCGTAATTATCATTATATAAAGCCATAAATATGCATCAATTTGACTTAAGATTTTGGCCAAGCTGGGTTGCCTGGCTCCTGTTGTCGGTGTCAAAATCGGCGGATCTCGGGTAGGGTGTCCCGAAATGTGCGTCTAAGGCTAATGGTAACAGGAGGCTGGGGACATGATGTTTTACCCAGGTTCGGGCCCTCTCAATGGAGGTAATACCCTACTTCCTGCTTGATTGATCTTGATGATATGAGTATTACAAGAGTTGATCTACCACGAGATCGTAGAGGCTAAACCCTAGAAGCTAGCCTATGATTATGATTGTTGTTGTCCTACAGACTAAACCCTCTGGTTTATATAGACACCGGAGGGGGCTAGGGTTACACAGAGTCGGTTACAGATAAGGAGATCTACATATCTGAATTGCCAAGCTTGCCTTCTACGGAAAGGAG
Source organism: Triticum dicoccoides (assembly GCF_002162155.2). NCBI lineage: Eukaryota > Viridiplantae > Streptophyta > Magnoliopsida > Poales > Poaceae > Triticum > Triticum dicoccoides. The sequence goes on from NC_041389.1 coordinate 283,883,173, forward strand.
AGTCCCATCCGGACACGAGACAAAGTCTTCAGTCTTGTATCTTCATAGTCCAACAGTCCGGCCAAAGTATATAGTTAGGCTGTCTGAGGACCCCTTAATCCAGGACTCCCTCAGTAGCCCCTGAACCAGGCTTCAATGACGATGAGTCTGACGCGTAGATCGTCTTCGGCATTGCAAGGCGGGTTCCTTCTCCGAATACTCCATATAAGATTTTGAACACAAGAATCATGTCTGGCTCTACAAAACAAATTCCACATACCACCATAGAGAGCACAATATTCCACAAATCTAGTCTGCTGACAACTTTTTATAGCATGATATCATGCCACGGCCCGGTCTTTATTCGAACCATTTTTCAGAACCGGCCACCGCACATATCGCGAGGCGGTTTTATCGGCACGTCTTGTCGAAGCAGAGATCGTGTCCCCTCATTGCAGGATTCTCATCAATACGGGCGTGGGTAACCCAACCGCGCCATCAATCATGGCGATTGGGGAATAAGCAATTTTAACGGGCAAGTGGGGAGGCGCATGATCTCTGCTACCTTTATAAGGGGATAAGAACTCCCTCTTTCACCCACGCCTTCTTCCTCTGCGCATCCATTCCCTCTTGTTCAAGCCCTAGTGCTTAGGCGTTTGACTTCTCCACCAAAAAGGTTTCCCGAAAATGACCGAATCCGGAGCAGGAGGCAAGTGGATGGCCTCTACCATCCGGGAGAAGGATATCAAAAAGCTTCGGGGAGCAGGGTATTTGGCCAAGAGAATTGGCCACCGTCTTTCGATGGCGGGACAAATTGTCCCCACCCCGGAACCCCACGAGAGGGTGGTATTCCTCCCTCATTTTGTCCACGGGTTAGGGTTTCCCCTCCACCCATTTGTTCGCGGCATCATGTATTATTATGGGATTTATTTTCATGGTCTATCCCCCAATTCTTTCCTCAACATTTCGACATTCATAGTCGTGTGCGAGGCCTTTCTCCGTGTCCCACCGCATTTCGGCTTATGGCTGAAGGTTTTTAATGTGAAGCCCAAGGTAGTGAGCGGCGAGCATGCCGAATGCGGAGGCGCCATGGTGAGCAAGATGCCCAATGTTACATGGCCGGCCGGTACTTTCAATGATTCCGTCAAGGAGTGGCGGCAGCAGTGGTTTTACATCACTGAGCCGCGCGACAAGGAATGGGCCACCGCTCCAGAGTTCAGATCCGGCGCCCCTTGCGACTTACGTCCTGGCCCAAGAAGGGTCTGAATTGGGCTTCGTCTAAGGAGCTATCGAAGCTCCAGACATGTGTCCAAGACATGGAAAACAAGAACGTCAAGCTCGTCAATGTAGTCCAGGTGATGTTAGTTCGCCGGATTCTACCTTGTCTACACCGGGCTTGCAATCTATGGGAGTTCGACCTGGCCAAGCACCAGACCTTGTCAGAGCTCTTTGGCTCCTCGCATAAGGACATCTGGAAGGTGCTTTTTAAGTCTGGCAAATCATGGCCGGACTCCGCCGAGGACCGCGGGTACCAACTATCCCGCCCGGCAAGTTCGGTAAGTGATTGTTCATTGACAATTCATATGTTTCATTCGCATATTTTTTTTAAAAATGCTTGAAGAGTTTCCCCCAAATTTCCTAGGGCTGGGCGAAGAAGGTGGGGCGGATCTACTGTCCGGCCCCACTGCCAGAAGAACCGGCTAGCCCACTTCTGATGAAGATGCTGGTCCCGGTGCCTTACAAGGCACCGAAGAAGAAGGCCAAAAAGGAGGCCAAGAAGACCAGGGGCAGCCTCCGTCGTTGTGGCGCTTCAGACGCAAGATCCGAAGATTCCAATGCCCATTCTTCCTCCGAGGAGGATGAGGAGGAGGAAGGAGACGAATCCCCCGCGGGGGGAAGAAAGAAAAGGACGGCCTCCACATCCTTGGAGGCCGATTCGCCCAAGAGGGGGAAAACTCCTGTTCAAGAGGAGTCCTCCGCCGCCGCCGATAGCAGCCCAGAGTGGGATCCCAGGGTCGAGCCCCTGGTGAACTCGTGAGTATAAAATCTGAACACACTCATGTGTCCAGACTTGTCATGGCATGGCATTCTAATCTGGGTCGTACTTTTTCAGCCCGACGAAGCCCCGCGCCGAACAATCCTCGTCAGAGGATTTGCTGGGTTCGGATGCAATGGAGAGCCAGACACCCCCGAAGGCCCCCTCCTCCAAACATATGAATGAGATCGAGGTTTCGTCCCAGAAGGACCCAGGCCATGGAGGGGGGGGGGGGAGATTGCAAAGGCGGCGCCAGGAGGCCATACTTCAGGGGCCGGACACACGGGAGAGAAAGCTCCCGTGGACGTCCATGGCAGGGGTCATCTTGAATCCGGCCCCCAGCCGGACATGATTCTAGAGACCCATAAGGTCCCAGAGTCAGACAGGCAGCCTCCGTCAGCTGGAGGAGGTATGCCTGCTCCACCGGCCACCTCTATCCAACCAGAGGTGTCGGATACTTTATTGGCGGCGCTGAAGGGTGCCTCCATTGTTGATGAACACCGTGCCCTTATGGGTGCGGTGATTGAGAAGATTCAGTCCGCTAAGAGTGGACTGAATGAATCATGTATTAGCCTCATAAGAGGCTTTGAGGTATGTTTTATGACGTTTGGAAGAGTGTCATGGTATAGATAGCAGCCCCTGATACACTGTTCGGTGAAAGAAGGAGCCGAACAGAGGATCAAATTTATGTTCGCAGGAGACTCACTTGATGACATCTATCACTCTTTTTAATAAGCAGGCGCCTGTAGCGACTGCCGCCTCTCATGCTGCGGAAGTATCCGGACTGAGGCATAGTCTGGAGCGGGCCAAAGGAGAACTTGGCCAAGTGAAGAGACAGCTGGAGGATAACCAAGGTATGCAAAAACCTTGTTTATTTAGCACAAATGAATAAGTGTGCATGATGAAAATATTTTTGTAATGCACTCTAGGGGCGACGACCGAAATTGAAGCTCTTAAAAAGGCTGTGGCCGAAGCCGAGAAGAAAGCAGCCGCAGAGCAAGCTCTTCGTGAAAAGCACGAGGCCAGAGTTATTGAGGCTGAGCAAGAGCTTTAGGAGGCTGTGCAGAAAGGAGAGACCTTGGAGCAGAGTTTAGCAGGGAAAGAATCCAAACTCTCCTAGGCTCGCCAAGCCGCAAGTGATGCCCGGGGGGAAGCCCAAGGTGCCCTGAAGGAAATCCAGGAGGCAAGGAAGATTGCGGCTGCTAAGGCTTTTTCTATACAAAGCGGGTATTTGAAAGGAGAAAATCAAGTTGAGAGTTTAAATTCTGATTTCTCTAGGGGTATTTGCGGAGCTGCCCCGCAGCATATCTGACGCCGCCCAATTCTATCGAGCTGAAGAGAGGAATACTGCTGATAAGCTCTTCTGGATGCAGTATCTGGCGCCGAATTATCCGGTGCCGTTTTCCGATCAGCTGAAGCAGTTGGTCGAACTGCATAAGGCGGCCGAGCTAGCCATGAAGGATTTGATTATCCGGCTGTGGCCCGCCGAGCCGATTCCAAGCAGTTATTTCAGGCTTGTGAAGTGGATTGTGAGTGCCTTCCCTTGACTCGAAGTCATCAAGCGGTCGGTCTGTGTAGAAGGTGCGTGAATGGCCTTTGCCCGCACAAAGGTGCATTGGGGGAAGATAGATGCGGAAAAGATGATGACCGAGGGACCGCCGGAGGGAAAGGAGCACCGCAAGCCCGAGCTGTATTATGAAGGTGTCTTGAAAGGGGCCCGCCTTGCGGCGGAGCAATGCACCAAGGACATTATATTTCCATGAATGCGGTCATGTTTGTCCTTTGTAATATTTGAACAAGATCATTTCTATCATTTATTGCTTGTTGGTTGAAAGTTTTTCCTCATGTGTGACCGTTTTATATACTAATCCCGAGAGTTGGCCAGTCGTCGGCTTCTGCCCTCACGTAGTAAGTACGGGGGTGTTCGGGATAAACCTGAACACTCTTTATCCTAGTTTTGGGTCCTTGAAGGAGGTGTTCAACACAGCGAACTAGGCAACCAGACTATAGGGCTTTATCACTCTCACTTAGCCATAGGGGTTTAAAAAGGAAGGTAGGTGCAACCCTTGGTGTTCGGAAGACCGCACGAGGGGCTTTATGGGCGCCTGATCGGAAAAAAGCCAACCCCTCGCATGGTGCATTGGTTATGGCATTGTGCAGAAGAAATCCTTAAAGAATTTACAACCTCTTGAACAACTGACCATCTCTCGCTGCATCATGGCAGTCAGTTCTCGGCTTTCTCTACTGAGGTGCTCGTCCGCGAGAACCGGGACACAATCGCAGTAGTTCTCCCTGTGCTACCATAGCCAATATAGCGGAACGTAAGGTACCAAAACATAGGAGCCGGGCAAACCCAACTATTGACCCAAGACATGATTCAGAGCTGATGCATATAATGCTATAAGTTCGGGGTGCCGAACTGCCGTGAAGGTGTTCAGACTTTATTGCCATATTATGGGTATAAAGAAGCCCCTCGCATATTGAGGTATAGCACGGAATACCGCTGCCTTTCGACAAAAGAGTTTTAATAAGGAAAAAAGACCATCATATAAACTCACACTTTGTATTTGAATAATACGTCAACGTGTATGAGTACAGGTAATGTGATAAAAAGAAATATGACTGCGGAACCTGCTGAGGCCAGGCAGGAGGAAGGTGTATGCGGATCCGGAGTGTGGTCGGATAATCATGGAGGGGAATATCTAGAGATTCCCTTGCGCGCTCGAGTTGTCTTCACGCCATCCGTCCTGCCCTACGCGGAGGTGAACCTGCAAAGAAAATTTAAGAGATGGTTTCACGCCATAGAGCGGTTGAGCCGCGGTACGTGGCTTGTCTTAACTTTTTTGCCGGAAGTGTTTTAGTTAAGCTCCGGGCGAGCCGGGCTGTCCTGCCGTGCAGTAGTTCGGACTCCTTTGGCGGTGTCCGGGAGCTGGGCCTTGCCATTAACCGTGATGACGCCGCGCGGACCGGGCATCTTGAGTTTACGATAGGCGTAATGTGGCACCGCATTGAACTGAGCAAACACGGTTCGTCCGAGCAGTGCCTGATAGTCACTGTGAAAGGGGACGATGTTGAAGACTAACTCTTCGGTACGGTAACTATTCGGAGATCCTAAGGCCACTTTTAGTGTGATAGAGCCCGTGCAACAGGCCTCTACACCTGGTATTACACCCTTGAAGGTGGTTTTTGTGGGCTTGATCCTTGAGGGGTCGATGCCCATTTTGCGAACTGTATCTTTATAGAGCAGGTTCAAGCTGCTGCCACCGTCCATGAGGGCTCCTGTGAGGCAGAATCCGTCAATGATGGGGTCGAGGACCAATGCGGTCGAACTGCCATGACGGATATGTCAGGACCCCGACTCGATGTCACATCGATCTAGCCGGTAACACCTCATATCACTTTGCGGCCTCACGCACGGTATCCTCACGGGTGTCGCCTTACCTTTGCCCGGGACCGTTTGCGCCTTTTGGCTCACGTATATGATAGTGTCGCTAGCATCCATATGATAAAGAGCCCGGGCTGACATGACTAGTCGTAAACCCAAAGTGGCACAGACTTACAGGGACAGGCATCCATGACCCAGCTTCGAACGTGTCGGTCATCAGCAAGTGGGTCCGGGCTGTAGCACTGGGCTAGCAGGACTCCGGTAAACCGGGCTGTAGCGGGCTAACAGGACTCCGGTACTCAAAGCGTGACATTTCCCCGAAGGGACAGACACAGGAACGAAGAAGGACACATGCCGGCCAGCCTAAGTGTTCCAGAGCAGTAGCAAGCTACCATGGCTCAGCGGTAACACTAGGAGACATTTCCCAGTAAGAGAGGCTACTAAAGGTAAACAACTAGATAGTCAGATCCCACACATACCAAGCATTTCAATCATACACACAATATGCTCGATATGTGCAAATACAACGAAGCATCACAACATGACTCTATGACACAAGTAATTTATTTAAGGCTCAGAGAGCCATACATAACATACACAAAGGTACGGGTCTCACGACCCAACATACAAGTCATACAGTCATACAAACCAGCAGCGGAAGTAACTTATCTGAGTACAGACAACTAGTAAAATAAAAGAGGCTTGGGAAGCCTAGCTATACTACAAGGTCCTTCACAAGCTCAGGGTCACCACCTGGGTCTTTCAGCCTACTCGTTGATGTCAACGTCTACATAGAACCCATCAGAAGGGGTTGCAGCGTCTTCTGTAAAAATGTAAATTATAGCAACATGAGTACAAAGGTACTCAGCAAGACTTACATCAGATCCTACATACATGCTTAGTATCAAGAAGGGTTGGTGGAGTTATTGCAGCAAGCCAGCTTTGACTCTTGGCTAGACTATCCTACGAGACTCCAACTTGAAATGGTTTTGCGCACACGAGTCCACTACTCACCAATTCAATACACTACCGAGGATCCGCCTCCGTCTTCCTACGGAAGAGCCATCCTCGGCACTCACACTTATCTTGAGGCTTTTAACAGTTTCCATTTACTTGTCTATGAACTGTATAAGCAACCAAGTAGTCCTTTACCGCAGACGCGGCTATTCGAATAGATCATGTTAACCCTGCAGGGGTGTACTTCTTCATACACGCTCTCACCACTTACCGTCGTTTACACGACATGTACTCGGCAACCTTCAAGCGGAAGCCCAACGTGGGTGTCGGCCACGACCTACCTAATCACCTAAGCCTCCAGTCCAGGTTTATCGCCTATCCAGGTTCCATCCGCAGGGAGTCCGGCCGAGGTTTCCCATACGGCCCCGAACGATGTGAACAGGGTTCCCGAGATACCTAACGGGTATTCGGTACACCGTGCCACGTACCTACCGCATCACAGCCCACCCCTACGGTCAGTGCTGTCCACGGCCTCCAGTAGGCTACAAACACCAGAAACTACTTGCAACTCCTGGACAGAGAGCTAGGGTGAATAAGAAGTCGAGCGGGGTCATATTTCAGGGCCCAATGCATGGTAGTAACTGTATCTTAAATCACACATACAGATCTCAGTGCTTAAGGTCGGCTTCAATGAAACAACCCACCATGTACTCCTACATGGCCTCTCATCGATACCTTTACCAAATCGTGTTCACCACACCACTCTCATTACCGACATAATCATTTCACTCTAGCCCATCACCCAGATGAACCAGACCTGACACGACTCTAAGCACAGCAGGCATAGCAAGGTAGGAACAACACATACATATGGCTCATACAACTCCTACACATGCTAGTGGGTTTCATCTAGTTACTGTGGCAATGACAGGTCATGCAGAGGAAATGGGTTCAACTACCGTAGCACACAGCAGTTTGAAACGCGTTGTCTTAATGCAGTAAAAGAGAGCAGGAGCGAGAACATGGGATTGTATCGATATGATCAAATGGTTGGTTGCTTGCCTGATGGTTCGATGCACTGATACGGTTCTTCGTTAGGGTAATCACGGTACTCCTCGGAGGCAGAACCTGTCGCAAAGGACACCGATACACAACCATCACCAAACAATGTGCAACAATATGATGCATGCATGAAACATGGCAATATGAGTGTGTTGGGCTAATGCAACTAAAACCAGAAGGGTTTGAACAAATTTGAATCAAAGATTCAAATTTCAAACTCAAATATGGCCTTTTAAAGTGCTTTTCCTTGTTCTGCTTAAAACATCAATTTAACTTGTTTGATCATGCATGAAAATAGTACAGATGGATAGATTGGATTTTTCTGATCATTTTTCATATATAATTTGTCCAATTTGGAGTTACAGAATAAAAGTTATGAATTTTTGAAGTTTAAATAATATTCTGGAATTTCCTGATTTAAATTAAATCCAGAAAATCAATTACTGCGTCAGCCTGACGTCAGTGTGACGTCAGCAGGTCAACGGAACTGGTCCAGGTCAAACCTGACAGTGGGTCCCGCATGTCAGGGTGATTATTTTAATTAAAACTTAATTAAAACTAATCCTGTTTAATTAACAGAGCTGGGCCCCACCTGTCATTGACTCAGGGGAGTCAACCAGGGCCCACCCGTGGTCAAACCCGGGTCGGCTGCACCGGCGTTTAGCCGCCGGCGAGCCCGACGCGGCGGCGGGAGTGGTTTTGGCCATTTCGGCCACCAAATGGGCCGCGGAGATCACCGGAGTGGAGCTGAGGACAAACCGCAGCTCTTGGCGGAGTCCGTTGGGGTCGGGGTGGCCGGAGTTGGCGCCGGCGACGACCTTGGCGGCCACCGGGGTTCGGCCGAAGACGAACTTGACGCTAGAGGGGTCGGTGAGGCTCGGGGAGTGGCTGGCTAGATGCTAAGTGACACGGTGAGCATGATGGACACCAGTTTGTGGCCGGAGGATGACCGGGAGCACGTCGGCGACGAGCTCCACGGCGGTGGGTGCGGTAGAGCTCCGGGAGGTTGCTACACGGCTCGGGAGCAAGAACGGAAGGGAGGGGAAGATGGCTAAGCTCACAGTGAGTGCAACGGAGTCCTTGGTGCGGCCGGAGATGGACCGGAGCGACGACGGCGTTGAAGGGGATCTCCGGCGACGGTGAGCTCGGGCGAGGTCGGTGCGGTGGTCTCGGGCGTTGCGAGCGCTCGGGGCTCGGCTGCTCGATGAAGTGGACAGCGGCGGAGCTCCTGGACACGGTGGCACGGCGTGGGGTGGACGGAGGGCGTGGCTACGGCGAGGGGGTGGCGGCGATGGCGTCGGCCATGGCTGGGGCGTGCGAGGGGGAGGAGCTGGAGAGGAGAGGGGTGTCTGGGGGGTTCGGGGGAGAGAGGGAGGCCGATCCACGACGTCACCTGGCGAGGGGAACGGCGAGGCGGCGAGCAGGTGTGTGGCGCACGCCGCGGTCGCCGTCGGGCACCTGCCTGCCTGCCTGGCCGGCAAGCAGCTCGCTGGAGCGGTGCTGGGCTGGGCCGGCAGGTGGGCCGGTGCTGGGCGACAGGTAAGCTTTCCCCTTTTTTTCTGTTTCTGTTTTTTATTTAATATATCTGCAACTTTGTTGAATTAAATAAAATACCTAGGCAACTTCAAAAATCACCAAATTACTCCTGGTCCATAGTTGGATTATTTCCAACATGAAACATTTTAGTTTGGAGATATTTGAGCATTTAAATATTTTATATAATTTTAAATGCCCAAATTCAAATATTTATGAATTAATTCAAAAACCCTAAGATGGCCTAGGAAAATGTGCACCACTTTTGGCAGAGGTTCTGAACCAAGACAAAAATGATGGGCATTTTAGAAGGGCATTTCAGGTTCATTGAAAATTATTTAGTAAACCCTAGTTGGTTTCAGAGGGGACTGGGGGTTCTGTCATCCCCATTTCAAATTTCTGATGAAAGAGTAAACATGATGCAACACTCTAATGCATGACTAGCTAGGGTGTGACAACTCACCCCCACTCAAAAGAATCTCGTCCCGAGATTTGGGTTCCTCCGGGAAGAAGGCGGGGTACTCGAGTCGAAGACGATCCTCCCTTTCCCAAGTTGCTTCATCCTCAGAATGGTGCGACCATTGAACCTTGAGAAACTTGATATTATGACGTCGAGTGGTACGTTCGGCCTGATCGAGGATACGAATAGGGTACTCTCGATATGTAAGATTATCTTGGAGATCAAGCGTTTCGTAGTCCACTCCACGGATAGGATCCGAGAAGCAACGCCTGAGTTGAGAAACGTGGAAGACATCGTGGACTCTGGAGAGATGCGGAGGTAGTTCCAGCTGGTAGGCAACTTCTCCTCGTTTGGCGAGAATGCGAAAAGGTCCAATGTAACGAGGAGCCAATTTGCCTTTGATACCGAAACGATGGGTTCCCTTCAGAGGGGTGACCCGAAGATAAGCCTTCTCGTCAACCTCGAAAGTCATAGCCTTATGTTTTCGGTCATATTGACTCTTTTGACGAGATTGAGCTGTTTTCAACTTTTCACGAACGATACGAACTTGTTCTTCTGCTTCCTGAATCATATCCGGGCCAAAGAATTGTCTTTCCCCGGTCTCTGACCAGTTAAGGGGTGTTCGACATCGTCGTCCATAGAGAACTTCAAAAGGGCCTTTACCCAAGCTAGATTGATAGCTGTTGTTATAAGCGAATTCGGCAAATGGAAGGCACTTCTCCCAATCCATTCCGAATGAGATAACAGAGGCTCGAAGCATGTCTTCTAGAATCTGGTTGACGCGTTCCACTTGACCGCTCGACTGAGGGTGGAAGGCGGTGCTAAAGGAGAGACGGGTTCCCATAGCATTTTGGAAACTTTCCCAAAATCAAGAGGTGAAAAGACTTCCTCGATCCGAGTTAATTTCCAAAGGAACACCATGGAGAGACACTATTCGGGAGATGTATAAGTCTGCCAGCTGACTAGCGGTTATACTCTCACGAACAGGTAAGAAATGGGCTACTTTGGAAAGACGATCGACCACGACGAAAATAGCATTATTCCCTCTCTTGGTCCTGGGAAAACCGGTAATGAAATCCATACCAATTTTATCCCATTTCCATTCAGGAATAGCTAGGGGTTGAAGGGTGCCAGCAGGCCGTTGATGCTCTGCTTTTACACGACGACAGACGTCGCAATTAGCAATATACTGAGCAATTTCTCTCTTCATCCTAGTCCACCAGAACCTCTGGCGTAGGTCCTGATACATCTTAGTGCTACCGGGATGAATGGTGAGAGGAGATTCATGAGCTTCCTTAAGGATCAATCGCCTCAGGTTTCGCACTTTGGGAACCACTAGTCGATTACCGAAGTATACGACCCCTTGATCGTTAATGGAGAAGCAATTCGCAATTCCTTTCTGAATGTTTCTCTTGATGCGGGAGATTCCCGGATCTACCTTCTGTGCTTTGATAATCTGATCCGTAAGGGTAGGTTTTGCCACCAAGGTGGAAAGAAAACCTTGAGATACAATGTGAAGGTTAAGCTTCCGAAATTCCTCATGGAGAAGCGGTTGACTTTGTTGTAGCATCAGATTGTTACAATAAGATTTACGACTTAGCGCATCAGCCATGACGTTGGCTTTCCCTGGGGTGTAGGTTATTCCTAAGTCGAAGTCTGTGATCAATTCAACCCAACGTCTTTGCCTGAGATTTAGATCCGGTTGGGTGAAAATGTACTTCAGGCTTTGGTGATCAGTGAATATTTCGCAACGGTTACCGAGGAGGTAATGTCGCCAGGTTTTAAGTGCATAGACTACGGCTGCAAGCTCTAGATCATGAGTGGGATAATTCTCCTCATGTGGGTGCAATTGCCGTGAAGCGTAGGCAATTACGTGTCGATCTTGCATGAGAATGCAACCTAGTCCTTGTCGCGAGGCGTCGCAATAGATAACAAAGTCCTTGGAGAAGTCTGGCGGTACCAGTACGGGAGCAGAGGTCAGGCGTCTTTTCAGTTCCTGAAAGCTGTGCTCACATTGTGGAGTCCACTCGAACTTCTTATCTTTCTTGAGGAGTTCGGTTAGAGGTTTGGCAATTTTGGAGAAGTTCTCGACAAAGCAACGACAATAGCTCGCTAAGCCCAGAAAACTCCGAACTTGCTTGACCGATTCAGGTGGAGTCCAATTAAGGACGGCTTGAACTCGCTCAGGGTTAACAGCAATACCTTTACCAGATATTACATGACCCAGATAGGTCACTTCTGACAACCAGAATTCACATTTAGAAAATTTGGCATAAAGGCGATGCTCTCGAAGTTTCTGCAACACTAGCCTTAGATGCTCGGCATGTTCTTCCTCGTTCTTGGAGTAGATGAGTATATCATCGAGGTAAACCACGACGAATTTATCCAAATACTCCATGAAGATTGAGTTCATTAACCGAGAAAAGGTGGCTGGAGCGTTGGTTAATCCGAAGGACATGACGGTGTACTCGTATTGGCCATAACGAGTAACAAAGGCCGTTTTAGGAATGTCCCCGTTTCTGATTTTGATTTGATGGTAGCCCAACCTCAAATCCATCTTGGAGAAGACTGAGGATCCAGCGAGCTGATCGTACAGGTCGTTGATCCTGGGAAGCGGATATTTGTTCTTGATTGTGACCAAATTGACAGGTCGGTAATCTACAACCATCCGGTCCGTACCATCCTTCTTCTTGACGAATAGGACGGGGCAAGCCCACGGAGAAGAGCTAGGTCGGATGAAACCCTTTTTCAAGGACTCATCGAGTTGTTTCTTAAGTTCGGCTAGTTCTAGGGGTGCCATCTTATAAGGTCTTCTAGCAATCGGAACGGTTCCTGGAATGAGGTCTATTACGAACTCAACATCCCTGTCAGGTGGAACACCTGGAAATTCTTCTGGGAAGACATCCGGGAAGTCGCGGACTACCGGAACGTCCTCAAGGTCTGGCAAAGGGCTGGCGTTAAGAGAATATAATTGTCGCTTGGCTATTCGGGTTAGGACATTAACTATCTTGCCCGAAGGGTGAGTGAGTTGAACAGTCCTAGAGAAGCAATCAATTTTGGCTTGATGAGTTGACATCCAGTCCATACCCAAAATGATATTAATATCTGAAGATTTAAGGGCTATCAAAGACGCGAGGAAAACAAGTCTGTCGACTTGGATTTCATTTCCATGGCTTACTCTAGAAGTTTGCCATTTGGATCCCGGAGTTTGAATTACCATAGAGGTTGGCATATCACCGAATGCGACCTTATGCAAACGAGCATAATTTTCGGATATAAAAGAATGAGAGGCTCCTGTATCAAAAAGAACAGATGCCGGGTGGCAGTTAACAAGAAGCGTACCGAGAACGACGTTGGGATCCTCTTGAGCTTCTTCGGCAGAAATACAATTGACATGGCCACGTGAAGCGGTGACCGGCTTGGCGTGGAATATTTTTCCTGTCGGCTTGCCACGGCCAACAGCTTTAGCAGATTGATTTGGGTTGGTCTGGGGACACTCACGCATATAGTGACCAGATTCCCCACACTTGAAACAAGTCACGGAACTGGTACGTGGAGGAGCATTGTTAGTTGGACCCCCATAGGGCTTGGCCGGTGCAGACTGTTGGACAGGGCGAGGCGCCTGAAAGGATGGCCTCGGTGTGAACCTGGGTGGCAGGGCGGTGTTGGGTACCCACACGCGGCGCTTCTGAGGACCAGCACCGGATGAGGAACCCATATCACGGCCATGCTTGCGTGTTGCGTCATAGTCAGTCTGACCAGTTTCAGCACTGATGGCTTTGTTGACAAGTTTCTGAAAAGATGTGCACTCATGCAGACGGAGGTCGCGGCGAAGCTCAGGACTAAGGCCCTTACGGAACCTTGCTTGCTTCTTGGCGTCAGTAGAAACTTCCTCGGTTGCATATCGTGCGAGGTTACCAAACTCCCTGCTGTAAGCATCCACAGACAGTCGGCCTTGGGTGAAACTGCAAAATTCTTCACGTTTACGGTCCATGAGACCCTCCGGAATGTGATGTTCACGGAAAGCCTCACTGAACTCAGCCCAAGTAGTGACATGGCCCGCTAGGCGCATAGCTCCATAATTCTCCCACCATAGACTGGCGGGGCCTTCAAGATGATATGCAGCAAAGGTGACCTTGTCAGCCTCCGCCACCAGCGCGGAACGCAGTTTGTGAGAGATACTGCGAAGCCAGTCATCAGCGTCGAGAGACTCGACGGAGTGGTGGAACGTGGGTGGATGTAATTTGATAAAATCACTGAGTGACACCACGTTAGTCCTCTGATGGTGTGCCGTGTTCTGTTCAATACGCTCTAACAAACGGTTGGTCTCCCGCTTGTTTCTCTCAGCTTCCATCATAACCTCGGCTAGTGAAGGAGGATGAGGCAGATTTACATCCCTGGCTTCACTGCCTTCGGCCTGCTCTTGAGAAGCAGGGTTAGCGCGCGTGTTGACCATCCTAGGTAAACAAGACAATGATTTAGTCAGGATGATAAAATTCCGACATAGGATAAAAATGCAAGGAATAACTCGAAATGCAAGATGATCATCCGTATGACATGGTAAAAACAGAACTGCTTCTTTTATTCCATCGTCATACACACCATACAGAGTTTAGTACAAGACCAAACAAAGTACTATTACGGTGAAAAGAGGATTACATCTCATCAGAGGCATTCCAAGCTCCTATACATTATTTTTCTACACCTCCGGAAGGAGTACAAACTAGGTCATATCCCACGAGTCACGCGGGACGATAGACGACACAGCTAGTGCGAACTAGTGATACTACCACTAACTCAGACCGATCCGTAGTAGTCCTCGTAGAAGTCACCTCCATAGCCTGGGAGCTCAACATGATCATCTGGAAACAGACGGTCTCGCGGAGCTTGTGGACCATAGGGGCTAGGATGAGGCCTTGGACCAACAGACGGTGGCCTGCGGGGACCGCGAGGTGGGGTGATGCCTCCTACATCACGCCAAACCATCACGTCTGGCAGAGCAGATCTCACAGGATAGAGATCGCGCATATCTGAGAATCCAGCTTGCACCGCCGGTGCGAACCGAGTCAAAGTGGCCCAGTGGTCAGCACGGGTGTTGAAGAGCTCTAGCCTTAAGGCCCGATTTTCACGGTCCTTATCCTCGAGCATCTCAGCAGTGGTGCGAGTCCGTGAATCCTCCTGAGTGGGGTCAGCATAGATAGCCTGGAGATACCCTTGTGCTCCCGGAAGTGATCCTGGCATATACCGGAAATCAGAGTCCCGAAATATACCAGATCTGACTTGCATAATGGTCATCATAGAGTAGGCGGCGTCCTGCACAGCCATCTCAATGGTAACCCCGAGTCCATAAGAGCAGTGAAGAGGCTCGGTGGATCTAGGATAAGATGGAAATATCCTGACAGTGCAGAGATACTGGCTTTGATTAAAGTCTCGGAATTGCTCTTCGACCGTGTACTCAGGATACCAGCGGTATCCAGCCTCAGTCATTACCCTGACCAACTTGGCAGTATGGCCGGGTACATCTAGGCATCGAGTCAGGCGAACCACTTGATTGAGGTCGCGAGTGGCCATCTGAAAGCACAATCATAATGCAAGGGCATTAGAATTTCTAGCAAAATTTCGGCAGCATAACAGCTGTAAATGCTCAAGAAGGATTTTGAGACATTTGACAAAGGATTACATACACACTCATCATCATCATAACAAGGTTCTGAATCCATTCTAACAACATAATGTGGTAGTAGAACTGAACTAGGCTTGTATCCATCAAACTTATAAGGTACTACTGATTAGTAACACGTGATCCTGATAGAGAGGATAGGTCCTAATTCCTTAACCCCCGGTGGAAGAATGGACTGACTCAGATCAGAATGTCATAGGATAAAGGAGTAAAAAGAGCCTTACGTTCCATCCCACAAACAATTCCCCTACATATAACTAAAGAATTTCTAGACTCAACATCGACCAGTTTGGCTTGGAGAACCTACAGGCAGTCCGGCTCTGATGCCAACGCTGTCAGGACCCCGACTCGATGTCACATCGATCTAGCCGGTAACACCTCATATCACTTTGCGGCCTCACGCACGGTATCCCCACGGGTGTCGCCTTACCTTTGCCCGGGGCCGTTTGCGCCTTTTGGCTCACGTATATGATAGTGTCGCTAGCATCCATATGATAAAGAGCCCGGGCTGACATGACTAGTCGTAAACCCAAAGTGGCACAGACTTACAGGGACAGGCATCCATGACCCAGCTTCGAACGTGTCGGTCATCAGCAAGTGGGTCCGGGCTGTAGCACTGGGCTAGCAGGACTCCGGTAAACCGGGCTGTAGCGGGCTAACAGGACTCCGGTACTCAAAGCGTGACATTTCCCCGAAGGGACAGACACAGGAACGAAGAAGGACACATGCCGGCCAGCCTAAGTGTTCCAGAGCAGTAGCAAGCTACCATGGCTCAGCGGTAACACTAGGAGACATTTCCCGGTAAGAGAGGCTACTAAAGGTAAACAACTAGATAGTCAGATCCCACACATACCAAGCATTTCAATCATACACACAATATGCTCGATATGTGCAAATACAACGAAGCATCACAACATGACTCTATGACACAAGTAATTTATTTAAGGCTCAGAGAGCCATACATAACATACACAAAGGTACGGGTCTCACGACCCAACATACAAGTCATACAGTCATACAAACCAGCAGCGGAAGTAACTTATCTGAGTACAGACAACTAGTAAAATAAAAGAGGCTTGGGAAGCCTAGCTATACTACAAGGTCCTTCACAAGCTCAGGGTCACCACCTGGGTCTTTCAGCCTACTCGTTGATGTCAACGTCTACATAGAACCCATCAGAAGGGGTTGCAGCGTCTTCTGTAAAAATGTAAATTATAGCAACATGAGTACAAAGGTACTCAGCAAGACTTACATCAGATCCTACATACATGCTTAGTATCAAGAAGGGTTGGTGGAGTTATTGCAGCAAGCCAGCTTTGACTCTTGGCTAGACTATCCTACGAGACTCCAACTTGAAATGGTTTTGCGCACACGAGTCCACTACTCACCAATTCAATACACTACCGAGGATCCGCCTCCGTCTTCCTACGGAAGAGCCATCCTCGGCACTCACACTTATCTTGAGGCTTTTAACAGTTTCCATTTACTTGTCTATGAACTGTATAAGCAACCAAGTAGTCCTTTACCGCGGACGCGGCTATTCGAATAGATCATGTTAACCCTGCAGGGGTGTACTTATTCATACACGCTCTCACCACTTACCGTCGTTTACACGACATGTACTCGGCAACCTTCAAGCGGAAGCCCAACGTGGGTGTCGGCCACGACCTACCTAATCACCTAAGCCTCCAGTCCAGGTTTATCGCCTATCCAGGTTCCATCTGCAGGGAGTCCGGCCGAGGTTTCCCATACGGCCCCGAACGATGTGAACAGGGTTCCCGAGATACCTAACGGGTATTCGGTACACCGTGCCATGTACCTACCGCATCACAGCCCACCCCTACGGTCAGCGCTGTCCACGGCCTCCAGTAGGCTACAAACACCAGAAACTACTTGCAACTCCTGGACGGAGAACTAGGGTGAATAAGAAGCCGAGAGGGTCCATTGGTTTCGGGCCCAATGCATGGTAGTAGCTGATTCTTAAATCACACATACAGATCTCAGTGCTTAAGGTCGGCTTCAATGAAACAACCCACCATGTACTCCTACATGGCCTCTCATCGATACCTTTACCAAATCGTGTTCACCACACCACTCTCATTACCGACATAAACATTTCACTCTAGCCCATCACCCAGATGAACCAGACCTGACACGACTCTAAGCATAGCAGACATAGCAAGGTAGGAACAACACATACATATGGCTCAATCAACTCCTACACATGCTAGTGGGTTTCATCTAGTTACTGTGGCAATGACAGGTCATGCAGAGGAAATGGGTTCAACTACCGTAGCACACAGCAGTTTGAAACGCGTTGTCTTAATGCAGTAAAAGAGAGCAGGAGCGAGAACATGGGATTGTATCGATATGATCAAATGGTTGGTTGCTTGCCTGATGGTTCGATGCACTGATACAGTTCTTCGTTAGGGTAATCACGGTACTCTTCGGGGACAGAACCTGCCGCAGAGAGCACCGATTCACAAACATTACCAAACAGTATGCAACAATATGATGCATGCACGAGACATGGCAAAATGAGTGTATTGGGCTAATGCAACTAAAACCAGAAGGGTTTGAACAAATTTGAATCAAGGATTCAAATTTCAAATTCAAATATGGCCTTTTAAAGTGCTTTTCCTTGTTCTGCTTAAAACATCAATTTAACTTGTTTGATCATGCATGAAAATAGTACAGATGGATAGATTGGATTTTTCTGATCATTTTTCATATATAATTTGTCCAATTTGGAGTTACAGAATAAAAGTTATGAATTTTTGAAGTTTAAATAATATTCTGGAATTTCCTGATTTAAATTAAATCCAGAAAATCAATTACTGCGTCAGCCTGACGTCAGTGTGACATCAGCAGGTCAACGGAACTGGTCCAGGTCAAACCTGACAGTGGGTCCCGCATGTCAGGGTGATTATTTTAATTAAAACTTAATTAAAACTAATCCTGTTTAATTAACAGAGCTGGGCCCCACCTGTCATTGACTCAGGGGAGTCAACCAGGGCCCACCCGTGGTCAAACCCGGGTCGGCTGCACCGGCGTTTAGCCGCCGGCGAGCCCGACGCGGCGGCGGGAGTGGTTTTGGCCATTTCGGCCACCAAATGGGCCGCGGAGATCACCGGAGTGGAGCTGAGGACAAACCGCAGCTCTTGGCGGAGTCCGTTGGGGTCGGGGTGGCCGGAGTTGGCGCCGGCGATGACCTTGGCGGCCACCGGGGTTCGGCCGAAGACGAACTTGACGCTAGAGGGGTCGGTGAGGCTCGGGGAGTGGCTGGCTAGATGCTAAGTGACACGGTGAGCATGATGGACACCAGTTTGTGGCCGGAGGATGACCGGGAGCACGTCGGCGACGAGCTCCACGGCGGTGGGTGCGGTAGAGCTCCGGGAGGTTGCTACACGGCTCGGGAGCAAGAACGAAAGGGAGGGGAAGATGGCTAAGCTCACAGTGAGTGCGACGGAGTCCTTGGTGCGGCCGGAGATGGACCGGAGCGACGACGGCGTTGAAGGGGATCTCCGGCGACGGTGAGCTCGGGCGAGGTCGGTGCGGTGGTCTCGGGCGTTGCGAGCGCTCGGGGCTCGGCTGCTCGATGAAGTGGACAGCGGCGGAGCTCCTGGACACGGTGGCACGGCGTGGGGTGGACGGAGGGCGTGGCTACGGCGAGGGGGTGGCGGCGATGGCGTCGGCCATGGCTGGGGCGTGCGAGGGGGAGGAGCTGGAGAGGAGAGGGGGTGTCTCGGGGGTTCGGGGGAGAGAGGGAGGCCGATCCACGACGTCACCTGGCGAGGGGAACGGCGAGGCGGCGAGCAGGTGCGTGGCGCACGCCGCGGTCGCCGTCGGGCACCTGCCTGCCTGCCTGGCCGGCAAGCAGCTCGCTGGAGCGGTGCTGGGCTGGGCCGGCAGGTGGGCCGGTGCTGGGCGACAGGTAAGCTTTCCCCTTTTTCTCTGTTTCTGTTTTTTATTTAATATATCTGCAACTTTGTTGAATTAAATAAAATACCTAGGCAACTTCAAAAATCACCAAATTACTCCTGGTCCATAGTTGGATTATTTCCAACATGAAACATTTTAGTTTGGAGATATTTGAGCATTTAAATATTTTATATAATTTTAAATGCCCAAATTCAAATATTTATGAATTAATTCAAAAACCCTAAGATGGCCTAGGAAAATGTGCACCACTTTTGGCAGAGGTTCTGAACCAAGACAAAAATGATGGGCATTTTAGAAGGGCATTTCAGGTTCATTGAAAATTATTTAGTAAACCCTAGTTGGTTTCAGAGGGGACTGGGGGTTCTGTCATCCCCATTTCAAATTTCTGATGAAAGAGTAAACATGATGCAACACTCTAATGCATGACTAGCTAGGGTGTGACAGGATATTGGTAGGATGGTCCCTGCGATTGGAAGTGATCGGACAAGAGGACCATGTATTGAGCTTTGGGGCGACTGGCTCCATTGTGTAGACGTCTCTTGGTTCATGCTTCTGCTTGGGAATATTGGTTGCGTATATTGCATTCACCATTTTCACCTGGGGAGGGAATTTCTTTTGTCCTCCTGTGTTCGGTGATCGGGGCTCTTTGTCGTCATCATCGCTTTGGGACACCTTCCCCTTGTTTTCGGCACCTGACCCGTTGGCTTGTCTGAAGACCCAGCATTCTCTGTTGGTATGATTGGCTGGTGTTCCTGGGGTGCCATGAATTTGGCATGGACGGTCGAGTATGCGGTCCAGACTGGACGAGCCTGCATTGTTTTTGTTGAATGGCTTTTTTTGCTGACCGGACTTGGAGCCACTGAATCCGGCATTGACTGTCATGTCTTTCAATGCTATCACCGTTTTTGTGACGCTTGTGTTTGTTGTGCCGTGGTTTGTCCTTGCTATCCCTGGCTTTTGATGTGCCAGGCCTGCTTGCTGTGTTGTTGCTACGAGCCAACCAGCTATCCTCGCCCGCACAAAAGCGGGTCATGAGTGTTGTGAGGGCTGCCATGGACTTTGGCTTTTCTTAGCCGAGATGTCGGGCAAGCCACTCGTCGCGGATGTTATGCTTAAAGGCCGCTAGGGCTTCGGCATCCGGATAGTCGACAATTTGGTTCTTTTTAGTTAGGAACCGTATCCAAAATTTCCTGGCTGACTCTCCGGGTTGTTGGGTTATGCGACTTAAGTCATCAGCATCGGTGGTCACACATAAGTGCCCTAGAAATTGTCCAGGAATGCGTCTGCCAGGCTCTCCCAACTCCCAATGGGGCTTACCGGCAAGCTATTTAGCCAATGCTGAGCTAGTCCCTTGAGTTTTAGTGGGAGGTACTTGATAGCGTGCAGATCATCTCCACGAGCCATGTGAATATGGAGGAAGAAATCTTCTAGCCATACCGCGGGGTCTGTAGTACCATCATATGATTCAATGTTCATGAGTTTAAACCCTTCTGGGAATTCATGATCCATTACTTCATCAGTGAAGCACTGGGGTGTGTGGCACCGCTATGCCGGGCTGCATTGTATTTTGTTCGGCCGGTCTTTTGTTTATTGTATGTGGCGTGACGGTCATCGTCACGCATTGTGGCGCGCCCCCATGATCTGTAGATTGATCTTGACTGTCTTTCTTTGTTTTCCAATATGTCTCGCAGGTCCTTCGTGTAGCCCCGGGCCTTTGATTGGCGACAGGGTGCGGTCTGGGCTTCGGGCTGATACACCACTTTGTCTCGGCCGCGGGGTGGCCGATCAGCCGCACCATGCGCTAGTAGTGTGGGCCTTAATGCCTCCTCCTCGAGTTGAGGTAGCAACCTGCGCTTTGGGTAACTTTTGGTAGGGCGTTCGAGTCTGTATTCCTCGGCGGCCAGGACCTCGGTCCATCTATGAGTTAGCAGATCTTGATCAGCTTGAAGCTGTTACTGCTTTTTCTTCAGGCTTTTTGCAGTGGCTATAAGCTAGCGCTTGAAGCGCTCCTGCTCGACAGGATCCTCAGGCACGATGAATTCTTCGTCGCTAAGGCTCACTTCGTCTTTGAAGAGAGGCATGTAGTTGTCATCCTATGATTCTCCATGTGTTACCTGTTCTTTAGGGCTAGCTTGCCCATCCCCTTGCTCGGCCTGCTCGAAGCCTGGCTGGGCAGAATTGTTTTCGTCTTCGGCACCATCCGAATTGTTATCATCTCTTTTGCCGGTATCACTATTTTTGCTATGGCGGGGTTTGGAGCGGCGCCTATGACGCCGGTGCCTAGATTGCTTCTCCAAGGGGTTATCTTCCGTTGTCTCATCGCCATTGCTTTCTTTGGGGGTGTCCACCATATATATATATATCGTATGATGAGGTGGCAGTCCAGTGCCCTATAGGCGATAGTTCTTGTTCTTCTCCTGCATCGTCGTCCATACCGTCGATGTCTTCGGAGTTGAAGTCAAGCACGTCGGTTAAGTCATCGACAGTGGCTATTAATTGGGTGGTGGGTAGGGAACGAATTTCTTCGTCATCCGCTTCTCACTCAAGCCGGACATAGTTCGGCCAAGAGTCTCCCGACAAGGAAAGAGACCTTAATGAATTTAGCACATCACCCAAGGGAGAGTGTTGAAAAATATCCGCGGAAGTGAACTCCATGACCGGTGCCCAATCAGATTTGATGGGCACGGGCGTACGCGGTTCGGATCCTATAGCCAGAGACGAGTCCGGGGGTCCGATGACACCACCTTTACAGGAGGTGGTATTAGTGTTTGGCTCCGACGCTGATGAGTGTGCGGCCTTCATGGCGGGGTCCATCCACCCGTCCTCGGAGGGCGCGATCTGCTCCGGATTGATTCTCGGGGCCGCCGCAGGTGTGATCTCCCAAACACTGTCTGATGGTAGATCTAAGTCATGCTCGTCGCGACTGTTCGGCGTACCTGACATGGGATCGAATCCGTCGAAGATCAAGTCTCCGTGGATATCGGCAGTATAGTTCAAGCTTCCAAACCTGGCCTGATGGCCAGGGGCGTAGCTATCAATCTGCTCCAAGTGGCCAAGCGAGTCGGCCCGCGGTGCGAAGCCGCCGAATACGAAGATCTGACCGGGAAGGAAAACCTCCCCCTGGACTGCGTCGTTGAAGATGATTGAAGGAGCCATCGAGCCTTATCACGACGACACAGTGGAACTCTCAATGAAAGCACCAATGTCGGTGTCAAAACCGGCGGATCTTGGGTAGGGGGTCCTGAACTATGCGTTTAAGGCTAATGGTAACAGGAGGCTGGTGTCGGTGTCAAAACCGGCGGATCTCGGGTAGGGGGTTCCGATCTGTGCGTCTTGGCTGATGGTAACAGGAAGCAAGGGACACAGATGTTTACCCAGGTTCAGGCCCTCTCGATGGAGGTAAAACCCTACTTCCTGCTTGATTAATATTGAAGATATGGGTAGTACAAGAGTAGATCTACCACGAGATCGTAGAGGCTAAACCCTAAGAGCTGGCCTATGATGGTATGATTGTAATTGTGATCGGCCTTCTAAGGACCAAACTCTCCGGTTTATATAGACACCGAAGAGGGCTAGGGTTTACATGGAGTCGGTTACAAGGAAGGAAACACAATATCTGGATCGCCAATCTTGCCTTCCACGCCAAGGAGAGTCCCATCCGGACATGGGCCGAAGTCTTGAGTCTTGTATCTTCACGCTTCAATAGTCCGGACGATGTATACAGCCGGCTGTCCGGATACCCCCTAATCCAGGACTCCCTCAGTAGCCCCTGAACCAGGCTTCAATGACGATGAGTCCGGCGTGTAGTCTTGTCTTCGGCATTGCAAGGCGGGTTCCATCTCCGAATACTCCAAAGTACCTATCACAACGAATAGTGTCCGGCATCCCATCAATGTTGTACTCCTCGGCTTCAGTGTCTCAATAATGACCATCTCCATGCGTCCAACGAATGCGAAGAGTCGAGGCATTTTTTCATTTACCACCCTCGATCCTCCGAGCTGACCGTCTATTTGAAGGGACGGGGATTCTCAGATCCAAACCTCATTCTCCCTCCCTGGGCTAGCATCCAACAGAGCGCTCCGCAAAAAACCATTCCAACATGGCCGGCCGTCGCAGCTCTTCTGCTCGCCCTCCTCATTCCAAGTTGGGGGATTGGGAGAGTGTTCAGTTCCTCATAGCCGTTTGATAGAGTTATAAACCCAAGGGTTTCTCCCACCGGCGTTCATGGTCCCTGTCCGATCCAGAATAGCCACTTATGATGGAGGAGAACAAGCGGAGGGATCTCCAAATCCATCTCCAGAGGAGCGTATATGCCTCATCCTGCATCTGCTAAGGGGCGTCAGGTTTCCCATCCACCCATTCCTTCGCGGGCTCCTGCAGTTCTACGGCCTCCTGTTGCACAACCTTACCCCCGCCTCCATTCTGCATATAGCAGGGTACATCGCCCTTTGCGAGCTGTTTTTAGGCTGCGAACCTCACTTCGGGTTATGGAGGAAGCTATTCTGCCTTGTCCCCCGCACCCAGGGAGAATCCCTATGTCAAGTGGGTGGGGCCGAAGTATGGCGCATTGCAGAGACCGGATACCTGTCCGGCACTCCCAAGAAGGCACCAGAAAACTGGCCTTCAGAGTGGTTTTACATTGATGGCGTTCCCCTTTCGGATCCAGTCCGGACAGGTCTCCCCAAGTTCGGTAACGCCCCGCCGAGGGCACGCCTAAGCTGGCGCCCTCGGGGCCCTCAAGAAGAGTACACGGGGGAAATACACTTCCTGATGAGCAGGATAAAGTTACTGGCCAAATCCGGACTGATGATAGTCGAGGTCATGGCAATATGCATAATGCGGGGAGTGCAACCGCTTCAATATCGGGGGAAGCCCATGTGGCACTTCAACGGGGAAGACGATGCCACCCGCTGCGGCCGTAAGGGTCCGGACTCCACCACTGCTTTTTCAAGGATATTTTTCGATTTATACACAGGGGAAGAGGAGGAATTCCTTCACATTAAACCGCGGGACGGATTCTCCATGTACAACCCCCCAGAGTGGGTAAGTCGTCACTCCTTTCCCTGTTTTACTTACTTTAGCGTTCTTCTACTAAGATTTCCTGCATCATTGTTTCCGAGCAGGAACTGAGGAGGGTCGTAGAAGGAATCTTCAGCCCCTCCCCGCAGCCAGAGGACCCCGGAAGGGCCCTAGATCCAGGACTCAAAGAAGATCCGGATATTACCATGGAGCTTGTCAATGGGGTATTTCATCAAGCGAGCTGGGATGGTGCCTTAGTGGCCATTACGGCCGACTATCCCGGACTACTCCCTGTGTTGCGTGTAAGCCTAACTAAAAAACCCTATCCTCCGAAGAGGACTCCCCTCAGGTATTATGATTTACCCTTGAGGCGTCGTGCTGTTTGCAGAGACGACGGTCGGAGTGCGCGGCCGAGCCCCTAGGGACTCGTCGACCACGGGCGTCCGGATCAGACAGGCTCAAGAGAAAGGCGGTGAGGGTCGACACACCACTGTAGAGGTAAAGTGATAACCTGTCCTACGATTATAGTATTTGAAATATGACAACGCCCTTTGTGTCTGGCAGGAAGAGGAGCAGCCGGACTATATCCAGGGATCCCGCCAATCACGCCTCCTCCAGCCGGGTTCCAGAACCGGCTTCGAGGGCGTAGGCGGACACGGGGCCAATACCGCATAGTTCTCCGATAAAGGATGCGGATATGTTTTTGGCCACGAACTCCGAAGTGGAGAGCGCCATGAATCACCGGCGCCGGAGGGCCGTGCTTCGGAACAACATCTTTTTTGAAGAGGCTTTTAATGCCTTCAATTCGGCGGACGCATACGTCTGAGCTGCTCAAGGCGGGCTTGCCCAAGCGACGAACTAGTATACCAAAGATATACGGGTAAGAAATTTTGATAAGTATGTATAGCAATAGCCCCTGAGACTTGAAATAGTTGGAACAACTGTTTGAAGGATCAATTTATGCACAGGCTCTTGTTGATAAGAATGAACAATTGGCTCGGGAGATGGAGGAATGGAAGGCCCAGCTGAGGGACACGGTTGCCAAGTTAGACGGATCCCAGAAGGCCTCCGCTGGTAACATTTGTCTCAATTGTACTAAGATGCAATAGTTAGTAAATGGCTGATATGACAAATCTAACAGAAAATTCTGCAGATAATCCCGGGGTGAATCCGGAGGGCGGAAGAGATGATGACTCACATCTCAAAGGGCAGCTAAAGGCTGGCGAGCGCATTCTCACGCAAGTTCGGTAGGAGAAGAAAAATCTTCAAGATGCCAATGTCCGGCTGGACGTGGAGTTAAAAGACGTCCGCGCCTAGCTGGCGGTCTCCGTAAAGGAGAATAAAAGGCTTCGACATGGCATTTATGGTGAGTGCCTAGATGAACTGTATGATAGTTCGGCAAGGAAGTGTATTGAAATAATTTTGCTTGTAGGAATGTTAACGGGTCGCCCCGAGGAGGAGATGCCCTCATCTACAGGTGATGTACTGCAAGAACTTTCACAGTTGCACGAGCGAGCTCGGCAGGTGATGCACGGCGTTGCTCAGGCCTTGTGGCCATCAAGCCTCCTGCCAAATGGCATGGGGGAGCTTGTGGACCTGCTTCAAGGAGCCCGACGGCATTTCGGACTATGGAAGATATCAACGTGCTGGCAAGGTGCAAGAGAAGCCTGGGCAATGGTGAAGACGCGCTACACCAAGCTGGACCCGAACCATATGGCCGAAGTAGGACCGGCGGGGCCCGATGGGCAAGAAATTCCCGTAAGTCTGGTATATGACCAGGTAGCGTTAGCCACTAAGTATTCTCAACAGGATTGTAAGCTAGATAGTCTGTTGGATGGTATAGAGGAAGAATATATTCAGTCCAAGTGACCGTGTAATTTAATGGGCATAAGTAGCCCCTAGCCGGATTAAAATCATTTGTCATGGCGGACCTTTTCGCTTCAGCCCCCGGATCCTACACTCCGGGGTGTGTCTGAATACCCGCTCAGTTATACAAAACCGGGGTATGCATGGAGACCAGGCATAGGGGTCATAAGTGCTTGAATAGACAAGTACCCAACTAGTTATGTTATATTACATGCATAGTAAGAAACATCTTCCAGGGAGAATAGTTCCGTTATGGGTTCCTTTCCCTGGGTATGCATGCGGCAATGCACATGTCTGGACTGTGAACGATGACGCAGGATACACGATTTTTGGGGATTTACATTGTAATAAATGAATACATCTTTTGCTCACCGATCGAATATTCTCTTAAGGAAACTAGCTTTCGGCTTCACCCAGTCTGAGGTACACATTCGGCTGAACCGACAGTAACAATCGCAGAGGTGCTCCCCTTATGCCCTAGCCGAATTAACGGGAATGTAGGGCATAAACACAAGAGCCAGGCAACCCAGCTTGGCCACATCTTAAGTCATATTGATGCATATAATGGTGAAGAAAAGGCACATATGGAAAAGAAACTCATATGTGATGGGTAAAAAGCCATTTGAGTAATTATTTTTAGCTTCCATATGGGAAGCCCCCAGGTATTGCTTACACACATAGTGCGGCCGGAGTAATCCGAGAGTCCGCATTGTATTAAGTACTTTGTGTGAAGAGAAAAAAGGTCGAGAAAGGAAAAGTGGGGTGGAGCATAAGTAAAAGGGAGGGAGTAAGGAGTCGAACACTGAGTTCAGCGTTAGGCGTAGAATCTCCGGAGTCTGGCCGCGTTCCATGGGTTCGGCTCGAGTCTGTTATCGGATGCATTACGTAAGCGGTACGCTCCTCTGGTGAGAACTTTGCCAATGACGAAGGGACCTTCCCACTTGGGTTTGAGTTTGTCCTTCTTCTTCTCCAGTAGGCGTAGAACGAGCTCGCCAATATTGTAAGTTTTGGCCCACACTTCTCTGCTTTGATATCGTCGAGCCTGCTGCTGATAGAATGCGGAACGGGCTTTTGCGACATCGCGCTCCTCCTCCAGGGCATCCAAGTTATCCCGCCGATCTAACTCGGCTTCCTTCTCTTTGTACATGCGTACGCGTGGCGAATCATGTATTATGTCACAGGGTAGTACTGCTTCCGCACCGTACACCATAAAAAATGGTGTATATCCGGTGGTGCGATTCGGTGTGGTCCGCAGCCCCCAGAGTACGGAGTCGAGCTCCTCCATCCAGTGCGTATCTGATTCTGTCAAAGATCACACTAGCCTGGGTTTGATGCCGCTCATGATGAGACCGTTTGCTCGTTCGACCTGGCCGTTTGTTTGGGGATGGTAGACGGAAGCGTAGTCGAGCTTAATGCCCATTTTGCCACACCAAGTTTTCACTTCATCGGCTGTGAAATTTGAGCCATTATCAGCGATGATGCTGTGGGGGACACCGTATCGGTGTACAACCCCGGATATGAAGTCTATTACTGGTCCGGATTCGGCCGTTTTGACTGGTTTGGCTTCTATCCATTTGGTGAACTTGTCCACCATGACCAATAAGTATTTTTTTCTTATGGCTTCCCCCTTTAAGGGGTCCGACCATATCCAGCCCCCAGATCGCGAAGGGCCAGGTTATGGGGATTGTTTGGAGAGCGGTAGGGGGCATATGACTCTGATTGGCGAAGAGCTGGCAACCGACGCAATGTTGGACAAGGTCCTGTGCGTCTGCTCGGGTCGTCGGCCAACAGAAGCCTGTATGGAAGGCCTTGCCGACTAGCGCTCGAGCCACGGCGTGGTGTCCGCCCAGTCCGGCATGGATTTCAGCCAAGAGTTGCCGCCATTCCTCTTTGGAGATGCACCTTTGGAGCACTCCGGTCGCGCTTTTCCTATAGAGTTCCCCTTCATGGACTTTGTAAGCTTTATAACGCCGGACGATGCAGCGTTCATCATTTTGGTCTTCGGGGAGCTCCTGCCTATTTAGGTAGGCCAAGAAAGGCATAGTCCACGAGGCAATTACGGCCATGATTTCGTGGGTCGAAGGTGTTATTTCGGTGGCAGAGCCTTCGATTGTGTCTGATGGTTCGGAATCTGGGGGTGTGTTCGGATTCGTGCTAGTATTGCCGGACTCCCCTTCCCATACTATGGATGTCTTGAACAACCTTTCCAGGAATATGTTAGGTAGGACAGGGCCGCGTTTAGCACCGATGCAGGCGAGGACGTCCGCCGCTTGATTGTTTTCTCGAGCCACATGGTGGAATTCGAGCCCCTCGAACCGAGCTGACATTTTGAGGATGGCATTACGGTAGGCCGCCATTTTCGGATCCTTGGCATCAAAGTCTCCGCTTATTTGTGATATTGCGAGGTTCGAATCCCCGCGCACTTCCAGGCATTGGATGCCCATAGAGACTGCCATCCGAAGACCATACAACAGAGCCTCATATTCGGTTACATTGTTGGAGTCTGTGTATAATATTTGGAGGACGTGCTAGACTGTGTCTCCCGTGGGAGACGTCAGGACTACACTTGATCCCAATCCGGCTAGCATTTTAGAGCCGTCGAAGTGCATGATCTAGTTGGAGTACGCGCCGTACTCTTTAGGGAGTTCGGCTTCCGTCCATTCGGCGACAAAGTCAGCTAGTACTTGCGACTTGATGGCCCGCCGTGGTTTGTATATTATGTCGAACGGAAGGAGCTCGATAGCCCATTTAGCAATCCGGCCCGTAGCGTCGCGGTTATTTATTATGTCATTGAGTGGTACTTCGGAGGCTACTGTAATCGAACACTCTTGAAAGTAGTGTCACAGCTTCCTGGATGCCATGAAGACCGTGTATGATATTTTTTTGATAGTGTGGGTATCGGGATTTGCATGGGGTGAGGACCGTGGATACGTAATAAACTGGCCTTTGGAGCGGGAATTTGTATCCGTCACCCTCTCGTTCGAGGACGAGCACTGCGCTTACAACTTGATGTGTTGCAGCTATGTACAACAACATAGGTTCACCGGTATTTGGCGCTGTTAGGACTGGATTATTGGCCAATAAGGTCTTTATTTCATCGAGTCCGGCCACGGCTGCATCCGTCAACATGAAGTGTTCGGTGCACCGGAGAAGGCGGTAAAGAGGTAATGCCTTTTCTCCTAACCTGGAGATAAAGCGGCTCAAAGCAGCCACGCATCCAGCTAGTTTCTGGATGTGTTTGAGGTCTGTTGGTATAGCCAACTGCGACAAAGCTCGGATTTTTGCCGGATTAGCTTCAGTTCCTCTATTGGAAACGATGAAGCCCAGCAGTTTTCCAGAGGGAACACCGAAAACGCATTTTTCTGGATTCATCTTGATGTCGTATGTTCGGAGGTTATCGAACGTAAGCCTCAAGTCATCTATTAGGATTTCGACGTGTCTTGTTTTTATGACTACGTCGTCCACATATGCTTCCACTGTTTTGCCGATTTGCTTTTCCAGGCATGTTTGAATCATGCATTGATAGGTTGCGCCGGCATTCTTAAGCCCGAAAGGCATAGTGTTGAAGCAGAAAGGGCCATATGGCGTTATGAAAACTGTTGCAGCTTGGTTGGACTCTGCCATCTTTATTTGATGGTATCCGGAGTATGCGTCGAGGAAACACAGCGAGTCATGTCCTGCTATGGCGTCGATGATTTGATCGATGCGAGGGAGGGGAAAGGGATCCTTGGGGCAAGCCTTGTTGAGGTCTTTGAAGTCGATGCACAGGCGCCAGGATTTGTCCTTCTTTGGTACCATTACCAAGTTCGCCAGCCAATTCGGATGCTTGATATCTCTGATGAATCCGGCCTCAAGTAGCTTGGCTAGCTCTTCCCCCATGGCTTGCCGTTTGGGCTCTGAAAATCGCCTTACGGTCCGTTTAACAGGTTTGTATCCCTTTAGTATGTTGAGGCTATGTTCGTCCAATCCGCGCGGGATGCCCGACATGTCCGATGGGTGCCAGGCGAAAATATCCCAATTCTCGCGTAAGAAGTCTCGCAGTGCGGCGTCCATAGCGGGGCTCAACTGTGTCCCGATGGAAGCTATCTTCGTGGGGTCCGTTGGATGGACTTGGAATTTGACTATCTCATCTGCGGGTTTAAATGAGGTGGACTTAGGTCGCTTGTCGAGTATCACGTCGTCCCTGTCCACGGTGGCGCGCAGTGTTGTTAATTCTTCTCCTGCTAGGGCTTCAGATAATGCTTCCAAGGCTAGTGCTGCGGTTTTGTTTTTGGCGCGGAGTGCGACGCCCGAATCACTAACTAGAGTGATGATTCCATTGGGTCCGGGCATTTTAAGCTTCATGTACCCGTAATGGGGTATAGCTTGAAAGCTTGCAAATGCGTCCCGCCCTAGAAGGGCGTGGTATCCGCTGCTGAAAGGAGCCACTTGGAATGTGATTTCTTCAGACCTGTAATTCTCTGGGGTGCCAAATACCACATCGAGTGTGATTTTTCCCGCACACCGTACTTCCCGACTAGGGATGATTCCCCTGAAGGTGGTGCCGCTTTGCTCAATGCAGCATTTATCAATTTCCATCTTGTTGAGCGTTTCTTCATAGATCAAGTTTAATCCGCTTCTGCCGTCCATGAGTACTTTAGTGAGCCGGAAGCCGTCCACGATTGGGCTAAGGACCAGAGCGGCCGGTGCCCGGATAGTCTGGGATCGAGGTTCATCAATGGCACTGAAAGTTATAGCAGTGTCGTTCCAGGGGTTTATCTTTGCCACATGGAAAATTTCGGTGGAGCTTCGATGAGGTCGCTTGCGCCTATTGTTTGAGGCGAAAGTCTCGAAGACTTTTAATACCGCATTGCGTTCGTTGGCGGGATATTGTTCTGCTTTATGGCTTGCAAGAAGATCCTCGCCACTTTTTGCAACCTGCCGGAGTATCCAACATGCTCTAAGGCTATGAGTTGGTGTCGTGTTTGGAGTGCTGTGGAGTTTACATGGTCCATTGAGCCATTCTTCCAATACGGTTCCCCGCCCTGGGGTGTGTTTTGGCTTCTTGGGGACAGGATCGGCCGACTTACGAGAGTTCGCCCGTTTAGTTCGGACAAAGGTCTTGGTGAAAGTCGTACTGTCCCAAAATTCTGTTTTGGTTTTCCAGGCTCTTTCCATCGCACAGTACTTCTGTACTATGATTGCCAAATCTGCGAAGTGTACTATGTCACGGCGGCTTATAGAATTAAGGAGTCATTTGTCCGTGCAGTTTTTGCAGAAGAGTAAGACTACGTCCTCCTCGTGGCAGTCCTGGACCTTGTTAAGCGCAAGGAGGAATCTAGCCCAGTAGTGATGTACAGTCTCCTGGGGCTCTTGCCTGATGCGGGAGAGATGGTTTAAGTCCTGGTGGGTGTTGTTAGCTGAATTTGGATTCTGATCCGATCTAACACCCAGGGGCGTGGGAGGTTCCGAGCCTGACAGCTCAGGATCCGGAGTGCCGCCCGATTTCTTCGGCCCAATGCCTGGTTCTAAGTCCGGGACTTGGGTCATGTCTTCCTTTGAGCAGGTATTCGGCTCAAGGAGTTCGGTGATCCGGACATAGTTCATCCTAAAAGTCGAGGGGCGGTCCGTGTGTGGTTCCTCCACTACCGCTATCTCATGGGTGGCCGGCGTGGATCTGATGTCCCTTTGGTCGGGTTTAAGCCCGATCCGGTTATAGTCTATAGCGACTCCTAGAGCGGCGATGCGATCCAAGAGCTCATTAAGGGAGGAGAGCTCCATCGGATCTATCTGTTCGGCGAGTTCCGAACTGACGCGAAGGTTACAATTGATGACCCGAGAGGCCATCGTCGGTGCTACCGCCGATGGGGCGGCCATGATAAAGCCGCCAAGTGGAGAGTTTGGCCTACAGCCATAGCTCCCCCGAGGTGATGTTGTCCTTGACGACGAGACGAGCCATCGAGCCTTGCGGCGACGACACAGAGGAACTCCCAATGAAAGTACCAATGTCGGTGTCAAAACCGGCGGATCTCGGGTAGGGGGTCCCGATCTGTGCGTCTAGGCTGATGGTAACAGGAAGCAAGGGACACAGATGTTTACCCAGGTTCGGGCCTTCTCGATGGAGGTAAAACCCTACTTCCTGCTTGATTAATATTGAAGATATGGGTAGTACAAGAGTAGATCTACCACGAGATCGTAGAGGCTAAACCCTAAGAGCTGGCCTATGATGGTATGATTGTAATTGTGATCGGCCTTCTGAGGACCAACCTCTCCGGTTTATATAGACATCGGAGAGGGCTAGGGTTTACATGGAGTCGGTTACAAGGAAGGAAACACAATATCCAGATCGCCAAGCTTGCCTTCCATGCCAAGGAGAGTCCCATCCGGACACGGGCCGAAGTCTTGAGTCTTGTATCTTCACGCTTCAATAGTCCGGACGATGTATACAGTCCGGCTGTCCGGATACCCCCTAATCCAGGACTCCCTCAGCTGGGGACACGATGTTTTACCCAGGTTCGGGCCCTCTAGATGGAGGTAATACCCTACTTCCTGCTTGCTTGATCTTGATGATATGAGTATTATAAGAGTTGATCTACCACGAGATTGTAGAGGCTAAACCCTAGAAGCTAGCCTATGATTATGATTGTTGTTGTCCTATGGACTAAACCCTCCGATTTATATAGACACCGGAGGGGGCTAGGGTTACACAGAGTCGGTTACAGAGAAGGAGATCTACATATACGAATTGCCAAGCTTGCCTTCCACACAAAGGAGAGTCCCATTCGGACACGGGACGAAGTCTTCAGTCTTGTATCTTCATAGTCCAACAGTCCGGCCAAAGTATATAGTACGGCTGTCCGAGGACCCCTTAATCCAGGACTCCCTCACATGTGCTTACTCCTACATTCCTGATTATTCGGCTAGGCGGTAAAGGGAGCACCTCTGTGATTGTTACTATCGGGTCATCCGAGTTAGTACCTCAGACTAGGTGAAGCCGAAAGCTAGCAATCTTAAAGGATCACATTGGTCGGCAATGACGGAAGTAAAATTTTTGGTTCATTAATACCATAGAGTTCGGGAACTTTCCCCGAACTAAATCCTCAATATTTTCCTCCCACATTGATCGGAGCCTAGGTTTCATGATCATGCTTAGCATGAAAACCCAAAGAAAGGAACCGATAGTGGTACTATTTTCTTTGGAAGATGTTTCTTACGTTAAAAAGTAATATAACATATCTCTCCGCGTACCTTTGTTTATAAAACCGTATGGCCGGATTGCCTTGTTTGCCGTAAATAATGGCTTTATAAAGTAGGACAAACACTCCTCGGCTGCTGGCCAAGGAGGTGGAAGCCGATGGTCGGTCAACAAAGTTTTTTACAATGCGGATCCGAGCATTAATGATGTAAAGTACTTGGATACATAGAATCATTACACATAATTTGTGATTTTACTTTGGATATTGATCCTTAATTCGGCCACTCGTGCCCACATTAAGGCTCGGGGGCTACTGGGCTTCGTGCTTATCATTTACAAATATTAAAGGGGTACATCGATCCCCTGATCTGGTGTTGCCACCCGACCAGTGGCTCGTGGGCTACTGCATTGACAATCCAATGCAGAAATTTAAAGTGCAATATAGTTTTCGAGGAGATTATTATCCTCAGGTTGGTCGGCCGCACCCAATCTGAGTCTCGATGACTTTGCACACCGCATTTTTATTCCTAAGTATGCTGCCGAGCTGGGAATTGATCCTCAGGCTGATTTTACGAATCGACCTGAGTCTCGGGGCTGCTAGGGTCAGCGGTTTGATTTTTTCCTTCAGGTGCATCCCGAATATTAGGCCAACACGCACCTTGAGGGCTATTGGCTATACATCTCGGCCGAGATTACATTGCACAATTTGGAATTGAATTCATAAAAATCAACCCATGGCCAAGGTGGTGCACCACCTCGGAAGTAGTCCGGCATAAAGCTCAGGTGCCAGTGGCTAGCTCCATAGCGGGCATTTCCGACATTAAGCTCGGCTAAACTCCTTCAGTCTTTTTTGAGCCAAGGTGATCTATGACACCTCGTATATAGTCCGGTGTTGAAGCTCGGATACATTCCGGCGTTGGAGCTCGGATGCAGTTTGGCGTTGGAGCTCAGCTGTAACAATACTCTTGTACAATCCGACGTTGGAGCTCGGATACATTCTGGCGTTGGAGCTCGGAAGCAGTCCGGCGTTGGAGCTCGGCTGCGAAAGATAAATCGAATGCAGTCCGGCGTTGGAGCTCGGACGCAAGAGGACACTGCTGCCCGAGAACAACTTTAAACCCGAGGTGTGGCATAAAAATAACAAGGCATTGATAAAGGCCGGAAACTTAAAGGGGCTCCTCGGATACCCGACGTATAAACTCTTCGGATGCACGTTGGCGATCCTCAAGATCGAAGATGAGAAGATTTGTTGAACCAGTTTTCAAGATCGACGACCGAAGCGAAGAACAGTTCGGAATAATCAAGGAGCGTCCCCCACTTGAAGACCGGTTTAGGGGGCTACTGACGGTGTCCTGGACTAGGGGGTACTCACCACATCGTCCCCTGATCAGTTAGATTGGGCCGAGGACCCCCATGGCCGTATACTCATGGGCCAGTTCGGACATCTGCTGCATACAAGGAAGATTCCACAAGACATGGTGATCAAGACAAGGACTCCTCCCCACCGGCGTATTCAGCTAGGACTCTTGTTATCTTAGGCCTCTGGTACATTATATAAACCGAGGCTAGGCTAGTCGATAGATATGCTAGATCATTATGACATTACTCATCGTACCTCTAGGGCTTAAACCACAACATATGATCTCGAGGTAGATCAACTCTTGTAACCCTATATTCATCAAGATCAATCAAGCAGGAAGTAGGGTATTACCTCGATAAAGAGGGCCCGAACCTAGGTAAACATCGTGTCCCCTGTCTCCTATTACTCGTCGATCCATGACACACAGCTTGGGACCCCCTAACCGAGATCTGCCGGTTTTTGACACCGACACCTGGCGCTTACTGATACGTCTCTAACGTATCTATAATTTTTGATTATTCCATGCTATTATATTGCCCCTTTTGGATGTTTATGGGCTTTTATATCAATTTTGGGACTAACCTACTAACCGGAGGCCCAGCCCGTATTGCTGTTTTTTGCCTATTTCAGTATTTCGAAGAAAAGGAATATCAAACGGAGTCCAAACGGAATGAAACCTTCGGGAGCGTGATTTTTGGAACGAACGTGATCCAAAGGACTTGGAGTGCAAGTCAAGAAGCAATTGAGGTGGCCAGGAGATAGGAGGGCGCGCCCACCCCTCCTGGGCGCACCCCCTGTCTCCTGGGCCCCACGAGCGGCCACCGACGTACTTCTTCCTCCTATATATACCTACATACCCCGAAAACATCTAGGGAGCCAACGAAAAACAATTTCCACCACTGTAACCTTCTGTATCCATGAGATCCCATCTTGGAGCCTTGGCCGGTGCTCCGTCGGAGGGGGAATCGACCATGGAGGGCTTCTACATCAACACCATAGCCCCTCCGATGAGTTGTGAGTAGTTTACCATAGACCTTTGGGTCCATAGTTATTAGCTAGATGGCTTCTTCTCTCTTTTTGGATCTCAATACAATGTTCTCCCCCTCTCTTGTGGAGATCTATTCGATGTAAACTCTTTTTGTGCTGTGTTTGTCGAGATCCGATGAGTTGTGGGTTTATGATCAAGTTTATCTATGAGAAATATTTGAATCTCCTCTGAATTCTTTTATGTATGATTGAGTTATCTTTGCAAGTCTCTTCGAATTATCAGTTTGGTTTGGCCTACTAGATTGATCTTTCTTGCCATGGGAGAAGTGCTTAGCTTTGGGTTCAATCTTGCGGTGTCCTTACCCAGTGATAGAAAGGGTTGCAAGGCACGTATTGTATTGTTGCCATCGAGGATAAAAAGATGGGGTTTATATCATATTGCTTGAGTTTACCCCTCTACATCATGTGATCTTTCTTAATGCGTTACTCTGTTCTTATGAACTTAATACTCTAGATGCATGCTGGATAGCGGTCGATGTGTGGAGTAATAGTAGTAGATGCAGGCAGGAGTCGGTCTACTTGTCGCGGACGTGATGCCTATATACATGATCATGCCTAGATAATCTCATAATTATTCGCTTTTCTATCAATTGCTCGACAGTAATTTGTTCACCCACCGTAATACTTATGCTATCTTGAGAGAAGCCACTAGTGAAACCTATGACCCCCGGGTCTACCTTTTATCATATAAGCTTTCAATCTACTTTTATTTGCATCTTTACTTTTTGCATCTATATTATAAAATACCAAAAATATATTTATCTTATCATACTATCTCTATCAGATCTCACTTTAGCAAGTGGCCATGAAGGGATTGACAACCCCTTTATTGCGTTGGTTGCGAGTTCTTTGTTTGTTTGTGTAGGTGCGTGGGACTTTTGAGGAGCCTCCTACTAGATTGATACCTTAGTTCTCAAAAACTAGGGGAAATACTTACGCTACTATTGTTGCATCACCCTTTCCTCTTCAAGGAAAACCAACGCAAGCTCAAGACGTAGCACTTACTTGCAGCCCATCTGGCGCCTCAGCTGGCCCAGCACTGTGCGGCCCATTGGCCCACAGTGCCAGTCACCCTCCTCCTTGCGCCAGAAGGACGCCGGCGTGTCACTTGCGCGTGCACTCGTGGCCACCTCCTGCTTCCACCTCCTCCTGCCTCCCCGCTCGCTTCATCGACCCCCTGGAGTCGCCACGCACCCCCTTGGACCCCTCTCACTCTCTCTTGTGCTTCTCCCCTCCTCTGCTCTCTCTCCCTCTCACGCCCGAGCGCAACCGTCGTCGTTGTTCGCCGTTGTCGTGGCCACAGCCACTGCCTTGCCTCGCCTATGCGCCAAGAAGCTCCGCCTCGTCCCCCTCTTCCTACTCACCAAGACGGGAGGCGTCAGAAGCCTTGGATGTCGCCAGCTCCGCAGTTCCCCACCTCGACCATCAAGGATCGCCGCCGTCAATTTGCCGCCGTCTCCGCCTCCCCGAGCTCGCCGAGACCGTCTCCGACCCTGCTGTGAGCTCCGCCTTCTTCTTCCCTGCTCCCCATGCCCATACGCACCTTCTAGCCGCACGAGTCACCAGAGCCATGAGCTCCCCGCTGTTGTCCATGTCGCCGCCATGGCTAGAGCTCACGTGCGTCGCGCCTAAGCACGCCACCATGCTCAGCACGTCCCTAGCAACTCGCTGACACCACCATCTCGCCTAGAGACGCCCAGTAGCGCCAAACCGAGCACGCCCGTAGCTCCGGCCGCCGCCTCTATGCTCGCCATCGTCATCTCTGGCGACCCCGAGGCCTCCCGACCGCTCTGCTGGACGCGGTCGAGCACGGGTTACCCCCTGGTGGCCTTCCCGCATCCATCCGCCGCCCGTAGCGCGTTTCCGAGCCACACTGCCGTCATTTTGGTCGTCGCCGGCCAAGCTCCGGCGACGCCGATGTGGCTGATTAGTTTAGCGCTAATGACGCTATTCGCTAACCATGTGTCACTCACACCTGGGCCCCGCTGACTAATTAACCCCGGTTTAGCTCCTGTTTAGATTAAACTAACCCCACAAGCCCCACATGTCAGTTTGACCTGGCCACGTCACATGTTGACTGACCCCACACGTTAGAGTTGACCTGCTGACGTGTCTGTTGACCCAGCCCCACCTGTCAGCGACACTAACCAGCACCATGTCACTAACCAGTGGACCCCACTGGTCAGGTTTGACCTAGACCCGCCTAGTTGACCTGGTGACATCATCCTGACGCAGTAAAGCTTTTTTTGGAGTTAAAATAAATCATAAAATAATTACAAATTCCAGAAAATGTCCAGAATTTCTAAAATTCATAGAAATTCAACTATAACTCCAAATGAAATAAATTATATATGAAAAATGATCAGAAAAATCCAATCTATCCATTTGTACTAGTTTCATGCATGATAGAACAACTTATGACTACGGTTTAGTACAAATCTTATAAATGGCATTTGAATATCCACATATGGAGTTTGAATTTGAATCCTGGATTAACCAACTTCATTTAACCTGTTGCTAGTTCCATTAGCCCAAAACACAGCATATTAACATGTCATGATCATGCATCATATTGTGCATTACATTGATTGTGTTCTTCCTTGTTTGCCGGTATTTTTCCCCTCTCAGTAGGCGATGTTTCGACGATGAGTTCGATGACACCGATGAAGAACTATACTATCTTCAGAAGTGCGAGGCAAGCAAAAACCCCTTGTTCATTCTGATACAATCCCACTCTCTCGCTCCTACTCTCTTTTATTCCATTAGGACAACAACGATTCAACTGTTACATGCTGCGGTAGTTGGACCCCTTCTCCTTTGCATGACCTGTCATTGCCAAAGTAAATAGATGAAACCCACTAGCATGAGTAGGAGTTGTTTGAGCCTTGATGTGCCTACTCATTCATGCTTGCTTGTCATGCCTGCTACTGCTTAGAGTTGAGTCAGGTCTGATTCATCGGGGATGAATTGGAAAGTTGTGAACATGTCCTACTCTGTGTGAACACGATTTGGTAAAGGTAGCGGTGAGAGGCCATGTAGGAGTACATGGTGGGTTGTCTCATTGAAGTCGTTCTCAGGAACTGAGTATTGTGTTTGTGATCCATGAACAGTTACTACCATGCATTGGGCCCGAAACCAATGGACCCTCTCGGCTTCTTAACCACCCTTGTCCTCTGTCTAGGAGTTGCAAGTAGTTTTTGGTGTTTGTAGTATGCTGGAGGCCGTGTGCAGCGCTGACCCGAGGGGTGGGCTGAGATGCGGTAGGCACGTGGCCAGGTATATCGGGCGCTCGTTTGGTGTTGCGGAACCCTATACACATCGTTCGGGCCGTATGTGGAAACCTCGGCCAGACTCCCTATGGATGGAACCTGAATAGGCGATAAACCTGGACTAGAGACTTGAGTGTTTAGGTAGGCCGTGGATGACACCCTCGTTGGGCTTCCGCTTGAAGGTTGCCGAGTACATGTCGTGTAAACGACGGTAAGTGGTGAGAGCGTGTGTGAAGAAGTACACCCCTGCAGGGTTAACATCATCTATTCGAATAGCCGCGTCCGCGGTAAAGGACCTCTAGGTTGCCTATACAGTTCATAGACAAGTGAAAGTGGATACTCTAAAATGCGCAAGATAAGCGTGAGTGCTATGGATGGCGTTCTCGTAGGGAGACGAGAACGGATCCATAGTGGTGTACTGATATGGTGAATATGTGGACTCGTGTGCGCCACCCCAAAAGAGTTACTTGCGGTTGTAGTTCAGGATAGCCACCGAGTCAAAGCTAGCTTGCTGCAGTTAAACTCCACCACCCCCTTGTTGATACCGATGCATATGTAGTTAGTTCTTATGTAAGTCTTGTTGGGTACATTTGTACTCACGTTTGTCTATTTTATGTTTTTTGCATAGAGACTTCCATCTCACTAGTATTTCTGCTTGGACTTCGACGTTTAGCTTGCTACCTCAGCTACGATCTTGTGCCCTCAGCAGGATCTGGTAGATAGTCAGGCTTCACAGCCTTTTTCATTTGTAGATGTCTATAATCAGACATGTCAAGCTTCCGCGTGTGCTTTGACTTGTATGCTCTGAATGTTGGGTCATGAGACCCAAGTTTGTAACATCTCGCTCCTCGGAGCCTATTGAATAAATACTTTGAGTCAGAGAGTTATGTTGTGATGCCATGTTGTATTTACACATATCGAGCATATTGTGTGTATGATTTGAAATGCTTGCTATGTGTGGGATCTAACAACCTAGTTGTTCATCCTTGGTAGCCTCTCTTACCGGGAAATGTCTCCTAGTGCTTCCACTGAGCCATGGTAGCTTGCTACTGCTCCGGGACACTTAGGATGGCCGGCATGTGTCCTTCTTCGTTCCTGTGTCTGTCCCTTCAGGGAAATGTCACACGTTGTTCCTTTAAGTCCTTGTAGCTTGCTACGACTTGGGTTCATACGTTGTTGATCGACACGTTCGTTGTTGGGTCATGTATGCCTGTCCCTGTAAGTTAGCGCCACTTTGGGTCCATGACTAGTCATGTCAGCGCGGGTTCTCTGTCATATGGATGCTAGCGACACTATCATATACGTGAGTCAAAAGGCGCAAACGGTCCTGGGCCAGGTAAGGTGGCACCTGTGGAATACCATGCGTGAGGCCACAAAGTGATATGATGTGTTACATGCTAGATCGGTGTGACTTAGGATCGGAGTCCTGACATCTCTGTTGCGGCTGTCGCTTCGTGGCGGGACCTCTCTAGTGCTTTTGCGGCCTTGGTCTTTGCTGCCTGGTTATATGCCCACCCGAAACTCCTCCTACCGGTCATGGCGGAACAACTTAACAGGAAAGACCAGTTTCGTAGGTGATGAGGAGAGGAACTGTGAAGTAATTTTCGAGTGGATGGTTTTTATAGCCCGATGCTAAGTGTGAACACATATTTGTTTGATCGGTGTGAACACATATTAGTTTGATTTGTGTGAACAGATTTGTAATTACTTATGGCGTTGTAATATGCAATGTGAGGAGAAACAAAGTCAAAATTTGTTGATGGTTCTGGGCCCACAAAGCCCCGTTTTTGTTGTTCTGTCTCATCGCAAACAGTTCTTTTGGATCAACTGTATGCCACGCATCGGAAGCCCGAAACATGGGCCCTTGTTCTTAGATGTATGTGTACGTGTCTACCCACTATCACACATGGTCATGATATCACCATCATGTCATATGGATGCGCCGTCGCGTCTCCCA
The DNA here is from genome assembly GCF_002162155.2 of Triticum dicoccoides. Classification (NCBI taxonomy): domain Eukaryota; kingdom Viridiplantae; phylum Streptophyta; class Magnoliopsida; order Poales; family Poaceae; genus Triticum; species Triticum dicoccoides. The sequence continues at coordinate 283,923,898 of NC_041389.1, forward strand.
CGGGGTGCCAGAAGGTTGAGCATGTGGTTGCTCGTCGTGGCGTCCCTGCTTTTTTTTTCTTTTTTTGCGGGTCCGTGGCATCCCTGCGCACGCTCTGCTCGTCATTGAGGCAAATTTACAATGGCCACGGTTAATAATTGTCTTACATATTCAGGATAATTTAAAATGCCACATGCAGCAAGGCACAAAACACTCACGACCTACTTATGCATACAATTATAATAAAATATAGGCTAAAAAGCTGAGTCAGCGGCCTTCCAACGACGGTCTTTTCAGACTCCATGATCAGCATATCGCCCTTGCGGCCGTTCATTATGTGTAACTTACTAATCATCGCTCACGAGTACTCACAGACGCATCGTGTGCGATACTCCTAGCCACCGCAAGCAACTAGTTTGCATTTTTCAAAGTTTTTTGTACGAACAGAATCACACAGGAACTTACAATAGTAACCGTCTGTGTTATAATTTCTCATCCCAAACAGTTCATCCGAGTGGGTTGTTTGTTGCGTATCACACACATATGGTTTACATGAATCGTTTGTGTTCTTTTGGCTGATCGCAAATGCCGTATATCACACACATCTTGTTAAGATGAACCGTTTCCGTTCTCTTGCCTAATCAAAAATAGTTTGTCCGAGTGAACCGTATGCCGTATATCACACACACCTTGATCTGGCTGACCGTTTCTGTTGCATTCCCTAATAGCACATAGTTCACGGAGGGAACTGTATGTCGTATATCGCACACACATTGATATGGCTGCCTATTTCTGTTGTTCTTCCTCATCGCAAATAGTTCTGCTGGATCAACTGTATGCCCAACATGGCACACGTAACTAAAATCTGAACCATGTTTGATGTGTCCGCCATCAAATACGTTTTGCACCTTTTTTGATGCTTTTTCACAGCACCATTTGCGATTATTGCATCACACACAGTTTCGTCGAAGGGTCTCTGATCGTAGTACCACGTTAGCAGCATCCTGCAGTAGTGACACCACATGATGTGAGAGACATCAAGTGGTCCAGGTTGTTGAAGACGCGCTTCCTCACAAATAAGCATCATTTCCACACAATAGGAATGCACCTTGTCCTTGTCGCCCATGCGAGGAAAAAGAGAGTTGCGGAAGATCCGGTGCATGATGTCGAGAAGCGGGTTCAGCACACAAGACTTCTTGCCATTGGGTGAAGTCTTCTCAACAAGGTAGGTTTGAAGCTTATTCTTGGAAGCAGACTCTGGGTTGGCATCCGGGTGGATACCAACGGGCACATCTAGCCCCTCATCACGAACGTGCAACAGATCCATGAACTCCTTCCACTCAGCAGTCATCTTCTTGCCATTAGTCATCCAAGTCATGCTTCGCTTCACATCCGAGTGGAAATGGACACAAGCAAATAACTGAGCCACAATCTCTGGGTCATAGTCAAGATGGAATGTGATGATCTCCTCAATGCCATACTGCTCCACAAAATCCAGAGGCTCACCAAAATATGCCTGGTTCTTCCTTAGATGCTCCATGTCAATCCACTCAACAGGTACGTAGATGTTCTGCTTGGCCTTGATCACATCTAGGTAGATGAGATTTTGTTGCTTGGTCCAAAACAAGTCATTGCACCTTATTTGTTCCCGAGGCTTGATGTAGGGGTTGAGCTTCCTTCAAATCTGAAACTCTGCTAGACGCATGTCTTCCAAGCTGACCATTGGCTCCTTGATCTTGGTGGTTGTTGTCTCGAAGTTGCATGTTGGGGCATTGGACCCCTCATGAGCTTCTTGGTTGCGAAGACGCTTTAAGCACTACAAAAATAATACACTTCCGTGATGATACGTGTTTGTCACAGTAGGTTGCATTTTTTGTCATGCATGTACATCCATGACAAATTTATGACAGAATCAAGATAGTCATACGTATGCTATTGTAGAAGTGTTCCATGACATTACCAAAATTATCATCACGGAAGTGTCCACTTCCATGACGATAAATCGCGCGTCACAGAAGTACTTTCATCAAGGGTGACCGACACGTGGCATCCATCGTAACGGAACGCCGTTAAGCTATCAGGTCGGGTTTTGGATCCGATAACCCGTTAACAGCCCCGACCAATGGGAAATTTCCACGTGTAAAATTCTGATTGGCCGAAGGGAACACCTGTCAGCTTGTTAGTGGGCCAGATGTCACCCGTCCATTGGAGGAGACATGCCTATGGTACGTTGACACTTGGCTGGGCCCAACAGAGGCCCATATAGGTTAAAAAGACCGGCCAACTGAAAGGCCCGTAGAACTTAATCAGGTACTAGTGGGCCAGCCCAATAACGACCTGCTTAATAAAGGCCCATTTACAGCCCGAAACCAGATCTGGCCCGTTAATTGTTCGCCGAATATTTGGGCCCATTTACGGCCCGAAGCTAGATCTGGCCCGTTAATTGTTCGCCCAATATTTGGGCCCATTTGCGGCTCGAAGCCAGATCTAGCCCGTTAATTGTTCGCCGAATATTCGGGCCCAACTACAGCCCAGTGACTTTCGGCCTCTTAGAGACCTGATGTAGACATGGGCCCATTTCAGCCCGGTGTGACTTTCGGCCTTGGAATGGCCCGTGCTGCCCATGGGCCATATATGGTCCAACGGGACATCGGGCCCACTGACGGCCCGTGCTAAAGGTGGCAACAGTTAAGCCCAACGTGACTTTGGGCATGTTAAAGGCCTGTCGCGTAATTCGGCCCGTTGATGCCTGTACTAAGCTTTCGGCCTCTTAAAGGCCCATGATATCAGTGGGCCAACTAAGGCCCGAGATATGTTTCGGCCTAGTAACGGCCCGTGAGCTAACTGGGCCCATAATGGCCCGGTCTACATTTCGGCGTGCTGAAGGCCCGTCGACGACTAGTGAAAATTGAGGCCCAACATGCATTTTGGCTTGCTAAAGGCCCGTGGTTTCATCTCGGCCGTAACAGGCCAGTAAAATATTCAACCTGTTAATGGCCCAACGCTACCTGGGCCGAACTAAGCACTGGGTCGATAAAAGGCTCAACTAAAATATAGGCCGGTGTAAGTTTGGGCCTGGCGCAATGTGTGAAGGCCCCAATCATTCGGGCCCAAGAAAGACGCAAGCCAGCCCAATTGTGGCCCGCTGAAAACCTGGCCCGTTATCGAATGTTTCGGCTTGGTCGAGAACATCTGACTTTTTTCCAGATAGCGAATGATGGCAGTAACTAGTAGGAATTAAGAACAAACCTACTCTACACAATAAAGAAATTACGGCATAGTAACTAAGAATAAACCTACACTATACAATAAAGGATTTAAGGTATATTACATCCACTAGGCATCGAAGTTCACCACCAGTGATCATAAAGCGCAACGAAGAAGCAGATTACAAAAACTGGGCACCATTGCAGCGTAACAAAATAATACTGAACCGAGACCACTTCCAAGACAGTTCAAGAAAGGTTAGCCTTGCGGGGGAACTGCTGCGCAAGCTGCTGAGCAAGGCTGTGAGACCGGCCTAGCATGTCGGTCATAGCTTCCAGTTGTAGCTGTTTAGCGATGAGGTTCTCATTGGTGTTCTCCGCAATCTTTCTTAGATATAGGACTTCAAGTCGAAGTTGAGTTGCAGAATGCCTTTCTGCTAGAACTTGGGACTGAAGAAGTCGAACTGATTCAGACAACGAATTATGTGAGCTTGTCTGACTGTTAGCCTCAAGTAACTTGAACACTGCATCAAGACAAGACTTTGGGGTTGTCTTGCTATCTTCAAGATGTTTTGCCTTCTTTGCTGCAATATATGTTGGGTTTGTCTCACAGCCTTCAGCAGACTTGTGCATGCCATCAGGAATATCACCCTGAAACAGAGCAGAGAGATGACATGTTTTGCATGTGTATAAACAAAGATGATAACTGTTCTGTCAATTCTATCCAATTTCAAGTTAGAAAATAAAGAGTAAGTTCAAAATATCAATAGCATAATTTGGCATTGTTCATAATGCGGGGAGCTTCACCACACTACTGGATTACCATGTCAACATAACAAGCATAGATGAAGGGCAAAGAAAATCATTGTATCTATTTTGGATAATGTGCATGGCATGTTGTTCATATCATCAGCCACATCAGTAAGATAAAACAGGAGATGACAAGGTGCAAACGTGGGCTACTTCACCACACACTGGATTATAGATCCACAAAACCAAGCATACATATAGGGAGTATTAAGTAATGTGCATGGTATGAATAAGAAATTTGTTTTTACAAGTAAAACTTAGAACTTACAGTTCTTACGAACATGCATTTTGGTAGAAACAGCAAACTAAACAGCAGTAAACAATAGGGACTATGAGCAAATTAAACAGCAGTTGAGGATAAAAGCTTTAGAAGGACTGACTTACATTAACATTTAACACCGGCTTTATAATGCCCTTCTCCATGTCAAGGGAAGGATAACTCAAGAATTTCAGCACATAATCTTCTTCATAAGCATTGCCTGTACTCTACATTTTGTAGAGAGTAATTATAGATATGATAATACTGGAAGGGATAGAGGATAATGAAGATAAGATGCAGATTGATGCTACATAATCAACTACCAATCCCTGGAAGTACAAGCGTTACAGGACAAAATGTACTGACAAGAGCAATGGGCTACACTTCTGCACTGGCATTGTCTGTGTATTCTACTTGTTGGTAAGATTAAATATAGATCTGATCTTTTTTAGTAAATGGTGGGCGAGGGAGATAAGATGCAGAATGCTACAAAATGAACCAATCCCTCTTGCCATAATACAAGAGTGTTTTGAACACTGGTGTACTATACAAAACGTTCTTATATTATGGGACGGAGGGAGTAGTTGTTAATGTAAGTACAGTGATAGACCACGTTCAGTCCTTACAAGAAGACTGCAGAGCTAAACCTCTTCAAAAGCATTGGGTTGATTCTAAATTTGTGTAAGAGTCCATAAGGATCTTATAATGGCCACCAAATGGGCGATTACGAGGCTAACAAGTGCAGTGATGCTACATAATCAAATAGCTATGAAAGTAAGTATGGTCATACAGGGCAAGAGGTACTCACGAGAGCAATGCAGTGTGCAGTATAGTTGCGGAGATTCTGTGGTCCCTTGAGAATGGATGTTCTTCTGCTAACAATTTTCGTACAAGTGAGACATTAAGGCAAATGGAGAAATGTAGTTCAAATTATGATGTGATATCATAGACAGTACCTTACGCTGCAGCCGAGACCAATGTGTAACAAGATTATTCCAGTCACCGTCGGATAAATGTAGCACCGGAGACTTTACAGAAATTTCATTCAGAGGCTTGCCATCGAAGTGCGCTTGCCTCAGGTAGGAATGATACTTCATTAATGAGTGCTTGAAAAGCGCAACCAACTCTTGCTCGTCATCACAATCCAGTTTGCTCCTCGCCTATTTAAAAGAATGAGATCTTGTGTCTTCTGTCAGCAGAAACATATGCAGTAATGACCATGAATAACATTAGTACATTACTTACGCGTAAGTTGCGGAGGAAGACTGGAAATTGTTCTGTGTCTACGGTATAATCTTTCCATGAAGGAAAGATGCGCACAAAGTTCCTGACAACAACATAAGCTTCGTCTTCTAAACTGGGAAGAAATGGAACAGGGGTCCTATTTGCTGCAATTGGGGCTCTCTCTGGTTCGAAAAGGGATTTGGCAAATGGATTTGGTGTACTCTTTGCTGGAATGGGGGTTTTGCGTCGTACAGCTGGTGCTATGTCAACTGGCATAATCATACTGTTTGCTGCAGTTGGGGTCTGCTGAGTTGGCGCATCAGAAATGACCAGTGTAGTAGGGCTTGAGTCTGCTAGAGTTGGGGTATTTTGTGGGTCAGGTGATATTGCAACTACACCTAATGGGCTATTTGATTTATCAGGTGCCACTACCTTTTCCAAATACTTTGCTTGTGCTCCTCCACGATCAGCAATCGCCCTCTTCCTTTTGAACGTCTGATACACAAGAACAGCATTTGAATGGATAAATATGGTATGATGACAGATGGAATATGTACTGAAAATGGATAGGCAGGGTGTATTCACATATACGATGTGTAAACTAACCTAATGGCAGTTCAACAAAGTAGAAGCAATGCAAAGCATCAGTTGCAAGATATGTGCGAGCAATGTAACCTTGGAAAGTTAGAGCAAGTACCTTGATGGGTGAATAAGATAGGGCATCTTCCTCTGACTCCTCCACTAGGGAGCTACATTGACTTAGGTCTCCCTCTAGCTCAGAATCACTGTTAGGATCATATTCTGAGCATGAATCTGTAGGTGGAGACTGTTTGCATTGCATTGCATCCAGACTTGATTTCAGTCCCTTAATGCCAAGTTTGACAGCCATGGCATTGTTCTGCTTTATTCTTTTCATGCGCGCAAGCTCATAATCATTATGATGCTGTTCAGAATCTGAGATTCATGAGAACATAAAAAGTAGTCAGATTATCTATGGAATGCATTGCGGCTTCAACTCGGAGAGTGTCTCCCTATAAACCCCTGCATATGCAAAGTTCACCTCCCCAACCGTGCTGACCAGACCACACACAGAAATACAAACCCCTTATGTCTCTATAACAAACAGGCACACATTTCAAAACTGAAGTAGGAACATTAGAATCATATGAAATTTGTATTTGAACAAATAAACTAAGCAATTATGAGTGGCGTAATGTTTAGCTTCAAGGGTGGAGTGTTGGTAGTGCGACACAAAGCAAGTAGGCAGATTGTATTCCATGTAAAAGATCAAAACCTATGTAAAAGCTGGAAATGACACTTTCTTTCTATACAATGCAGTGTTTGTTACCCACACATGATGGAAGAGATCACATAGAGAAATACTATTCACTCAGGTCTACGGTTCCAGTATTTAGAAACAGGGTGGTCCACCCTAAAAGAATATTGACAACAAATATGACAAGGCAAGCATAGATGTAGTGAATCAATCATTTACTTGTAAGCTTATTAGGACAAGTATGCAGAATTGTAACTGCAGTAAGAGACCGTCCAAAATCTGAATGAAGAAGTTTGTCTAGAACTTATTGTTTGCAACTAATCGACGTGAATAATTGGATTTTATATTGAATGAGTAAGAAAGACAAGTAAAATTGTCAACAAACCTGGCTTGTAGTAGTAATCTGGGCCAATCTCACTACGACCAACAATCCAAAATGACTAGTTTCTGTTCCGAGGGCCGGAATTTTGAAAACCCTGTGAACTTTAGAGGTACTAAAGATTACCGAAATACATCTGAACCATTAAGTGTAGGTAGCACTGAGCACACAACAAACCCTAATGACAGTCCTGCCTAATGAGTAATGAATCAATTAGAAAATGGGTGATGAGGAGTGGCAGCTGAGTGTTGAGGACGTATCTCAGGATAAATCGGGTTGGCTTGGTGGGTGCTGCACGCCTGAGCCCTGAACGGACTGGGAAGGTAGGCACGGCGGCGCGCCCGTGCAGGGGTGACGCTGTTGGGCGAGCGGCTCCTGGCCTCCTGTTAGTCCGGCGTCTCCTCCTAGAGTCATGCCGTCCGGGGACGGCAAGTCGCCGGCGAGGCAGACGGCTGGGGGCGAGTAGAGATCGGAAGCGCGCAGCAGAACATAGGGGAATCGGGGCCTGGGACGACCCAAAGACCCAGGGTGGGCCGGCCCACCATGGGCACCCTGTAGAGATACACACCCGAGCGGCGAACATGCATTTTCAAAACTAATTTAGGAACATTTAGCTGACCAATTAAACAACTCTATTTTAATAATATCAGATTCATATTTGAACATCTAAGCTTGTTTAGCTTGATGCGTGGAGCAGTGTTATTATGACACGAAGCACGTATTCTGATCGTATAGTGATCATAAAAGGGGGAAACTCTAAGCATATTTTTTTAGCAAAAGAGGGTTTTCCCTCCGATTTCTATTAAAGAAACCACCACGGAACCAACATGATCAATTAAACCCTAAGCATGACCAATTAAACCGTATTATGGCTGTGCCATGGCAGATTTGAAGCTGCAAACCGGAGAAATGATATTTAGCATCCATTGTTTGCTTCGAACTAAGAACCAAGTTAAGATCTATTTTCTGGTTGAGATCAGAAAGTTGAGGAGATATGAAGTACCACCTCTCTTGCGGCACCGTGTAGGCATCAGGAGTGCGATGGTTGTCGGTGGTGTTGAAGCAGATCTGCGACGGTAGATGGGTGCATCGGGGGATAAGTCCCGTTGCGGTGGAAGAGAAGGTGGTGTGAGCGGCCCCGGCAAAGAGGCCGACGGCACTGATGAAGCGAGAGGACGCGATGCAAGGCTATTGGTCCGTCACCGTGGATGAGAAACGTCCATCTCTAGCAGTGGACGACACGGTCTTGGTAGGCGCTCCGGCATGGTGGAGGACGGTGGCGATGGATGTGGTGGAGGACGGCAGCGATGGATGGGGTGGCGGACGGGGGCTGGTGTGGGGATGGGGTGTTCTAGCGCGGACGGTGTATGAATGGGAAAATGCAGGGAGAGGTACGGGGAACCATGTTTTTGGGACGCGCCTGTCTAAAATATGGGAAAGTTACGAACTTAGCACCCGTTTAAAATTTGGACGTCTCGTCGGTTGCGGATAGGACGGTAATCTCGCATCTCGCTAATATTTGCCCAGAGCAATTTCGGGCGAGGACAGGGTGGTTGGCGCCCACGGTGTATGAACGGGGCTGACAGGTAGGGCGGTTGTGTCATGTCTGAGTGAAGTTACAAACCTGCCCCTATTGAAAATATTTGCCTACATCAATTTCGGCCGAGTCGAGTTTGTTTTGCCGCCCACCGTGTATGAATGGGGAATGGAGGGAGAAACAAAGGTCTTTCGGACGAGCTTGAATCAAATGTGTTTTGCCGCCCATGTTTGATGCCCACCGTGTCGGAATGGGCTCAGAGGCAGTTGTGTCACGTCTAATTGAAGTTACTAACCTACCCCTATTTAGAGCAGTGGAAATCGGGCCGATGGATTGTCCGTGTAATGGGTAGACAGTAATTTCCATCTCCCAAACACTTGGCTTCGGGCAGCCGACGTGGGAGTGGACATTTTGCAGCTTCTTTCGAATTTTGGGACAATAAGCATCCACGTTTACCCTGGCAACTAAATTCGAATCCATTTTGTATTCCTATATGAATCTTTATAAATCGTTCTATGTGTTTTTATATATCTTCAAAAGGATGAAAAAGATGTATTCCACTGTCATATATGAATATGGTTTACAAATGCCGATACTCAAATTCAGAAACTAGTATCTAGTTTAAGGTGAATTCGAATATTTGGAACACTTCATGTCCAACTCAAATGTCACACGCATCATAATGTGTACTCCCATTTAGATATGTACACAAGCGATGTATCAAGATTCAAATACCGAGTCAATTAACCAAGAATGTATAGAACTAATAGATAAATAAACACTTATAGAGTATATGGATCAATAATATCAACTAACATACATAAGCCAGGCCGCTATACTTTTTTTTGGCTACAACAACATCTTTTTTTAGCCAGCATCTCATCCCTTTCCGACGCGTGCCACTTATGGTCCATCTATACTACTACTATTGTTGAATGCATATTCAGCCTGATTGGCATATTTGTAGGTCTGGCACAGCAATCCAAATGAAATGTCTTCGAGTCTTATCAATTAATACAGACTTGTGCTCAAATAAAATTACAAACCAGAAAACAAAAAAAATATTACATGATCTCTAAAACAAATGGTTTGATTGATTACATGAACAGACAACACAAAGGTTATTCAACTATGGAAAGAACATTTCACCTATGATTTACCAAGTAGGAATTTAATTTCCTTTTTTCCTTGAGGACCTTAACAATCTGGTCAGTCTCAGCTTGCTTCGTTTTGAAATGCACCAAATATTTAATGGATGTCTTGAGTACTGCTTGTGATTGTGCCGTTTGCTTCCTCAACATGTCAACTTCATCTCTAAGTGCAGAAGCAGAATCTCTTTCTACCACTAGTTTAGCCTCTAGAGCATCAGCAGTTGGCAATTCATAATGCACGATTGGGCCGGTGCCACTGCTGTGGGATGATGCAACATCCATGGGGACCTCGCTCTTTGATCTTGGGCTAACCTATTTTGCCATTAAAGTTCCGATTGGATTTAGAAAAGTTGAAGTTAGCAAAACATCTCAACTGGGAGTTATAACAGCAAACCAGTTAAACAAACAAGGAACTAAAAAGTTTCAATTAGATGCTGAAAAGTACTCCCTTCATCCCATAATGTAAGACGTTTTTTAACACTATGCTAGTGTCAAAAAACGTCCTATACTATGGGACGGAGGGAGTAGTTATTAACATCATTGTAACCCGTTGTTGCAGTAGCAAAGCAGTTAAACAAACAAGTAGATATTTAAGTTAAGGCAAACACGTAATTCTTAACAGTAAGTATCAAACACATAGATAGGCGCAGTCTACAATATGATTAACAGGTTGTGACATTATGTAATCAGTAGCAAACTAAATTAAGCCAAGCAACGTAATTGAACAATTCTGCAATAAGTGGCTAACTAAAATTCCGAGAAGTAGGTAACTGAACTTACGCTAGTTCTTTGTACAGGCACACTGCAACTTCTTTTTCACTTACAAGGTTGTACAAAGGAGTCCATGGCATCAATTGCTTGGATACGCAGTCCCAATACTTCTTTCTTCCCACACTGTATGGGTAAGTCAAATGGTTAATCCGGTAAGATGGTGCGTCCTTGATATGTTATATGAGGACGTGTAGTCAGACTAGTTGTAGCCAAACACATCACACTGTCTTTTACTGTATATTTCATGCGATTACTTTTGGCATATCGAGATCTAAGCAATCTACAATAGGATGAAAAGACTGGCATCCTTCACATTATTGGTGAACTCAGTTCATAGAAACAAGCAATTCAACCATTCTGTGGGTAAATCAAAAGCGCCACTGGAATATTTTTCACTATCCAATCATACATGCAAAAAGGGGCGACGCCGCCATAGGGGCTGGTATGGGCGGCCGCCTCAGGTGGCTGGAAAGTGTGCACCTAGTTTGAGTTGTCCAGGTTGGCCCATGCTAGTTTTGTTCGTCCCAACGCACGAGCAGGCAATGTAAAAAATGAAGAAAAACGTTTCAATTTGGATGGGCCAATAACATAAGTGCAAGGTAGGCCCTATAGCAGGCTTGCGGCCCAAACGAGCGCCTCCCATATCGATCGACAGCAGGAAAAATCCCAATTCATTCGCTCCAGCCTCCAGTCTGGTTTGCTCCTAACCTAGCCGCCGCTGGACAGACCGACACAGCACTTCCTCGCACCCTCGTTGGAGAGCGGTCGCTGGGCTTCAAGCGAACGGAAGGACAAGAAGATGAAGATCCAACCCTGGGTCTAGCCTGCGTGGGAGGCAGCGGCGGCAGCACGGGCATGGCATCGAGCTTGCGCAAACGGACATTCGCAACTTGCAAGAGTAGCATGCGCAACGAGAAGGTACATCACATCCCTGATTATATCTAATTCAACTCTTCAATTTCTGGCCAATAGTTAAACCTGACGGTGTTGTAAAACTGCTTGTATGTAGGGAATCTATGAGAAAATGAAACCAATTTCTACTTATTTTATAACTCCCCCAATCAATACTGAACTGACTGAATCTGATGTATCTAATCAAGTTTCCGGTGCAAACATACAAGCTCATGTTGTTCTTGAGCCTGAAGTGTCTAATGAACAGACTGCTAGTGAAGGATTTGATGCAAACATTTTACAGGCTTCTGGTGATGAATATATAGTGTCTAATGAGGGATCTAATGCAAGCATTTTGCAAGCTCATTGAAGGATTTAGTGTCTAATGATGATCTACTATGTTGAGAGAGACAGAGATTTGCAGGCATTGATGACAAGCAAATTATAGTGCATTTTCATAGCTTGAGGAAACGTCGAGGCCATCTACTAGAAAGTCCCCGTATCATGACAACATAGCATAAATAATTTTCTAATCTGTTGTTTGAAACTATTGGCATACTTGTGTAGGATAGATATATTGATATGCAGTTTGCGCACTGGTTATACGTGCAATTACACTTCGATATTTTCAGCCAGAGAACGAATAATTCAGGCAGGTACAGACCATGTTTGTAGTCCTTGTACACCATGTTGCATTTTGTGTTTTTTGGTGCTTGCATCATTTAGTGTTTATAATATGAACTACTTTGGATCATTAGCTGGTTTTGAAAGTGCATGTAGCTTCACATTTCTCAAGTTATGTTGATTTCCGGAGTGCAAGTGCCTTCGTATTTTTTAAGTTAAATGTTCGCCCCTGGTAACTTGAATTCGTGGATCAGCCACTGCACACAAATCATACACGAATGCCAGTATGAATTAAATGAAATGCAGGGACTTACGCTAGCTCGTTGTACAGGCTCGCTATAGCTCTGCTTGCGCTTGGGATGTTCCATGTAGAAGTCCATGTTTCCACTTGCTTGGATGTGCAGGCCTTGTGCTCCTTGCATCCCCCTCTGCATTTTTGACACGGCGAATGGTTGATCAAATAAGAGGAATCGACCTTGATGTTGTACCGGAGGACAGACACTTACAAGGTTATACAGGTGTGAAGGATGTGTACCAGATCCCGTAGCCCCGTCATGCTTCGCTAAAAAATGGATTTGCTTGTTTCAGATGATATCTCCAGAAGAAATAAGAGTTAAAGTCAGAGTTGCATAGGCGTGTAAGCTAAGAGAGCAGTAAAAGGATATCCAAACATCGTCGGAACAGTGCACAAGGGAGTGATGTGTGGATATCTAGTTCGGGCCGGCGTTTGGGCATGCTCGCCTAGCTAGAGTGCGGGTCACTTCAGAGCCGTTGAGGGTTATGCGCTGGCGTTGGCTGGCTGCGCGCGGATGTAGATCTTGAGTGGCAGCGGAGCGCTATGATGCGGTGGACGAGACCGTTGGTGAAGCCCCGACGACCTCGGGGGGCGGAGGTGCGATGATGTGCTCGGTGAAGTAGCCCCGGTGAGCTGGGAGACGGCGTCGGTGAAGCGCACCTGATGCGGTCGAACTTGGTGTCTTTGAGGCACGTCGGTTGTGGTGGCTGACGTTGTCGGTGGACCATCCGGTGCGGCGGATGAGGGCGTAGATGAGGTAGCTCCGGTGCGGTGGTGAAGCGCGACCGACGTCTTCGTCGTCGTCGTCCGACACAGAGGTGGGAACGGTGGGGAAAGAGATGAGACGAGGGGCGATTCAAGGGATGGCAGCGAATTAGGGATTTGAGCAATCTGGGCGCGGAAGGGGGCGGTGGAGAAGAGAGATTTTGCAGGGCTGGAATTGGGGCCGCCAGATATTTCAATCCAAAACGTGGAAGCGCGAACTTATATTGTCGTCGTCCTTTGGGGGGGGGCTGGGCGCTACCCGTCCGTCCGACACACGCGACCACCCCGACAGGACTATGCTTCGGTGCCTTAAGGCACCTGCCTTTGTGTCCATAACATGTGGGCCCAACAGGTGGCGGGCCCACATGTCAGTCACCCAAGGGATGTTGCCTTTAAGGCACCGAAGCAGCGTCCACCCCGACATGACCCTGGTCTGCCTGGTGCGCCTACATTTGAGAATGCAAACGAATCTTCTTTCATTTGCAAACGAATCTATATGTATTACCATGCCCGTGTTTTCCTTGCAATAATTAGTCATTCGAAACGAGATACTCCATCCGTTCACTTTTGTAAGTCGTTTCAGACAACTTAAAATGAACTGTTTTGCACATTGTCTGAAATGTCTTCAAGGTCTTATAAAAGTGAACATAGGGAGTACTATATATTAATTAATGAGGAGTTATTTGAAAAAAAATCAAAACGGTACCCTTGCTAATGTGGATTAGAGTGTGTCGCATAATTAGTTATTTGAATTAGAGTGTGTGTCACATAGTTAGTTATTTGAATTAGAGTGTGTGTCACGTAGCGATCTCCGATTCTAACGTGGATTTCGCATTTCATTGTATCCACGCCACTTTTTTAATACAAATTCATATGTATATGATGAACACCATGGTAGTGAGCAAACTTTTGGATGGATTCAAACATATGACCTACAAAATAGCACAACAAATAGAGCCAATGTCAACTTCTCGAAACTTAGTATGGCACGAATTTGAAATAATTACCCGTATGCCTGGTCCTCGGTTCAAATCTTACAATGTACACCGAATTGAAACATCGATATTAAGTCTCGTACTATGTACATTCAAATGTTGTTTTTAGTCTCCCCCCCCCCCCGGCGCGCACAAATGCTACATACTTCCTGTATCGGTCAATCTTCCTCTCCTAACCACCTTAGCAAG
>NC_041389.1:283938601-283942609 GCF_002162155.2 Triticum dicoccoides
TTGTATATCTAGGTCACTCCCTCGAGACTATCTCACTCTTTCTTCCGCACGGCGGGCCACACTCTCTCAATCTCACTCTCTTTATCTAAGTCTCGTTTAACCTCGTTTTCTTTCACACAGAAATGATATATCTCCCTGTTCGGGCCTCGATCGACACACTCTATACTCTCTCACGCAGATTGTCTATCTAGGTCAGTCCATCCAAGCCACCGCCACTCTTTCGACCTCATGGTGGGCCATGCTCACTCAATCTCTCTCTCTCTCTCTCTCTCTCTCTCTCTCTCTCTCTCTCTCTATGTGTGTGTGTGTATGTCTCGATTTACCTCGCTCTTTCTCGGACAAAAATGATATATCACCATGTTTGAGCCCAATTCGACTTATTCACATTGTATACTCTCTCACGCACATCATCTATCTAGGTCACTCTCTCCAACCCGTCTCACTCTTTTGATCGCACGGCGAACCTATGTGATCGGTTGACCTTGCTTCCTCCCACGCACAAAATATATCTACACGTCTGTGACTGGATCATCTCTCAAGCTCTATTTTACAGCCCTCACCCTTACCAAAATCTCAATCGGACAATATCTCTCCGGAGCATATATATATTTGTTCAATGAATGTCGGACCACACTCACTTTGTCTATCTATCTATATGTCTCTCGATTGACCTCGCTTTCTCATACCGTATCTTCCACGCGTTGAAGCTACTACCTCTCCATCCCTCGCAAAGCCGGAGCTATTTACATTGCGAGGGTCACTCCAACCTTGGATTAATTTGTGTAGGCATTTATTCCGGTCGGTTTAGATTATATTTTCGTAGCATTCGGCCCACAACTACTCCAAACGTCGTTCCGTTGCAACCCACGCAACTCCCCTAGTTGATTTCCCTCTGGCTCGGTCATCGCTCTCTCGCACGTCCTTTCTCACCTTCCATGTCGCACCATGGTATTATTGAAAAAACTATGTTGTTCTCTTTAATTATTATAAATAAGCTACAAAACTACACACCGATAGTCCACTTGGAATGGAACAAATTTCGACCCACAAATTAAAGTGCTACAAACTACACACCAAGGGGCCCACATGTCATGAAACAAATTTGGACCCATATACAAATTAAAAAAAATAAAGGACGAGGATCGAACATGTGACCGGGCCTTCAAGCCGCACGTCAATAGGCAACATATGTAGAATAGCAATGTTTGTTGTACCCACTTTGTTCACATAATGTTTTTATATCACCACAGCCTAATTAATGGATAACATGTAATATTATTTTTAGTATTATTTGCCTTCACTTACTGGTGGGTTGCATGTGTGCTCTCTCTCTCTCTCTCTCTCTCTCTCTCTCTCTCTCCTCCCCTTCTACGTTTAGACGCACGGGCAAACAGGAAGAACTCGCGAGTGATGTTGCCGTTGACCATATCTGGACGCGTTCACAACTCACAAGTCACGACACCAGTTTCACATACTGGCAGCACTAGTCAGTGTGTACGTGCAATGCACGTTAATTTGGAAGTATATTAAGTGCATGCGGATATTAACTACTAGGATATTATTTGCGTGTTGTCATGTGATTAGCACTATTTTTGGCATGAAATTAACTGCACGCTAAACGTGTTGAGCGCTCGACATTGAAGCAGTCTAGGTCGTTGGATGACAAGGAATACATGTGGCTTGATGACGTTTTATATTTAACTTGATACGGCTCTAGCAGAACATTCAATCGATCAAACCATACATTTCATTCAGTCTGACTCCGACTTTAAATTATACGATGATCGATATAAAATAAACGGAAATGATAAATGTTCGGATTTTAAGCATGGCAATCTGAACGTTTTTCATGGCAAATTTAGATTACGCGGCGGCGGCGGGGGCGTCTCGCGGTGGGAAGCGGCTCCTCTGCCGTGCTCTGTGTGTCGTCGGGCCACTGACCGACGGCGACGACGGCATCTTGCGCCGTTGTTGGCGTACTCCTAGACGTTGGCCTAGCTTCAAGGAAGGCCAAAATGTTCTGGACTTTGGAGCGAGTCAACTGGCGGGAGGAGGCAACTGGCGTTGGTGCAAGGAAGCGGTCGACGGTGGCCATCCATGCCGCTGAGGGGGACACTGGCACCTGCGCGGGGACAGGCGCTGTCAATGGCGGCGCGGAGACGTTCGTGTGCATGGGCACCGGCACGGGCGCGCACGTCAGTGCACGCGCAGGCGCATGTGCTGTCAGGTGCACGGGCACCGGCACGGGCGTGCGCGTCAGTGCACGCGCAGGCGCATGCGCTGGCAGGTGCACGGGCGCGTGAAAGTCGGCGGGGACCTCGTGGAACCCCGTGGCATCAAGCTCGGCGACAATGTGTGGCTCCCAGCCCATCAATGCCACGGGGATGGGTGCTGGTGCAGTCGAGGCGACGGGAGCCGGAACGGGAGCGGGGACAGGCGCGGCGTCTTCCCGCAAGGCCAGTTCAAGCTTGTTGTCGGTGTCAAACCCGGCGGATCTCGGGTAGGGGGTCCCAAACTGTGCGTCTAGGCGGATGGTAACAGGAGACAAGGGGCACGATGTTTTTACCCAGGTTCGGGCCCTCTCGATGGAGGTAAAACTCTACTCCTGCTTGATTAATATTGATGATACGGGTAGTACAAGAGTTGATCTACCATGAGATCAGAGAGGCTAAACCCCAGAAGCTAGCCTATGGTATGATTGTTGTTCGTCCTGCGGACTAAAACCCTCCGGTTTATATAGACACCGAAGAGGGCTAGGGTTACACAGAGTCGGTTACAATGGGAGGAGATCTACATATCGTATCGCCAAGCTTGCCTTCCACGCCAAGGAAAGTCCTATCCGGACACGGGACGAAGTCTTCAATCTTGTATCTTCATAGTCCGGGAGTCCGGCCAAAGGTCATAGTCCGGCCATCCGGACACCCCCTAATCCAGGACTCCCTCAGTAGCCCCCGAACCAGGCTTCAATGACGATGAGTCCGGCGCGCAAATTTGTCTTCGGCATTGCAAGGCGGGTTCTTCTCCAAATTCCATGTACCTGTCGAATAGTGTCCGGCTTCTAATGCATGATGCGCTCCTTGGATTCCGTGCCCAATAATGACCATCTTCCACGTGTCAAACGAATACAAAAAGGCAGGGTTTTTTTCATTTACCCCCCTAGCTGCGTAAATGAACCGCCCATAAAAGAGACGGCGATTTAGATCCAATTCACACCATCTTCCCTCCGCGAGCATTCATCAAAGCGCATTCAACAGAGATCTATTCCATCATGGCTGGTCGACGCAGCTCCTCCTCTCGCCCCTCCAGCCCTCGACCCGGAGATTGGGAGCGGTGTTCCGTCCCACACAGCGAGTTAGTAGTGCTCCAATCCAAGGGGCTC
Organism: Triticum dicoccoides; assembly: GCF_002162155.2. Classification (NCBI taxonomy): domain Eukaryota; kingdom Viridiplantae; phylum Streptophyta; class Magnoliopsida; order Poales; family Poaceae; genus Triticum; species Triticum dicoccoides. The sequence goes on from NC_041389.1 coordinate 283,941,981, forward strand.
CTCCCCCCAGCATATATGGTCCCAGTTCGAGCCGGGCTTGCTACCTATAGTAGCGGAGAGCAGGCGGAGAGCGTCCCCAATCCCTCCAAAGGAGAGCGGGCATGCCTTGTCCCTTATTTAATAAGAGGGCTCGGATTTCCAATTCATCCGTTTCTCCGGGGGCTACTGGAGTTTTATGGCATCCAGCTACACAACCTCACGCCTGCCTCCATACTGCATATTGCGGGCTTCGTGGCCCTTTGCGAGCTGTTTTTGGGCGTCGAGGCCCATTTCGCACTATGGAAGAAGTTGTTCTGCCTCGTGCCCCGCTCTCAGGAGGGGTCGATTTATCAAGTGGGCAGAGCCGAACTACGGCGCATCGCCGGGACCGGATATCTATCCGGAACCCCAAAGAAGGCGTCCGAGGACTGGCCTTCAGAATGGTTTTATATAGATGACGTCCCCTGCCGGACCCTGTATGGATCGGCCTCCCTGAGTTCAATAATGCTCCCTTGAAGAAACGCGTGAGCTGGCGTCCATGGAGCCCTCAGAGGGAAACTGACAGGGACATCCTTTACCTGATGAGCCGGATAAGGTTGTTAGCTCATTTCGGACTGACCATGATCGAGGTCATGGCCACATGCATTATG
>NC_041389.1:283942885-284005747 GCF_002162155.2 Triticum dicoccoides
GTGGGATTTCAATGGGGAGGACGATGCCACCCGGTGCAGTCATAAGGGGCCGGATTCGGCTGCCACTCTAACGAAGATCTTATCCACTTTGTACAAGGGAGAGGAGGAGGAATTCCTCCGTGTCAACCCACGGGGTGGATTATCTATGTACAATCCTCCAAGCTGGGTGAGCGAACACTTTCACTTGCCTGTCCGTTTTCAAATTCCCATAGCTGAGTACTTAGTCTAGCAATTTTAACGCAGGAGTTACGCCAGACTGTAAAGGAGATAAACAGCCCTCCTCCACAACCTGAGGACCCGAAACGGTCCCTCGACCCAGACTCCCAAGAGGACCCGGACTTATGTGTGGAGCTAATTGATGGGGTGTTTCATCAATTGAGTAAGGACAACACCTTAGTGGCCATTACGGCCGATTAACCCGGACTACTCCCAGCCTCAAAGGTAACCGAGACCGAAGTCCCAGTACTTCCGAGAGGATCCATCCGTGCTTATTTTTGATCGCCGTATACCAATGGCATTTTTTGCAGGGGAAGTCCTTGAGGCGGAGGGCCGAGCCCGCGGTGGCGGGCCAACAAGGGCCATCGAGGCCGAGCGGGCTAAAAAGAAGTGCGGACCGGATCGAAACACCAGCACAACGGTACGGCGTGCGACTTTAATACCCAGGGTTTATGCCCTCAAGGCATACTAACGCTCCTGCTCTCTTCAGGAAGAAAAGCGCCCACTGGACTATGTCCACCGGCTAGGCTTCAAGGCCGGGTCCGGAAGCGGAGGCGAACACGGGGCGCGCACCGGACGTTCCTCCGACAGAGGATACGGATGGGCTATCTGCCACCGACTCAGAGGTGGAGAGTGCCATGAACCACAGGCATCGCCGGAGTGTTCTTCGTGACGCATGTTTTTTCCAAGAGGCGTTGGACGCCTTTAATACGGGAGATGCATACCTCCGTGCCGCTCAAAATGGTCTAGCCAGAGCCACAGAGCAGTATGTAAAATACATACGGGTGAGTAAATCTGATGGTTATATATGTCAGTAGCCCCCGAGACTTGAAACAGTTAAAATAACTGATTTAAGGATCATTTGTTATGCAGGATCTTACAAAAAAGAATACGCAACTGTCCCAGGAGCTGGAAGAGTGCAAGGACCAACTTGAGGCCGCACTAGCCGCTACAGAGAATGCCAAAGGGACCCCCTCAGGTAATATATGCTTCGAAAGATAAGTATGTTGTGAAGTGTGGCATGTGTGCAATTCTGACAACAACAGTGCAGATGGGACCGGAGTGGATCCGGACAAGCAACAACTCTTGCGCCAGTTAAAGGCCGGCGAGAGCGTGCTTACAAGGGTGAGGCAAGAGAAGAACAAGCTTCAAGATGCCAATACCCAGCTGGGCGAGGAACTAAAGGATGTTCATGCTCAGCTGTCGGATTCCGTAAAGGAGAATCGGCGACTTCGACGCGGCATTTTTAGTAAGTGCTTGAACGAAACTTCGAAAAAGAGTTCGGCGAGGAAGTCGATTGACAGAGTTATGTCTGTAGATATGCTGACAGGTCGGCCTGCGGAGGAAATGCCCGGTTCTAAGGGTGACCTTCTTGCCGAGCTATCGAACTGCACAAACAAGTTCGGCAGGCGATGCAAGGCGTTGTCCAGGCTTTGTGGCCATCCCTCTCCATGCCCGAAGGCCTTGGAGAGCTTGCAGAGAAGCTAAAGGGAGCGCCGCAGCGCTTCCGATTATGGAAGATATCGGCATGTCGTCAAGGCGCCAGGGAGGCCTGGGCCATGGTGAAGATGCGGTACACGAAGGCTGACCCAAACCATATGGCCGAGGTCGGACCTGTGGGGCCCGACGGGAAGGAGATCCCTGTCTGTTTATTGTACGGCCGGGTAGAGCTGGCCGCCAAGTATACCCAACAGGACTGTAAATTAGACAGCCTGTTGGATGGTATTGAAGAAGAATATACCCAGTCAAATTGACTATGTAATTTAAAATGACATGTAAAATGCCTTCTAGCTGAATTGTAGATCATTTGTCATTGCAGACCTTTTCGCTTCAACCTCTGGACCCGATAGTCCGGAGTGTGTCCGAATACCCTCTCGGTTATGTAAGAACCGGGGCATGCATGGAGACCAGGCGTAGGGGTCATAAGTGCTTTAGCAGACAAGTGCCCAACTAGTTATGTTATATTACATGGTTAGTAAGAAACATCTTCTAGGGAGAATAGTTCCGTTAGGGGTTCCTTTCCCTGGGAGGCATGCCCTAAAGTGCATGTCCGGACTGCGAAAAAAGCAGAAAAGCATCTGGGGGCAGATAAATAAATAAGTGAAAAATCATCTTTTAGTTCACCGACCGAATATTCCCTTAAGAACGCTAGCTTTCGGCTTCACCCAGTCTGAGGTACACATCCGGCTGACCCGACAGTAACAATCGCAGAGGTGCTCCCTTTACCACGTAGCCAAACAATCGGGAACGTAGGGGTAAGCACAGGAGCCAGGCAACCCAGCTTGGCCAAAACTTAAATCATATCGATGCATATAATGATGAATAAAAGGTACATGCGGAAGTGTGACACATGTGTTGGGCATGAGGCCCGTGTATACAAACTTCTGATAAAGAAGCCCCCGAGTATAATGAGCGCGGGTAGCGCATCAATTATGTGCGAACAATGCAAAAGCGAGCCCTTAAAGGCTTGTAAGAAAAAGGTAGGGAGAAGGAGAGAAATATAAGGCAGCTAATGTGTAAAAAATAGACAGAGGAAGGAGACGAACACAGAGTCCGGCGCTAGGCGTAGAATCTTTGTAGGCGTGCTGCGTTCCATGGGTTCGGCTCGAGTCGGTTGTCCGATGCATTTCGCAGACGGTACGCTCCACCAGTCAGGACTTGGTCAATTATGAAGGGAACCTCCCATTTGGGCTTTAGTTTGTCCTTTTTCTTGTCTGGCATGCATAGAACTAGTTCACCAACATTGTAAGTTTTGGCACGTACTTCTCTGCTTTGATATCTTCGAGCATGCTGTTGATAGAATGCGGAACGGGCTTTTGCCACGTCGCGCTCCTCCTCCAATGCGTCAAGGCTGTCCTGCCGAACGAGCTCGGCTTCTCTTTCTTCGTACATGCGCACGCGAGGTGAGTCATGAATTATGTCGCAGGGCAGGACTGCCTCTGCACCGTATACCATAAAGAATGGTGTGAATCCGGTAGTGTGATTCGGCGTGGTCCGCAGCCCCCAGAGTACGGAGTCAAGCTCCTCTACCCAGTGTGTGTTAGATTCCTTGAGGGATCGCACTAATCTGGGTTTGATGCCGCTCATGATTAGATCATTGGCTCGTTCGACTTGACCGTTAGTTTGTGGGTGATAGACTGAAGCGTAGTTGAGCTTGATGCCCATGTTTTTGCACCAGAGTTTAACCTCGTCGGCCGTAAAGTTTGTGTCGTTGTCCATGATGATGCTGTGGGGGACGCCGTAACTGTGTACAACCCCTGATATGAAGTCTATCACCGGTCCGGATTCGGCCGTCTTGACAGGCTTGGCCTCTATCCATTTGGTGAATTTGTCCACCATGACCAGTAGATATTTTTGCTTGTGGGTTCCCCCTTTAAGGGGTCCAACCATGTCAAGCCCCCAGACCGCAAAACGCCGGGTAATGGGTATAGTTTGGAGGGCGGTAGGTGGCATGTGGCTTTGATTAGCAAATAATTGGCAACCAACGCATCGCTGGACTAAGTCCTGAGCATCTGCCCAGGCCGTCGGCCAATAAAATCCAGTACGGAAGGCCTTGCTTACAAGGGCCTGGGCTGCGGCGTGGTGCCTGCCGAGTCTGGCATGAATTTCAGCCAGAAGGTTCCGCCCTTCCTCTTCGGAGATACACCTTTGAAGGACTCCGGTGGTGCTTTTCTTGTAAAGCTCTCCTTCATGGACTTTATAGGCTTTAGATCGCCATACTATGCAGCATGCCTCATTTTGGTCCTCGGGAAGTTCCTGCCTAGTTAAGTAGGCTAAGAATGGTTCTGTCCATAGGGAATTACTACCATTATTATGTGGGCTGAGGGTGTTACCTCGTTGGCGGAGTCTTCCGTTGCATCAGAATGTTCGATTTCGGGTGGTGCGGCTAGGTCCGGATTGTAATTTCCGGATTCCCCTTTCCACTGTACGGATGGCTTGAATAGCCTTTCCAGGAAAATGTTGGGGGGGACTGCATCGCGCTTTGCGCCGATGCGTGCCAAGACGTCTGCTGCATGATTGTTTTCCTGGGCAATGTGGTGAAATTCGAGCCCTTCGAACCGAGCTGACATATTTAGGACGGCGTTGCGATAAGCTGCCATTTTCGGATCTTCGACATCAAAGTCTCCGTTTATTTGAGATATCGCGAGGTTCGAATCCCCACGCACCTCTAGGCGTTGAATGACCATGGAGACTGCCATCCGGAGTCCATGTAGAAGGGCCTCGTATTCGGCTGCATTGTTGGAGTCTGTATACATTATCTGGAGTACATATTGGACTGTATCTCCTGTTGGGGACGTCAGAACGACGCCAGCCCCCAGACCCGCCAGCATTTTGGAGTCGTCGAAGTGCATGATCCAGTTGGAATATGTGTCGTACTCTTTAGGGAGGTCGGCTTCAGTCCATTCAGCGACAAAGTCGGCCAAGGCTTGCGACTTGATGGCTCGCCGTGGCTTATAGGTTATGTGGAACGGGAGGAGCTCAATGGCCCATTTGGCAATCCGGCCCGTTGTGTCGCGGTTGTTTATGATATCATTAAGAGGTACTTCGGAGGCTACTGTTATTGAACACTCTTGAAAGTAGTGTCGTAGCTTCCGGGATGCCATGAACACTGCGTATGCTATATTTTGGTAATGCGGGTACCGGGACTTGCATGGAGTGAGGACAGTGGACACGTAGTAGACTGGTTTCTGGACCGGGAATTTGTGTCCGTCCATTTCTCGTTCGACGACGAGGACTGCGCTTGCAACTTGGTGAGATGCCGCGATGTATAACAACATTAGTTCGCCGATGTTAGGCGCGGCCAGGATCGGGTTTGTTGCCAGTATGGCTTTTATTTCTTCGAGTCCGGCCGTGGCGGCATCCGTCCACTCGAAGTGTTCGATGCGTCGGAGGAGGTGGTAAAGGGGTAATGCCTTTTCTCCCAAGCGGGAGATGAAGCGGCTTAGAGCCGCCATGCATCCAGTCAATTTTTGTATTTGCTTGAGATCCTTTGGAATATCCAATTGTGACAGAGCTCGGATCTTGGCTGGGTTTGCTTCAATTCCTCTACCGAATACGATGAAGCCCAAGAGCTTTCCGGCTGGTACGCCAAAAACGCATTTTTCCGGGTTAAGCCTAATGTCGTATGTTTGGAGGTTATCGAACATGAGTCTCAAGTCGTCTATTAGAGTTTCGACATGCTTGGTTTTGACGACCACATCATCCACGTATGCTTCAACCGTTTTGCCGATCTGGTTGGCCAGACATGTCTGAATCATGCGCTGATATGTTGCGCCGGCGTTTTTGAGCCCAAAGGGCATTGTGTTGAAGTAGAATGGGCCGTATGGGGTGATGAATGCCGTTGCGGCTTGGTCTGACTCTGCCATCTTGATTTGGTGGTAGCCAGAGTATGTGTCGAGGAAACACAATGAATCGTGTCCTGCGGTGGCATCGATGATTTGATCAATGCGGGGGAGGGGGAAGGGATCCTTTGGGCAGGCTTTGTTGAGGTCTTTGAAATCGACGCATAAGCGCCAGGATTTGTCCTTCTTTGGTACCATCACCAGGTTTGCTTGCCAGTCCGGATGTTTTATATCTCTGATGAATCCGGCTTCCAGTAGTTTGGCTAGCTCCTCTCCCATGGCTTGTCTCTTAGGTTTGGAGAAACACCGAAGAGCCTGCTTAACAGGCTTGAATCCTTTTAGGATGTTCAGGCTGTGCTCGGCCAGCCTGCGTGGGATTCCTGGCATGTCTGAAGGGTGCCATGCAAAAATGTCCCAATTTTCGCGTAGGAATTCTCTTAGTGCGGCGTCTACATCAGGGTTTAGTTGTGCCCCGATGAAGGCCGTTTTTATAGTGTCCGTTGGATGGACTTGGAACTTGACTATTTCGTCTGTCGGCTTGAAGGAGGTGGACTTGGATCTTTTGTCGAGTATCACATCGTCCCTGTCCACCGTGGAGCGCAACGCAGTTAGTTCCTCGGCTGCTAGGGCTTCGGATAATGCCTCGAGGGCCAGTGCGGCTGTCTAGTTTTCGGCGTGGAGCGCTATGTCTGGATCGCTAGCAAGAGTGATGATTCCATTGGGTCTAGGCATTTTGAGCTTCATGTACCCGTAATGGGGTATAGCTTGAAAAATTGTGAATGCCCCTCGCCCTAACAGAGCGTGGTATCCGCTGCTGAACGGGGCCACTTGAAATGTGACCTCCTCGGATCTGTAATTATCCGGCGTGCCGAACACCACATCCAGTGTGATTTTTCTTGTACAACATGCTTCCCGACTGGGGATTATTTCTCTGAAGGTTGTGTTGCTTCGCTCAATGCGGCTCTAGTCTATTTCCATTTTTCGTAGGGTTTCCTCATAAATGAGTTTCAATCTGCTGCTACCGTCCATGAGTACCTTGGTAAGCTGAAAGTCATCCACTATCGGACTGAGGACCAGTGCGGCTGGTGCTCGGGCTGTCCGGAATTTAGGTTCGTCACTAGCATTAAAGGTAATAGCCATGTCACTCCATGGGTTTATTGCCGCTACCTGGTAGACTTCGGTAAGGCTGCGGAGTGTTCGTTTCCTCGCATTGTTTGATGCGAAAGTCTCGAAGACTGTTGATACCGTACTGGCGTTCCTGGGGTGGTGCTCTGCGGATTCTGGAGTTAGAAGCTCCTCGCCACTTCTGGCCACCTGCCGGAGTATCCAACATGCTCTAAGGCTATGAGTTGGTGTGGCGCTCTCTGTACTATGAATTTTACAGGGTCCATTGATCCATCCCTCCAGTACGGTTCCATACCCTATAGAGGGTTTTTGTTTTTTGTTGTTTGGCCCGGGTGCCTGGCGATAATGCGCCCTTTTATTTCGGACTGGGATTGTATTCAGGGTCGGGTTGTCCCAGAATTTTGTTTCAGTTCTCCGAACGCTTTCCGTCGCATAGTACTTTCGTACTATGGATGCCAAGTTGGCGAAGCGTGTAATTTCACGGCGACTTATGGCGTTGAGGATTCCGATGTCCATGCAGTTGTTGCAGAAGAATGAAATTGCATCCCCCTTGCGGCAGTCCTTTATCCTGTTCATAACCAGGAGGAATCTGGCCCAGTAATGGTGTACTATTTCTCCGGGCTCTTGCCGAATTTGGGATAGATCCCTTATATTTGGGTGGGTGGGTGGATTCAAATCCGGAACCTCGCCCGATCTAAGACTCAGGGGCCAAGAAATTTCCGAACTCGGAAGCTTGGGTTCTTGGACGTTATCCAATGAATCAGGCCCGCTGCTTGACTTTAGGTTCAGGGCTTGAGTGACGTCCTCCCCTCCGCGGATATCCGGCTTGGAGGGATCAGGAATCCGTACACATCTGGTCCTTAGGATGGGTGAAGATTTGCCGCATTGTTCCTCCACCACTTTGACGTGGTGGGTGACCTGGGGAGAGTCAATCTCTCTCGGATCAGGTTTAAGCCCAATCTGATCGTAGTCTGTAGCGACTCCCAAAGCGGCGATGCGATCCAAGAGTTTGTTTAAGGAAGAGAGCTCCATCGGATCTAACTGCTCAGCAAATTCCGAGTTGACGTGGAGATTGCTTTCGATGACCCGAGAAGTCATCGTCGGTGCGGCGGCCGAACAGGCGGTCATTAGAAAACCGCCTAGCCGGAGAGTTTGGCCGACAGCCAAAGCTCCTTTAGCAACAATGCCGTCTTTAAAGACGGGGTGCGGCATCCTTCCTGACGGTGATGACACAGAGGAACTCTCAATGAAAGCACCAATGTCGGTGTCAAAACCGGTGGATCTCGGGTAGGGGGTCCCGAACTGTGCGTCTAGGCGGATGGTAACAGGAGACAAGGCGCACGATGTTTTTACCCAGGTTCGGGCCCTCTCGATGGAGGTAAAACCCTACTCCTGCTTGATTAATATTGATGATATGGGTAGTACAAGAGTTGATCTACCACGAGATCAGAGAGGCTAAACCCCAGAAGCTAGCCTATGGTATGACTGTTGTTTGTCCTACGGACTAAAACCCTCCGATTTATATAGACACCGAAGAGGGCTAGGGTTACACAGAGTCGGTTACAATGGGAGGAGATCTGCATATCGTATCGCCAAGCTTGCCTTCCACGCCAAGGAAAGTCCTATCCGGACACGGGACGAAGTCTTCAATCTTGTATCTTCATAGTCCGGGAGTCCGGCCAAAGGTCATAGTCCGGCCATCCGGACACCCCCTAATCTAGGACTCCCTCACTCGTCCCAAAGCGCCTTATGTTCTTGAGACTCCGGCTGGGTGTCTTCCTCATGAAACTGGAACACTAAGGGCAGACCATCGTGATGCGGCATGGCGTACGTTTAGGTCAGGCTAGTTGGAGGTAGACGACAGGAGAATCGGAGAGGAAGAGTGAGGGAGTCCCGGACTAGGGGGTGTCCGGATAGCCAAACTATCATCATTGGCCGGACTCCAAGACTATGAAGATACAAGATTGAAGACTTCGTCCCTTGTCCGGATGGGACTTTCCTTGGCGTGGAAGGCAAGCTTGGCGATACGGATATGTAGATCTCCTACCTTTGTAACCGACTCTGTGTAACCCTAGCCCTCTCCGGTGTCTATATAAACCGGATGGCTTTGGTCCATAGGACGAACAACAATCATACCATAGGCTAGCTTCTAGGGTTTAGCCTCCTTGATCTCGTGGTAGATCTACTCTTGTAACCCACATCATCAATATTAATCAAGTAGGACGTAGGGTTTTACCTCCATCAAGAGGGCCCGAACCTGGGTAAAAACATCGTGTCCCTCGTCTCCTGTTACCATCCGCCTAGATGCACAGTTCGGGACCCCTACCCGAGATCCGCCGGTTTTGACACCGACAATGGTGCTTTCATTGAGAGTTCCTCTGTACCGTCGCGATCGGGAAGGATGCCTTCTCCCGTCTTTAAAGACGGCACCGTCGTTGTCGGGGAAACTGATCCACGAACACCTATGGGACCGGTGGACCGAGCCCCTTTAGGTTCGGCGGGGGGCGGAGATCGCACGAAGAGCGGATCGAGGCGAAGCACACGAGCAGTTAACCCAGCTTCGGAGCTCTCCGGAGAGATAACACTCCTACTGCTGCATGTCTGAGTGTATTGAGTTCTTGCTCGGGAGCGCTGAGGGCTACAGTACACACTAGCTGCTAACGAGACCGAGCGTGAGTCTTTTTCTGCCTTCGAACCCCCCTCTACGTTGCGCATGGGCCTCCTTTTATATGCTAAAGGGGTCTCCGACAGGTGGCAAGGTAGACAAGGGTAAAAATGGAAAAGGAATTGCGGTTGGTACAACTACCTGTACAGTGTATCATACCTAACCCTGACGGCAGGGGACAAAGGCATTAAATGCCCGTCTACATCGCCCAAATAGTGCAAAAAGGGACCGTCAGGGACGCCACCGCTCGCCACGATGGCAATCTTGTTAGCGTCGCTTGCCACCGCGCACCGCTGGCTGCACAGCCTCTTGCCACGCGCACCTGGAAAGGCCCCAGGGCGACACGTTGGTGGATGTGCTGGAGCGCGGGTACAGAGTGGTAGCTTGCCGCGGCAAGCGCCTTGCCGCGGTCGTTGTCTTGTCGCGTCCGGAAGCTTGTCGCTCACCGGGCCTCGCCGGGACGCGTGGTGCGTCGCGGAAAATTCCTTGAGATGCCTTAGTTGGCCTTCCCGGCAAGCTCCTCTTGCCGGGGCCTTATCTCCTTGGCTTGAATACTTTGTTCTTGAATGGCTCCAAAGGAACCACGGAGAACCTTGGCGGTCACCCGGCAAGCCTTGCAGCGGGGTGCTGCAACTGCCCGTGCACAAGTTCGGGATACTAGGGTACCCCTACTCTAGTACACCGACAGGAGCCCCCGGGCCTGGGCCACACACGGTGCCGAGCACTGTTGGGCCAGGCCCAAAACAGGGCACGGGCACGCGCGGCCTGGGTTACGCCATATCACACTCTGCATCCACCGCGCCCTCCTCGAACGGCACGCGTCGAATGCGGCGTCGTGGGAGAGATCGTGGGTGGTTTCTTTATTCAGAAAGATGGAACGCCCGCCCCTCCCTCTTTATAAGCAGGGTAAACAGGGGCAGTTCGCCCATCTTGCCGGTTGCTATTTCCAATCTCAAAAAAACTTCGCCGCTCCCCCCTTCTTCCCAAAGCTAAAAGAGAGCAGCGCTCCGCCCCCCATCGCCACCGGCACCACCAACGCTGTCGATCTCTCTCACCACCTCCGCCATGGCTCCGAAAGCCGGGAAGGTTGTGAAATCGGCCGAGGCACAGCGGCTCGCAGCGCTGCGAAAGGAGCGGGCAATCTTCCCCCCTCAGCTCGCCGCGAAGGAGCTGAGGGAGTATTACTACCTCTTCTGGTCGACGGAGACGCGAGCGCATCCGCGCATGAAGGTACTCTCAGCTGCCGCTTCGGAACTGGCTCCGAATGGATATCCCTTCTTCGCGTTGTTCTTCTACTGCGGGCTTTGCCCACCTTTCTCTGAGTTTTTCTGCGATATTATGAACACCTACGGGTTCCGCCTCCTTGACTTCACCCCCAATGCCGTTCTGACCATGGCAGTTTTCGCACATCTCTGCGAAAACTTTGTCGGAGTCTATCCAAATGTAGCTCTTTTTTGCCACTTCTTTATGCCCCGAGTTGAGAGAGGGGAGCCCTTATCCGGCGAAATCGCTGGATCTCGAGAGCTGGCAAGAAGGAAGCTTATCTGGAGGGAGAGCTCCGCAGCAAGTGGGAGGAATGGAGAGCAGACTGGTGCTGGATTGTCGAGGAGAACCCACAGCCATTTACCGTCCAGCGCCAAGCCCCAATAGCGCGCGGCAACGATTGGAGCAACGTGGCCCCGGAAGACGATAGGCTGAAGATTGCGGTCACCCGGATCCTATGCCTCAGGCTTGCCGGGCTCACCGTAGGCACCGTTGGCGCAGATTTTCTTCGCTGCCGCATCGCCCCCCTGCAGGAGAGGAGGAGACCCGCCTGGGAGTTCCAAAATGCGGCGGATATCATGAGGCTGCGCCCGGGCCTCAACTTCAACTTCACTGTCCTGGAACTGGACGCGGTGCTCCTGGAACTGTTCAAGCGCGATCCTCAACATCCTGAAGCGTTCATGTTACCGAGGGGTGTCGTTCCGCTGTGCAACAACTCCTCGCTCGACCGCATCCGTGCAATCATGCCGCTGTGCGACTCGCATGGAATTGTCCCAACTTGGCAAGAGCCTGCAAACAACGTCGTGCAGGAGTTCTTTGATGGCTTGGTAGAAGTGCCGGTCCGCTCTGATGAACAGAAGAGCCTTACTCGCGACACCACCGATGCGGAGATGCAGCGCATCGCCACTAGGCTGGAAGAGGCGGCGGCAGCCGCTGCCGCGGGCGAGTTTGGATTCACCGTGGAGGAGGCAGAGGCAGCAGAGGTGGCAAGCCTTGCCGAGCGAGAGGAGCTTGTCGGGCCTGAAGCTGAGTCAAGCGAGCCCGCCGATGGTGCGAGCGACTCGTTGAAGATCGACTCCTCCTCTTTCTCACCTTCAGACAGCTCGCCGCAAGCGGAGCCCCCAGCTCCACCAAGAAGGCGTCTCCGCAAGGCCGTGGACGTAGCGGGGCGGCAGACGGGTCAACAGCCGCCGCGCCGCGCGATGCGCTCCACCGTGGCAAGCACTGTTGCCGCGGGAGCACCTCACGCCGCTGCGGCAACTGGAGCGGGGCCCTCCCGGACCACCGCTTCTGCTCCCGCCAAGCGGCTAAGGGAACCTACTCCTCCGCCTTGTCGCGCCGAAGGTGGGCCGGACTTCGACCTCTCCGCGCTCAGCTCCAACGAGGAAGAGGAAGAGTAAGATTCTTTGTTGTACTTGTAATTCTTCTATTCTTGTTGTTTTGTCCTGTATCTAATTTGCTTTACTCCGAACCCATTCCTTTTCAGGACTCTGGCCCAGAGAGCGGCGAAGAGAGCCAAGGTCCCGGTGATTGTCATCGAGGACAAACCCACCGCGACAGCAGGGGGTGTGTTCGAGACCACCTTGCCGGACCCGGCAACTATTCCCCAAAGCAGCCCCCAGCGTAAGTATATGGTTTACTTCCTGCTGTTAGGCGCGCGTGGGTGCTCTTTTTTGCTGACATCTGATTATTGGTTTGCGTAGGAGCAGAGTAGTCTCACCAGGAGTGCCCGGAAGCCGCTCCCGACATGCCTTCTGCTTCGACTACACCACCAAGGGAGGATTCCCCGGCAAGGGAGCGTTCTCCGGCAAGGGAGAATTTTTCGGCAAGGGACAGTTCTCCGGCAAGGGACAGCACCAGCGACCCCTCGGTGGCGGAGACCATGGCTGTAGATCCTAGTACAGGTAATCCTCTTGCTTGAAAACTTCCCTTGGGTTCTTCTTTTGATTTTCTTTTTGAATATCTGCTTGACTTTTCTCCCTTTTCCGGTCATCAGGTCCATCTGCCACGGAGCCGATGGAAACCGAGGTCGCCGGCAAGGAGAACGCGCGCGGCAATACCGACGACGCCGCTGCCACCAAAGAAGAAGCCGGCGCTGATGATCCCGCCGGCGGAGAGGCTGCCAAAGCTGCCGCCGCAGAAGCCGGCAAGGGGTCCGGCGATCGCACTGACGGCCCCGAGGCCGCAGGAGCGTCAGGCGCTACGCCGACCGCCGATCCCTCCACCCCTGCTGCATCGTCAGGCTCCGAAGAGCCCCAGCCCGGCGCCTATTTGAAGGCCGGCGATGGCGTCTTCATCAAGCTCCCCTGGGCATCGAGCTCCAGGGTGCCGATCGAAGGAGAAACCTTTGATGAAGAGTTGCTCGCCTCCGCTAGGCTGACGCTGGTTGACGCGCCGAGCAGCAGCAGCGGCGAGCCTGAGGAGGAGCAGCTGCTGCGGAAGCTGTTGTCGCTCTACCGCGCTCGACAGGCCAAGCTGGCATCCCGAGAAGTGCTTGTCGCGAAGGCGGGAGTGGACATCGAGAAGCGCGCGGAGGAGCTCCGGGGCCTCAACCAGGAAGCTCTCCGGTCCCTGGCAAAGGAGCAGGAGCAACTCGCCGAGGAGCGGAAAGCCTTCCTCCTCGAGAAGGCTGAAGTTGAAGAGCAACAGCGGCTTGCTGCCGAGAAGCTGTCTACGCAGGAAGGCGAGTTGGCGCAGCGGAAGGTTAACCTTGACAGCCACGAGGAGGAGCTTGCCGCGCGCGAGCAAACATTCGGCGGGGCTCTCAAGGAAGCAGAGGATGCTGTCGCAGCCGCCGAGGCCGCCAAGAAGGAGCTGGAGACGAAGGTGGCGCGGCTGGAGGCCGATCTCAAGGTGAGCGGCGAGGAGCTTGCTGCACTCAAGCGTGAGCGCGAGAAGGATGCCTACACCCATGGCGAGCTGCAGGGTCGTCTCGCCGAGAGGAGCAAGGAGCTTAGCGCCGCCAAGGACTCCAACGCAGATCTTGAATTGAAGCTGGCTACTTTGACCGAGACGCTGGACGGCGCCAGGGAGCAGGAGGTGGCCTTGAAGGAGAAGATCAAGGCCGATGAGGCGCTGCTGGCGAGTGCTACTGCCGCCCAGGACACTTTTAGGGAGAATGTGGAGCACTGGACCGAGGGTCTCATGGATGTTGCCGCAGCCATCGACAGGGAGCTGGCGCAGCTGGGGATGAAGTATCTCGGGTATTCCTCCGATGAGCACCTCCAACCCAGCGCCAAGCTCTGTTTGTTCTTCAAAGGCGTGGCGACGGCCCTCCAGCGACTCCGGGAGAAGATCCCAAAGCAGCTGGCCGACGAGTCACGCAAGATCTGCGCGGGAGCTCTTCAAAAGGTGCTGGTGAAGGTGGCCTTCCGGAACCCAGGCCTCAACCTCACCAACGTCCTCAGGACCTTGCCGCCGGATGCTGATCTGGAAGCGCTCAAGACCCTTGTCGCACCCATTGTGGACAAGGTGAGCGGGATCAAGAGGGTTGAGGGCGATCGCGTAGATTAGGCCGCCCGTTTTCTCTTTTTCTTGTCGCTGCTGGTCATGTTATGAGAACAATCTGTTAGAGCTGCGACAAGCTATCTTGTAATATGATTCTATTTTGGGTAGCGATTGCTATGTTATTTCCTTTACTTGATTCCTTCCTTTGTATGTTTTTGCCCTACGCTTTTAGGGAACTTGTCGGCGCAGGCACCTTAGCCGCGAGTGCTGAGTGCGGGACGTCAGCAGCCTGCTGGCGGTGCCGCTACCGACAAGAAACCTTGTCGCAACTAGTCGCAGCTCACTTAAGTTGTTGAGCGGACTCGAAACAAAGTAAGGGCGCAACTAGCTACGAGTTGGTTCCTCCGCGCACAGGTTTTCCATACAAAGCACGGTCGTTCGAGGAAGATAACTTAAAAATTTTAAAACTGATTGCTCAAA
Source organism: Triticum dicoccoides (assembly GCF_002162155.2). Lineage (NCBI taxonomy): Eukaryota > Viridiplantae > Streptophyta > Magnoliopsida > Poales > Poaceae > Triticum > Triticum dicoccoides. The sequence continues at coordinate 283,957,424 of NC_041389.1, forward strand.
CTTTAGCAACTTAGCTTTTCTGTCGTTTGCTTCCCAGTAAGGCGAAATTTCCTCGAACGAGGCTTGGTCCACACCACTATCTTCTCCTTTCCCCCCGGCAAACTTGTGGGCGAGGGAACCTTCCTTTCCTTGAGAAAGAGAAAGAAGAGAAAATAAAGATATGGAGCCTTACGGCTCGTTATTGCTTACCGGGGGTAGGCTCTCCACAAAGTGTCAGATAACATATGCAAAGTAGAAAGCATGAAATTGACAAGATGTGCGGAGCACATGACTTTACTTATGCACGGGGTCTGCGCCCGGCCTTGTACAAAGGATTACATGCAACATCGGCAAGACTTGTACAAAAGGTGGTTGCCGGAACAGGTTCCGGCAACCGCGCCCTACGGGTAAAACTTACGAAGATGCTCAATGTTCCAGGAGTTGCTCACCGGAATGCCATCTTCGGTCTCAAGGTGGACAGCACCAGGCCTAGTGACTCGTTTTACCCGGTAAGGGCCTTCCCACTTTGGCGTCAACTTGTTGGAATTCTTGGCGGACTGAACGCGCCGAAGAACAAGGTCGCCTTCCTCGAGACTTCTGGCATTAACTTTGCGGCTATGGTAGCGGCGCAAAGCTTGCTGGTATCGAGCAGCTCGTACAGCGCCCTGAAGACGGTCCTCCTCAAGGAGCAGTGCGTTATCTTGTCGCAACTGCTCTTGCTCAAGCTCATCATAAGCAAGCACTCGAGGTGACCCGTATACGAGTTCCGTGGGGAGAACTGCCTCTGCTCCATAGACTTGAGCGAAAGGTGTCTGGCCAGTGGATCGATTTGGCGTCGTCCTGATCGACCAAAGAACCACCGGCAGCTCCTCAATCCAGTTCTTTCCGCACTTGCGCAGCCTGTCGAAAGTCCTGGTCTTGAGCCCGCGCAGCACTTCAGCATTCGCCCTCTCCGCTTGACCGTTACTTCTCGGATGAGCAACAGAAGCGAAGCAGACCTTGGCGCCAAGATCTTGGACGTACTGCATGAAGGTGCGGCTCGTGAATTGCGTGCCGTTGTCGGTGATGATCCTGTTAGGGATCCCGAAGCGGCAAACAATCGACCTGAAGAACTTGACTGCTGACTGTGCTGTCACCTTCCTCACTGCTTCCACTTCTAGCCACTTTGTGAACTTGTCGATCGCAACATACAAGTACTCAAAGCCCCCGACAGCTCGGGGAAAGGGGCCGAGGATGTCGAGCCCCCAGACCGAAAATGGCCAGGATAAAGGGATCGTCTGGAGAGCTTGAGCTGGCTGGTGTATCTGCTTGGAATGGAACTGGCACGCTTCACACTTGGTTACTTGTGCAGTTGCATCCTGGAGGGCTGTCGGCCAAAAGAAACCTTGCCGGAATGCTTTGCCGGCAAGTGCTCTTGCGCCAATGTGGTGACCACATATGCCTCCATGTATTTCTGCCAACAGCTTTTGTCCGTCTTCCCGGTGAATACACTTCAATTTCACGTCGTTGAGTCTTCTTCTGTACAGTGTGTTGTCGACAAACTGGTACATACTTGACTGACGGGCTACTCTTTCCGCTTCTTCTTGCTCTTCGGGAAGTTCTCCTGTCTGAAGGAAACGGACAATCTGCTTTGCCCATGCTGGAGCTTGCGGCTCGACAACAAGGACTAAAGGCACATCCGCTGCTGCGGGAACATCCGCTTCTAGGGCGAGAACCTGCGGCTCAGCCGGAGCTTGACGTTCCCCGGCAAGCTTGCCGGAGCAAAACTTGTCGGGAGCGTCTGCTTCAATGGAACAAACCCTAGGGCTTGCCGGAGCAGACTACTCCTCAGCATCCTTGGTGTTGATCTTGAGGACCTTCTTGGCGGCGGCTTCGGGGAGCTCTGCTGGAAAATAGTCACCAGAAATCAACTTCCTCTTCTTGCTCTGTCCAGTTGATGGCGTTACAGACGGTTGAGTCAGTTTGAGCACAAAGATCCCTGGTTCCACAGGTAACTTAAGTGCGGCGCACTTCGACAGGCCATCGGCAATGTCGTTCTGAGCTCTTGGAACATGTTCCATCTGTAGGCCGTCAAAGTGCTCTTCTAGCTTTCTCACTTCATCAACGTAAGCTTCCATCAACGAAGTCTGATAATTCTTGTTCACTTGGCGGACGACAAGCTGTGAGTCACCCCTGACAATGAGCTTCTTGATCCCAAGGTCTGCTGCGATCCTGAGACCGGCAAGCAAACCTTCATACCCTGCGGTATTGTTTGTTGCTTGCTCCTTGGGAAAGTGCATCTGGACTACGTACTTGAGGTGCTCTCCGGTGGGTGCAACAAGTAGCACGCCCGCACCGGCGCCTTGCAACGAGAAGGCACCATCAAAGTACATCAGCCACTCTTTGCTTGCTTCCTTGACGGGGATGCTCGTTTCTGGAATTTCTTCATCTTGTGTTGGCGTCCATTCTGCTATGAACTCCGCCAATGCTCTGCTTTGGATAGTTGAAGTGCTCTCAAACTTGAGGCCAAAGCTTGACAGTTCCAGTGCCCACTCGACAATCCTGCCTGTTGCTTCTGGATTTTGCAGTATCCTCTTCAGCGGAAAACGAGTGACGACTGTGATCTCTTGTGCTTGGAAGTAATGGCGCAGCTTTCTTGAGGCCATGAGAAGGCCGAAAAGCAATTGCTGCACACCAAAGTACCTTGACCTAGCCCCCTGCAGAAGGGAACTGGCAAAGTAAACTGGGCGCTGCACCATTCTTTTCTGCATCTTCTCACGCGCCTGCGCAGATCCATCTTTGCCGGGACCAGAGCTTGCCGGTGAAGTCCCCTGCTTGTCGCTGGATGCATCTGCCGTGGTTGCTGGCTCATCATCCGCCTCCCTCTCCGCTACTAACGCAGCACTAACCACTTGATTGGTTGCCGCTATATATAGCAGCAACTTCTCTTGTGGCTTAGGTGCGACAAGTGTTGGAGTGGAGGACAGGTATCTCTTTAAGTCCTGCAGTGCAGCCTCCGCTTCCGGAGTCCATTTCATTGGACCTGCCCTTTTCAATATTTTGAAAAATGGCAGGGCGCGCTCAGCAGACCTAGAGATAAACCTGCTGAGAGCAGCTAAGCAACCGGCAAGTCTTCGTACATCCTTGACGCGCTTTGGTGCTTCAATCTGCTCAATGGCCTTGATTTTGTCGGGATTGGCTTCAATTCCCCGCTGAGACACGAAGAACCCGAGAAGCTTGCCGGAGGGGACTCCAAACACACACTTCTCGGGGTTAAGCTTGAGGTTGATCTTGCGCAGATTTGCAAAGGTTTCGTCTAAATCTTGAATCGGAGTCGCCTTGTCCTTACTCTTGACCACTATGTCATCCATGTAGGCTTCCACATTTCTGTGTATTTGCGGCTCAAAAGCGTCATGGACTACCCTTGCAAATGTTGAACCAGCATTCTTTAAACCGAAAGGCATCCGTACAAAACAGTATGTGCCACATGGGGTGATGAATGCGGTCTTCTCCTCATCCTCTTCTGCCATGAAGATCTGATGGTATCCTGAGTATGCATCAAGAAATGAAAGCAAGTCACATCCGGCCGTGGAGTCAACAATCTGGTCGATGCGCGGCAAGGGAAATGGGTCTTTGGGACAAGCTTTATTGACATCGGTAAAGTCGATACAAAGCCTCCATTTCCTGTTTGCCTTGCGCACGACTACAGGATTGGCCAACCACGTAGGATGGAGCACTCCTCTGACAAGGCCTGTTGCTTCCAATTTCTTGATTTCTTCTGCGATGAATTCTTGGCGCTCCACTGCCTGTTTCCTGACTTTCTGCTTGACGGGCTGCGCATGAGGACAGACGGCAAGATGGTGCTCGATTACTTTCCTGGGAACACCGGGGATGTCAGACGGTTGCCACGCAAATACGTCAACGTTCGCCCGCGGGAAAGCAACGAGCGCGCTTTCCTATTTAGGGTCGAGAGTGGCACTGATGGTAAAGGTACCACCAGTGCCATCCTCCTTGGCGGACACCTTCTTGGTCTCTGGTGGAGCTGCCATTGGCTTCTTACACTTGCCGGTGGAGCTCGACGGTGCGTCCTCGACGGTAGCGCAGCACTCCGAAGAGGTGCGCTTGCCGGAGTGGGCATCAGAACTCTTGCCGGACTTGGTCTTCTTTTTCGCCCCGAGAGCTTCAACGGCAAGTGACTTGCTATCTGTCACGGCTGCTGCTTCCCGGTAGATCTTGTCGGCGCAGATAAGAGCATCCTTCTTGTCGCCAGGGACAGAGATGACACTTATCGGGCCTGGCATCTTCAGCATGTTGTATGCATAGTGAGAGGCTGCCATGAATTTGGCGAGTGCTGGACGGCCGAGTATCCCATTGTAAGGCAATGGAAAGTCAGCAACGTCAAAAGTGACCCTCTCAGTCCTGAAGTTCAACTCGCTGCCAAATGTCACCGGGAACGTGATCTTTCCCTTCGGCTTGCTCCTTCCCGGATTGATTCCTTGGAATGTGCCGGTCTCTTCGAGCTCGCCATCAGGGATCTGGAGTTTCTGGAGTACCGCAGAGGAGATCAGGTTCAAACCGGCCCCGCCGTCAACTAGCATCTTAGTGACCTTGAGGTTGCGAATAGTTGGTGAAACCAACATCGGCAAGCACCCGACCGCAGTTATGCGATCAGGGTGGTCCTCAATATCAAAGATGATAGGCGTGCTGGACCATTTCAGAGGCTTGCGTGACTCGACGGGTGATTCTGCCGCATTGACTTCCCGCACCCACTTCTTGAGCTGGCGGTGTGAAGTATGCAGAGAAGCACCACCGTCAATGCACAGGACCTCTGTGGCTTTCTGGAACTCCTGCTCATCGGTCTCGTCATCATCCATATCTTCATCGTCGTCGTCATCTTCATCCTTGTCGCGGCCGCGGGGAGGTCTGTCTCCTTGCCGCTGCTTGGCCTTGCCGCGGCGTCCTCCTCGGCCGGGGCGTTTCTTGCCGGCTCCTCCAGCACCTTCCTGGGCCTTCTCCTTGTCGTGTCGCTCGTTTTCAGCCTTTTGCTGCTCGACAAGCAGCTCGACCTTCTTGCAGCTCTGGAGGTCATGGCCCTTGGTGCGGTGGATCTTGCAGTACTGCTTGTTGGTGCCGTCCTGCTTGTCAGCGACCGCCACAGTCTGGTAGTTGGTGCCTGCGGCAATCTCCTCGCCGGAGCTACCAGCTTTGGCTTTCTTGACGCCGCCTCTGTTGCCGGACTGCTCAACGACTAGCACATCTTTACCTTTCTTCTTCCTGTTGTTCCGCCGCCGGTTTTTCTTTGCCGGGGCAGCCTCCTCACTATCAGATCCTCCTGCTTGTGTATTCTCTCCGGGAAGTTTCCTCCCTTCCTCAGCACGTGCACACTTGTCGGCCATGGCATATAGCTCACTGACGTCTCTGATCTTGCACATCGCCATCTCCTCCTGCATCCTGCGGTTTCGCACGTTCTGATGGAACGCGCTGATTACCGCGGCAGGGTGGACATCTGGGATGTTGTGCTGTACGCGGCTGAATCTCTGAATGTACTTGCGCAGGGGCTCTCCTTCCTTCTGGGCGAGCAGATGAAGGTCGCTCTCTTGGCCATGAGGCTTGTGGCCGCCTGTAAAGGCGCCGACAAACTGATGGCATAGGTCTGCCCAGGAGGATATGGAGTTGTCCGGCAAGTGCATGAGCCAGGATCTGACATTGGGCTTGAGCACCAGCGGGAAGTAGTTGGCCAGGATCTTGTCGTCCCGCCCCCCGGCAGCTTGCACCGCGATGGTGTAGATGCTGAGGAACTCCGACGGATGCGACTTGCCGTCGTACTTCTCTGGTACATCTGGCTTGAAATTCTTCGTGCTGGGCCACTGGACTTGCCGCAGCTCACGAGTGAACGCAGGGCAACCTACCACATACGGTAAGTTGCCTGGTTCCCCTGGTGCATGCATGTCGACAAAGGGCCCAGCGTGCTGGTCCGATTGACGCCGCGCTTCTCTTTGGCGCTCGATGCGAGTTTGAGCGTCTTCTTGCTGTCGTTCGTGAAGAACTTGGCGCTAATCGCGACGACCTCGTGGATCTGATGATGCGGTGGAGTCGCTGTCGAGGTGGATCCAGCGAGTCGGCGATCTTGGCTTTCGGGGTGGAGAGTGCATGGTGGTTGCACCCCCACCGGTTTTGTCGCCATCGGCTCGTGCCTGACAGCCCTGCCGCGGCAGCGACGTACTCGGCTGCCGCGGAGTGTCGCCGTTGGCGAAGCCGATGAGACTCTGAATGGTGGCCCTCCATTCATCGATCTTGTCTGCCGTTGGACGGTAATCCAGGAGCAGTTGAGCTCGCGCCAAAGCTTCTGCTGGAGTGGTGGGCGGCAGTGGCGAACGGCGCGAGGAGCGGGATATGCTCGGACTTCTAACTATGTTAGAAGGAGCAGTATCCCGTCCAGGCGACCGTGTCTCGCTCGTGCCAGCATGTTGGCGTGCATGCTGGTCTTGAGCACCCCGAGATCCACCAGCTCGATCTGGGTCCAACAAACGTATGGCACTGCGAATACCATGACGTTGTCGGTCCTGCGCCTCCTGAGATGGGCGCGGTGCATGTACGGACGCCGAGGTCTGCGCAGCCTTGTCCTTGGACCTGGCAGCACCGTGGGCTCCCTCGTCGATGTCCGTTCTTCCGCCGGCGTCTACCCCACCACCTGTTTGCTCCGGTGGTGGTGGGATCGACGTGGACGGAATAGCTGCCGCCGAGGCCTTCTTCTTAGTGGCATGTCGATGAAGAAGATGAAGATCTAGCTCGTGTGAACGTCGGATCAGGTTCACACAACCTCGACGCCCCCTACCTAGCGTGCCAAAGATGTCGGGGAAACTAATCCATGAACACCTATGGGACCGGCGGACCAAGCCCCTTTCGGTTCGGCGGGGGCGGAGATCACACGAAGAGCGGATCGAGGCGAAGCACACGAGCAGTTTACCCAGCTTCGGAGCTCTCCGGAGAGATAACACTCCTACTACTGCATGTCTGAGTGTATTGAGTTCTTGCTCGGGAGCGCTGAGGGCTACAGTACACACTAGCTGCTAACGAGACCGAGCGTGAGTGTTTTTCTGCCTTCGAACCCCCCTCTACATTGCGCATGGGCCTCCTTTTATATGCTAAAGGGGTCTCCGACAGGTGGCAACGTAGACAAGGGTAAAAATGGAAAAGGAATTGCAGTTGGTACAACTACCTGTACAGTGTATCATACCTAACCCTGACGGCAGGGGACAAAGGCATTAAATGCCCGTCTACGTCGCCCAAATAGTGCAAAAAGGGACCGTCAGGGACGCCACCGCTCGCCACGATGGCAATCTTGTCAGCGTCGCTTGCCATCGCGCACCGCTGGCTGCACAGCCTCTTGCCACACGCGCCCAGAAAGGCCCCAGGGCGACACATTGGTGGATGTGCTGGAGTGCGGGTACAGAGTGGTAGCTTGCCGCGGCAAGCGCCTTGCCGCGGTCGTTGTCTTGTTGCGTCCGGAAGCTTGTCGCTCACCGGGCCTCGCCGGGACGCGTGGTGCGTCGCGGCAAATTCCTTGAGATGCCTTAGTTGGCCTTCCTGGCAAGCTCCTCTTGCCGGGGCCTTGTCTCCTTGGCTTGAATACTTTGTTCTTGAATGGCTCCAAAGGAACCACGGAGGACCTTGGCGGTCACCCGGCAAGCCTTGCAGCGGGGTGCTGCAACTGCCCGTGCACAAGTTCGGGATACTAGGGTACCCCTACTCTAGTACACTGACAGTCGTCAAGAGAGCTTTGGCCGCCGGCCAAACTGTCCGGCTAGGTGGTTTTCTTATGACCGCCTGTTCGGCCACCGCTCCGACGATGACCTCTCAGGTCATCAAAAGCGATCTTCACGTCAGCCCGGCATTCGTTGAGCAGTTAGATCCGATTGAGCTCTCCTCTGTGAACGAGCTCTTGGATCACATCGCCGCCCTGGGAGTCGCTACAGACTACGATCAGATTGGGCTTAAAATCGATCTGAGAGAGATTAACTCTCCTCAGGCCACCCACCACATTGTCGTGGTAGAGGAACAATGCGGCAACCCTTCTTCTACGTTGAAAACCAACTATGTCCGGAGTCCCGATCCCTCCAAGCCGGATTCCCGCGAAGGGACGGACGCTAATCAAATACTGAACTTAGAGTCAGGCATCGGACTAGATTCGTTGGAAAGCATCCAGCAAGTCAAGCTTCCAAATCCGGAAACTTCTTGGCCTTTGAGCCTCAGATCGGGCGGGGTTCCGAACTTGATTCCACCCGCCCACCCAAACATGTCGAAACTCTAGTAGAAGACTTGAGGGTGACATTCGACAACCTCCGAGCATATGACATTAAGCTCAATCCGGAAAAATGCGTCTTTGGCGTTCCAGCCGGAAAGCTCTTGGGCTTCATCGTATTCGGTAGAGGAATTGAAGCAAACCTGTCCAAAATCCGAGCTCGGTCACAATTGGATATTCCAAAAGACCTCAAGCAAATACAGAAACTAATCGGATGCGTAGCGGCCTTAAGTCGCTTCATCTCCCGTTTGGGAGAAAAGGCTCTGCCCCTCTACCGCCTCCTCCGGCGCACCGAACATTTCGAATGGACGGATGCTGCCACAGCCGGACTCGAAGAAATAAAGGCCATACTGGCAACAAATCCGGTCCTGGCCGCGCCCAACCTGGGCGAACCTATGTTATTATATATCACAGCAACACATCAAGTCGTCAGCACGGTACTCGTCATCGAGCGAGAGACAGACGAGCACAGATTCCCTCTTCAAAAACCAGTGTACTACGCATCCACTGTTCTAACTCCATGCAAGTCCCGGTACCCACATTATCAAAAGATAGCATATGCGGTGTTCATGGCATCCCGGAAGCTGCGACACTACTTTCAAGAGTGTTCCATAACGGTGGCCTCCGAAGTACCTCTCAACGATATTATAAACAATTGCGACGCAACGGGCAGGATTGCAAAATGGGCTATTGAGCTCTTACCATTTGACATAACCTATAAACCACGGCGAGCTATAAAGTTACAGGTTCTGGCCGACTTCGTCGCCGAATGGACCGAAGCCGAACTCCCTAAAGAGTACGGCGCATACTCCAATTGGATCATGCATTTCGACGGATGCAAAATGTTGGCTGGCTTGGGGGCTGGCGTCGTCCTGACGTCCCCAACTGGAGACACAATCCAATACGTGCTTCAAATAATGTACATGGACTCCAATAACGCAACCAAATACGAGGCCCTTCTACATGGCCTCCGGATGGCAATCTCCATGGGCATTCAACGCCTAGAGGTGCGCGGGGATTTAAACCTCGCAATATCCCAAGTAAATGGAGACTTTGATGCCAAAGATCCAAAAATGGCAGCTTACCGCAACGCCGTCCTAAAAATGTCAGCTCGGTTCGAAGGACTCAAATTCCACCATGTAGCCCGGGATAATAACCAGGCAGCAGACGTGTTAGCACGCATCGGCGCGAAACGAGACGCCGTCCCTCCAAACATCTTCCTGGAACGGCTCTTCAAGCCATCTGTGTTATGGGAAGAGGAGTCCGGAAATAACAATCCGGAGCTAGCTGCATCACCAAACTCAGACCATTCTGACACAATCGGCGGCTCGGCCAACGAAATAACACCTTCAGCTCACGAAATAATGGCAGTAATTGCCCCGTGGACAGAACCATTCCTAGCCTACTTAATTCGGCAGGAACTTCCCGAAGACCAAAATGAGGCCCGCTGCATAGTTCGGCGATCTAAAGCCTACAAGGTCCATGAGGGAGAACTTTATAAGAAAAGCACAACCGGAGTCCTTCAAAGGTGTATCTCCGAAGAGGAGGGGCGGAATCTCCTGGCTGAAATTCACGTCGGACTCGGCGGGCACCACGCTGCAGCCCGGGCACTCGTAGGCAAGGCCTTCCGTACAGGATTTTATTGGCCGACAGCCCGGGCAGATGCTCAGGACTTAGTCCAACGATGCGTCGGTTGCCAGCTCTTTGCTAATCAGAGCCACATGCCACCCACCGCCCTCAAAACTATACCCATTACCTGGCCGTTCGCGGTCTGGGGGCTTGACATGGTTGGACCCCTTAAAGGGGGAACCCACAAGCACAAATACTTATTGGTCATGGTGGACAAATTCACCAAATGGATTGAGGCCAAGCCGGTTAAAACGGCAGAATCCGGACCGGTGATAGACTTCCTATCCGGGGTAGTACACCATTTTGGCGTCCCCCACAGCATCATCACTGATAACGGCACGAACTTCACTGCCGACGAGGTTAAACTCTGGTGCAAAAACATGGGCATCAAGCTCGATTATGCTTCAGTCTATCACCCCCAAACTAACGGTCAAGTCGAGCGAGCAAATGGTCTAATCATGAGCTGCATCAAACCCAGACTAGCGCGGTCCCTCAAGGAATCTAACACGCACTGGGTAGAGGAGCTCGACTCCGTACTCTGGGGGCTGCGGACCACGCCAAACCGAACTACTGGATTCACACCATTTTTCATGGTGTATGGCGCAGAGGCAGTTCTGCCTTGCGATATAATTCATGACTCACCTCGGGTGCGCATGTACGAAGAAAGAGAAGCCGAGTTGGATCGGCAGGACAGTTTGGACGCCTTAGAGGAGGAGCGGGACATGGCAAAGGCTCGTTCCGCATTCTATCAGCAGCAGGCTCGAAGATATCAAAGCAGAGAAGTACGGGCCAAAACTTACAATGTCGGCCAACTCGTTCTACGCCTGCCGGACAAGAAAAAGGACAAACTTAACCCCAAGTGGGAAGGTCTCTTCATCATTGACCAAGTCCTGACCGGCAGAGCATACCGTCTACGTAAAGCATCTGACAACCGACCCGAGCCGAACCCATGGAACGCAGCCCGTCTCCGAAGATTCTACGCCTAAACACCAGACTCAGAGTTTGTCTCACTCCCCCGTCCACCTTTTTATATTTTTTACTGTCTCTTGTCCCCCTCCTTCTTCCCACTTTTTTTTAATACCTTTTATAGGCTGATTTGCGCTTTGTTCGCACACACTTGATGTGCTCCTAGCACTCATTATACCTGGGGGCTTCTTTACCAGAAGCTTATTAATATGGGCTTCACGCCCAATACATGTGTCATACTTCCGCATGTACCTTTTATTCACCATTATATGCATCGATATGACTTAAGTTTTGGCCAAGCTGGGTTGCCTGGCTCCTGTGCTTACCCCTACGTTCCCGGTTGTTCGGCTAGGAGGTAAAGGGAGCACCTCTGCGATTGTTACTGCCGGGTCAGCCGGATGTGTACCTCAGACTGGGTGAAGCCGAAAGCTAGCGTTCTTAAGAGAATATTCGGTCGGTGACTTGAAAGATGATTTATTACTTACTTATTTATAAGCCCCCAGATGCTTTTTCTGCTATTTTTGCAGTCCGGCATTGCACCTTAGGGCATGCCTCCCAAGGAAAGGAACCCTTAACGGAACTATTCTCCCTGGAAGATGTTTCTTACTAACCATGTAATATAACATAACTAGTTAGGAACTTGTCTGATAAAGCAACTATGACCCCGATGCCTTATCTCCATGCATGCCCCGGTTCTTTTAAAACCGTAGGGGTATTCGGACACACTCCGGACTGTTGGGTCCCGAGGTTGAAGCGAAACGGTCCGCAAAGACAAACGATCTACAATCCGGCTAGAAGGCATCTTACATGTCATTTCAAATTACATCGTCAAACCGACTGATTGTACTCCTCCTCAATCCCATCTAACAGGCTGTCTAATTTATAGTCCTGTTGGGAATATTTCGCGGCCAGTTCTACTTGGCCATACATCAAGCTCACAGGGATCTCCTTCCCATCAGGCCCCGCAGGTCCGACCTCGGCCATGTGGTTTGGGTCAGCCTTCGGGTAGCGCGTCTTCACCATGGCCCAGGCCTCCTTGGCGCCCTGACGGCAGGCCGATCTCTTCCACAAACGGAGGCATCGCCGTGCTCCCTGGAGCTTCTCAGCAAGCTCACCAAGGCCCTCGGGTAGGGAGACGGATGGCCATAAAGCCTGAACGACGCCACTCGTCGCCTGCCGAACACGTTCGAACAATTGCACCAGCTCAGGAAGTTGGTCACCTGTTGACCCAGGCATTTCCTCCGCAGGGCGACCTGTGAGCACACCTAAAGACATATTTCTGTCAAACGACTTCCTCGCTGAATTCTTCTTTTCAAAGGAATTTGCTCAAGCACTTACTATAAATGCCGCGACGAAGTCTCTGATTCTCCTTCAAGGAGCCAGACAGCTGGGCCCGAACACCTTTCAGCTCTTCTCCTAGCTGGGTGTGGGCATCTCGGAGCTTGTTTCTCTCCTTCTGCACCTTCATAAGCACCCTCTCGCCAGCCTTTAGCTGACGCAGTAGTTGTTGCTTGTCCGGATCTAGTCCGGCGCCCTCTGCAATATTATTGTCAGATTCACGCCACACTTTGTTAATTAATTATCTTTTCAAAGTACGTCTTACCAGCGGGGGTCTCTGTGGCTCCCCCTGTGGCGGCCAGTGCGGCCTCAAGTTGGGCCTTGCACTCTTGGAGCTCCTGGGACAGATGGGTATTCTTCTCCGTAAGATCCTGCATAAAAATTGATCCTTAAATCAGTTATTTTAACTATTTTAAGTCTCGGGGGCTACTGGCATATATAACTATTAAAATTACTTACACGTATGTCTTTCACATACTGCTCCATGGCTCTGGTTAACCCATCTTGAGCGGCACGGAAGTGCGCATTTCCCGCATCAAAGGCATTTAACGCCTCCGGGGAGAAACACGCGTCACGAAGAACTGTCCGGCGATGCTTGTGATTCATGGCGCTCTCCACCTCAGACCGGATGGCGGACAGCCTATCGGCATCCTCCATCGGAGGAGCGTCCGACTCATGCCTTGTATTCGCCTCCCCTTCCGGGCCATGCGTTGGAGCATGGCTGGCGGAGGCTTGATTGGCAACCTCTCCGGACACTGTCCGGCGAGCGCTCTTTCTGGAAAAGTTATGAGCATTAATATACCTCCTGGGAATCCTTCCCTTAAAAAATAGCGGTGCTCCGTACCGTTGTGGCGACGTTTCAGTTCGCGTCGCACTCCTCTTCCGCCTGCTGGGCCGGACTGACCCTTGTTGGCCGGTCGCCGCGGGCTCGACTTCCTGCCGTAAAGGCGCTTCCTGTCGAACACCATTGGTGCACGGTGGTCAGAACTAAGCATTAAAGAAGTAACAGCGCCAGGACTTCGATCGTACTCACCGTGGAAGCCGGACACAAACCGAGGTAGTCAGCCATAATGGCGACTAAAGCATTATCTATGCTGAGCTGGTGGTACACCCCGTCGATCAGTTCCACCGCTAAGTCCGGATCCTCTTCGGAGGCCGGATCAAGGGACCTTTCTGGGTCTTCAGGTTGTGGGGCTGGGCTTTTTATGCCCTCCACATCCCGACGCAGTTCCTGTGTCAAAATCATACAATAAGACAATTGCCTTTAAAGGCATGGTTCAGATATGCATGCGACCTCTTACCCAGCTCCGAGGGTTGTTCATGGAAAATCCATTCAGAGGATTCGTGCGGAGGAAGTCCTCCTTCTCCCCCTTGTACAAGCCGGACAGGATCTTCACCAGATCGTCGGTCGAGCCAGGTCCCTTGCGGCCGTGACGGGTGGCGTCGTCGTCTCCGTTGAAGTCCCACATGGGGTGGCCCCTATATTGGAGCGGTTGCACCCCACGCATAATGCATGTGGCCATGACTCCGGTCATGGTTAGTCCGGAATGGGCTAGCAGCCGTATCCGGCCCATCAAGTAATGGACGCTACTATCATCTTCTCGTCGAGGGCTCCGTGGGCGCCAACTTAGGTGTTTCTTCAGGGGAGCGTTGCTGAACTCCGGAAGGCCGATCCGGACTGGATCCGGCAGCGGAGCGTCCTCCATATAAAACCACTCCGAAGGCCAATCTTCGGACGCCTTGTTCGGGGTCCCGGACAGGTATCCGGTCCCGGCGATGCGCCATATTTCGGCTCCGCCCACTTGATATATCGACCCCTTGTGAGAGCAGGGTACGAGGCAAAACAGCCTCTTCCACAGCGCAAAATGGGGATCAATGCCCAAGAACAACTCACACAGAGCTACGAAGCCCGCGATGTGCAAAATGGAGGCAGGTGTAAGGTGATGAAGCTGGAGTCCGTAGAACTCCAGGAGCCCCCGGAGAAACGGATGTATAGGAAATCCGAGTCCCCTTATTAAGTAGGAGATGAAGCACACCCATTCTCCTTTGGAGGGATTGGGGGTGCTCTCCGCCTGCTTCCCACCTTTGTAGGTGGCCAGTCCGGCTCGAACCGGAACCATAAAGGCCGGGGGAAGATATCCCTCTGCTTGGAGCGTCACTAACTTGCTGTGCGGGACTAAGCATCTCCTCCAATCTCCTGGCTTAGGGCTGGGAGCGCGAGAAGAGGAGCCGCATCGACTGTCCATGTTGGAATGGGTTTGGTGTCAGATGCGCCTCGATGAGTGCTTGCGGAAGGAGGAGGATGTGATTTGGATCTGGATCCTCGCCTCTCTTATAGGCAGCTTATTTGCGTAGCTAGGGGGTAAAACATAAAAATACCCTGGCTTTTCACATTCGTGCGACGCGTGGAAGAAGACCATTATTGGACGCGGAAGCCAAGGAGCGCAACATTTATGAAGCAACCGGACACTATCCGGCAAACACATGGAGCATGAAGAAGAACCCGCCTTGCAAACGCCGAAGACAACATACGCGCCGGATTCGTCATTATTGAAGCCTGGTTCGGGGGCTACTGAGGGAGTCCCGGACTAGGGGGTGTCCGGATAGCCGAACTATCATCATCGGCCGGACTCCAAGACTATGAAGATACAAGATTGAAGACTTCGTCCCGTGTCCGGATGGGACTTTCCTTGGCATGGAAGGCAAGCTTGGTGATACGGATATGTATATCTCCTACCTTTGTAACCGACTCTGTGTAACCCTAGCCCTCTCCGGTGTCTATATAAACTGGATGGCTTTAGTCCATAGGACGAACAACAATCATACCATAGGCTAGCTTCTAGGGTTTAGCCTCCTTGATCTCGTGGTAGATCTACTCTTGTAACCCACATCATCAATATTAATCAAGCAGGACGTAGGGTTTTACCTCCATCAAGAGGGCCCGAACCTGGGTAAAAACATCGTGTCCCTCGTCTCCTATTACCATCCGCCTAGACGCACAGTTCGGAACCCCCTACCCGAGATCCGCCGGTTTTGACACCGACAAAGAGAGAGGATTGTAGCGATACCGGGTAATGCGGGGTTGATTTTAAACTACGGCGCCAGCGACATTAAAATTGGGAGCAGTTGGGACGACGGTGGGCGGCGGAGCCTGGTCAAAGGGCTCGCCTCCCGGTGAGTCTGCACAGCAGTCTGCTCGCATGCCTCCCTGACAGCCGGCGCAGTGGTCTGCTCGTACGCCTCATGTCGACTCAACACGCTTGCTGGGACGGCACCTGCCGATGAGAAGCAGGGACTTGTGGCGGCATGTAAACGCCCACGGTTTCAATAGTGAAAGCGTTCGCCTTAACATGATAGGTCTTTTCCCTCAAAAAAACATGACAGGTCTTTGTTCCAAAATACCTTGGCTCTTCATGTGTGCAACTTGTCATAAGCAGCTTGTCTCGAATTGAAGAAAAAACTTACGAAGTAATATTTGTGCCATATCACGTGACCATGCTCAGTTTCAAGAATTTATGCTCCCTTTTGGATTTTCTGAAATTTAAGACCCAAGATTCGAAACAATATCATAACCTGCATCATGCAATAAATTTTCAAGCCGTACATCTGTCCTATTGTATTTCTTAAGAAAGGATTTGGTCAAACATTTTGCTTAGTTAAACCTCCTTTCTGGTTTATAGGGCTCAATTCAAAAATCTCACCAACCAAGGTAGATGGTGAGTGGTGGAACAATGGTTGTAGTTTGCAAAACCACTCAATTAATGCGCTTGTTTTCCTCAAAAATTGTGTTTACGAATGCATTAATTGCAATGCATGCATGCATAAAGTACATGCATTGGTCAATTTTCTCTTAATACTTGCATGTAATGATTTATTGCACCTTGAAATCTGAACATGTGATGGGGAACAACCAAATTGAGACTTATAAAATGGGAAAACTAAAATTTTGAGATAAGCCCTATAAACCGGAAAGGAGGGAGTAAAAGTATAATCCCTCCGTACCAGTGCATTGCCTGATATATTAACTCAAGTACTAGGCACGAACAAAGAAAGTACTAGGCACGAACAAACGGGCTCAATTCTGTGCTCATCCTGGTGTAGTAGTAGTAGTACTAGGCAATGCAGTTGACGGGTGACATTGACGAGCGGCGACCGAGGGAATTGAACCGTGCTCGGCATGGTAGGTAACGTTTTCTAGTTACTAAAGCATCCCTCTGTTGTTCATCAGTAGTCATTATGGACCGGGGACATGAGGGGAATTTCCTAGGGCTGGAATTCTGGCCGCCAGATATTTTGACTTGAAATGTTGAGGTTCGACTGGTTGGGGTTGCCTAATGTGCGTACCACGCACACCACCTGTCGGTGTCAAAACTGGCGGATCTCGGGTAGGGGGTCTCGAACTGTGCGTCTAGGCGGATGGTAATAGGAGACAAGGGGCACGATGTTTTTACCCAGTATCGGGCCCTCTCGATGGAGGTAAAACCCTACTCCTGCTTGATTAATATTGATGATATGGGTAGTACAAGAGTTGATCTACCACGAGATCAGAGAGGCTAAACCCTAGAAGCTAGCCTATGGTATGATTGTTGTTCGTCCTATGGACTAAAACTCTCCGGTTTATATAGACACCGGAGAGGGCTAGGGTTACACAGAGTCGGTTACAATGGGAGGAGATCTACATATCGTATCGCCTAGCTTGCCTTCCACGCCAAGGAAAGTCCCATCCGGACACGGGACGAAATCTTCAATCTTGTATCTTCATAGTCCGGGAGTCCGGCCAAAGGTCATAGTCCGGCCATCCGGACACCCCCTAATCTAGGACTCCCTCAGTAGCCCCTGAACTAGGCCTCAATGACGACGAGTCCGGCGCGCAAATTGTCTTCGGCATTGCAAGGCGGGTTCCTCCTCCGAATACTTCATAGAAGATGTTTGAACACAAGGATAGTGTCCGGCTATGCAAAATAAGTTCCACATACCACCGTAGAGAGAATAATATTTACACAAATCTAATCTGCTGACGTATTCCGTAGTGTGACATCACGCTACGGCCAAACCTTTATTCGAATTGTTTTACTGTTCCACCTCAGCGCGTTTAGCGAGGCGGTTTCCTTGGTACATCTTGTCAAAGCAGAGATCGTGTCCCCTTATTCCGGGATTCTCATCAATACGGGCGTGGGTAACCCAACCGCGCCATTGGTATGACTTCTCAATTGAAAGTGAGTCCCAAACGGTCACGGGGAGGGCTCTTGGTATTCAACCTCTTTATAAAGAGACCAAGGCTCGACTCCTTCCTTTCAATCCAATCAAATCCGCCTCTCGCCTCGAGTTCCAACACCCAAAGCTCCAGATTCAGGTGCTTCGGACCTTCGATGATGTCCGGCTCCGACCTCGAAGGCCGGTGGATGCCTTCCTCCGTTACGGAAGAAGACGTGCAAAAGCTGAGAGATGCCAGGTATCTAACCGGCAAAATCTTGCATATGCTGCCTGCTCAAGGGCAGGCTATTCCCACTCCCCAGCCCGGTGAGAGTGTGGTGTTCACATCTCACTTCCTTCGGGGGCTAGGCTTCCCGATTGATCCCTTTGTGAGGGGGCTCATGTTTTATTACGGGCTGTAATTTCACGACTTAGCTCCGGAGTCCATCCTCCAAATCTCATCGTTCATTGTCGTGTGTGAGGCCTTCCTCCATATTACTCCTCACTTTGGACTGTGGGTTAAAACCTTCAAGGTAGAATCGAAGATGATCGAGGGGCAGCATGCTGAGTGTGGAGGGGCTATTATAAGCAAGATTGCCGACGCTCCATGGCCTGAGGGCTCTTTTCAAGAGGAGTTCGGCTTATGACAACGGGAGTGGTTTTACATCACAGCCCCCAAGGGCACCACGTGGGTGGCTCCACCTTCTTTTCGCTCGGGTCCCCCACCACGGCTAGCGTCATGGGTCAATAAAGGGCTTAACTGGGGGCCGTCCAAGGACGTGCCCTTGCTGCAGGGCCGCATTCGAGATCTCCTAGAAAAAGATATCAATCTGGCGGTAGTGGCGCAGGTTATGTTGATTCGCCGCATGCTGCCCTACAAACGTCGCCCCCTCCGCCTGTGAGAATTCAATCCGGAAGGACCGCGAGCCCTCCAACACTTTATGGGCACGACGCCCGTGGAGATGTACAAATTATTCTTCGGATCACAAGCAATGTGTCCGGACTTGTCCGAGGACGCAGGTCTGAGCTGCAATCGACCGGACACTCAAGTAAGTAGCCCTGTACCTGGACATGCTATCTGTACATTTATCATAACACTTCCCTTAAAAGAGCTATCCTTCAAACAGGAGTGGATAGCGAAAGCAAAGCTTATCAGGTGTCTGGCCCCCCTCCCTGAGACCACGCCGGATCCCGTGTTGACTAGGATGCTGGAGATTCCGCCTTTGGAAGAAGGCGAAGAGGGGAACAAAAAAGCTACCGCCTCTGGGAAGGAAGCTGTCAGGAAAGGAGGAATCGAGAATTCCTCTATCCAGGGAAAGAAGAGGACCGCCTCTGAAGACCCGGAGGCGATGGCCTCAAAGCGGGGGAAGAAATCTTCGTCAGAGGGTCCGGCGCCGGAGGGTGCTCCGGCCGCATTGTGCCCCCAAGGGGATCAGCTCTCCAACGGGCCGTAAGTAAAGAGGTGGGGGTTTAAAATGAGTGATATCCCCGTTTTCTTTCTGAGGAAGATAACCAAAATTTTACCTCGCAGTTCGGATCTCAACCCTTCTCAACAGAGCTCATCTTCCGAGGATCTTCGTCCAGAGATGATGGAGAGCGAAACGCCTCCCCCCGCTGTACCGTCTTGCGAGGCTGGCGACCCCGAGGTGTCGTCTCGGAGGATTTCTCCAAATCCGGACTTTGAAAAAGGTCGTCGGACTAGTCTGGCACCTTTAGGTGCACGGTCGGAGGGGCTGCAGGATCTGCTAGAGCGAGCGTCTATCTCAGAAGAACATCGTGTGTTGATGGACACGGTGATTAGAAGGATTTCATCCACGGAAAGCGGATTGTACGAGGCCGTCAGGAGTTTACTGACAGGTTTTGAGGTACGTCAAAAGATGTACGTGTTGACAGAGCCGCATATATAAAATGCGCCATGTATAAATAGTAGCCCCTGAGACTCTGTGTGTTGTCAAAAATGACGGCGCACAAAGTATCATAATCCCAGGTATAATATGTCGCCTTTCCTATGTAGGTGGCCAGGTGTTCGGTGGCTAGCCGGACTGATGAATCTGCCGAGCTAAAGCGGCAACTTGACGTAGCAGATGCGGACATCACGCTTGTATATAAGCGGCTAGACGAGGCACAAGGTATGTAATGTCTCCAAAGACATCTGATAAGAGGAGCTTGATGCTCGTGCCTTATAACATATGTGCTTAATGCAGATGGTGCCGCTGCCGTGGAGAACCTTCGGGCGGAACTTGCCCAAACCAAGGAGCAAGCGAGGAAGAGTGATGCGGCTGCCGCCAAAGCGGCTGAAGAGCTAAAAGCCGAACAGGCTGCTCACTGCCAAAGCAAGAAAGAAATGGCCGAGATGGCTGTAAAATTGAAGGATGCTGCCGACCGTTGTAAGCTTCTTGAAAGAGAAGATAGGGTGGCACAGAAGGACCTAGAAAAGGTCACTGCCGAGGCCAATGACACTCGCTCTGCAATGAGAGCTATGAAAGAGGAGCTACGTCAGGCCGAAGATATCGCAGATGGAAAGCCCTATGTGCTGCGGATGAAGTTCGGGGATCCTAAGTATGCTCCGTTAGACTGGAAGTGGAGTGCGGAGAACACTTATCTGGATTTGGCGGCGAGTGCCGCCGACGCGACCGAACACTTCCAGAGTCTGGGTGACCATGAATTGGAAGAACTTTTTTGGTCGCAGTTCCATAATCCAGAGCGCCCACTTTCGGTATCTGACCGTTTGGCCGCTTGGGCGGAGCTGAATAGGTTATCCGGACTCACCATGAGGTACGTCGCGAGTCGTCTGTGGCCGGAAGAGCCAGAGCCGAAGAGTTATTTTGGTTTGGTGCAGCAGTTCCTTCGTTCGGTGCCACATGTTGATGCGATGAAGAGGTCAGCGTGGATAGAGGGTGCACAGATGGCTCTTGCCCATGTCAAGACATACTGGGCGGATATGAAGGCCAGTGTTGTTGCATCCCAGGATTCGGACGAAAGCCGAGTACCTGCCAAGCACTACTTTGAGAAAGTTCTTCAGGGCGCTCGTTTAATAGAGACGCAATGCTCGAAGGATGTTATGTTCGAATAACATGTGCTATTGTAAAACAATATTTTGATAGGATGTAAAAGCTTTTTATACTTGTGCTTTCAAGAATCATAATGCCTCCTGTGCAGCCGTTAATGTATATGTGTATATAACCTGAAAGATGCAGTCGTTGGCTTCAGCCCCCATGCATACAATGCGGGGGTGTTTGCAAAAGGCGCCTTTTCACACTTGACCCAACGTCTTGGTCCTATGAAGGAGGTGATAGCGTAGCGAACTAGGCAACCGGACTATAATGCTATATCACTTTCACTTAGCCATAGTAGTTTGACAGTGGGGCTACTGAATAGCCCCTAGGGGCACCGCGCTCGCCCGAATTCGGGGCGTGTGTGTGCCTGACCGGGTAACGGCCCTTCGTTAATGCGGAGGAATCCTAAACATTCCGGCAGGTCATCGAGTGGTTAACCAGTCTCTCGCTAGATCACGACAGTCAGTTTTCGGCTTTCTCTACTGAGGTGCTCGCCTGGCCGAACCGGGGCACAATCGCAGTAGTTCTCCTGGTGCCACCTTAGCCGATAAAGCGGAACGTAAGGAAGCAAAACACAGGAGTCGAGCAAACCCAACATTTGACCAAAGACATGATTTGGAGCTGATGCATATAAGGCCAAACTTGCGACGCCGAACACTCCCTAAGGTATTCGGTCTTTATGAAGATGGGCCAAACAAAAGCCCTTGGTAAAAAAGCCCCTGGTGTCCAGGTACGCGCAAAATTCTGGCGTGGCCACATGCCAAGACGCTAGCCTCCTCCTCGGTTATAGCAAAAACCGGGGATGTTATCAACAAGAGACAGTAAAAAAGGTTTACGCAGGGTCTTAATTTGAAAAGAATCCTGGAAACGGGTCCCTGCTGCACATCTGTGCCTGTGTCTCCGTTGTGCCGTATCCTAGACGGGTGTAGCACGGCGTTCGTCTGCAAGAGAGAGGAACTTAGTGGAAAATCAATCGTGCGAGAAATCTATGTTAAAATAAACAAAGCATAATACAAAAACATGGGTAGGATTGAGCTTTATTGTCGCGCGGAGCCCCTTGTACAGCGTTATGCAGCTATGAAGCCTTTGCATGCTTACACCGGATTCATTGAGCCATGTCCGGGGTCTTTAACGACCTTTGTAGGTGCTCTAAGTAGTAAAGCTGGGTACGTGTGCGGCTGTCGAGGCAGCCGCACCATCCTACGTGCTCGGGGAACACTTGATATTTCCCTTTAATGAGATGATGCCTCGTGGATGGGGCATTTTGAGTGTAAGGGATGCATAATGCGGTATTGCGTTAAAGTGGGCGAAAGCTTCGCGTCCAAGTAGCGCTTGATAGCGACTTATGAATGGGGCGATGTGGAAGGTTAGCATTTCACTTCGGAAATTGTCGGGGGGGGCGAACATAACTCCTAATGAGAGGGAACCCATACAATGGGTGTCTGGGCCTGGCGTGACCCCTTTAAAGGAAGTGTTACCATGGCGGATTGTTGCTGGGTCTAACCCCATTTTGCAGATTGTGTCCTGATATAGTAGGTTTAGGTCACTGCCGCCATCCATTAGGACTTGTGTAAAGTGGAGTCCGTCAATTATCGGATCTAAGACCAAGGCAGTCCGGCCTGCGTTCTGGATACCTCTAGAGTAATCCTGATGGTTAAAGGTGATTGGTTGTAACAACCAGTGGATGGATTCCTCTGGGACAGGCCGTATGGCGCGTATCTCCGTAGGCGCCAATCTATTTTTTCCTTTTGTCACATCAAGTGAATTTACTGTTTTAACTTCTTGTGGGAACTTCTTTTGTTCTCCGGTGTTCTGCTTATGGGATTCGCCGTCATCCTCGCTTGGTATGTCGAGCCCCTTGTGTTTGGTGTTGAGTTTGCCGGATTGCTTGAAGACCCAACAATCTCTCTCGGTATGGTTTGCCGGCCTCCCGGGGGTACTGTGGATTTGACATATTTTGTCCAAGATTTTGTTCATGTTAGATAGCTCGTCACTGTCATCTTTGGGAGGCGGCTTTTTCCGATTTTGCCGGGAGCTTTTGAATCCGGCGTTGACTGCCGTGCTCTTCGGGTTGTTATCCTTGATCCGATGATGTTCCTTGTTATGGCGCGGTTTCCCGTTTCCATCTCTGAGTTCGGATGTACTTGGGTCGCTGGTGCTGCTCCTTGCCAACCAGCTATCCTCTCCTGTGCAAACCCTGTCCGCTTTGATTGCTTTTCGAGGGAACGATCCCTTGTTGCGCCATTTTGATCCTCGTCGGCGTTTCTTTTAGGTGTGTCCACCATGCATACATTGTGTGATGAGGTGGTTGTCCAGTGCCCTATAGGCGCTGGTTCTTGTTTGTTTCCTTCATCGGCGTCCATACCGTCGATGTCTTCGAAGTCGAAGTCGAGCCTATCAGTTAAATCATCGATAGTGGCTACGAAGTGGGTGGTGGGTGGGTTTCGAATTTCTTCGTCGTCCGCATCCCAACCTTGCTGACCATAGTCCGGCCAGGGCTCTCCAGACAAAGAGATAGACTTTAGTGAATTCAGGATGTCGCCAAAGGGCGAGTGCTGAAAGACGTTCGCGGCGGTGAACTCTATGATCGGAGCCCAATTGGGTTCGACCGGAAGGGGTGCGGAAGATTCGGAATCCGGAAAGGAGTCCGGCACCTTGGAGTCACAGGCCTCATAAAGGACTAAGCTGGTATTCGGCTTGATCGCCGTAGAGATTGCAGCTCCCGGGGCGGCATCCAACCGTCCGTCCCCGACTGGCGCGGTCGGCTCCGAGCTAAGGGTCGGAGTGGACACCTGAGCGGCGCTCTGGGCGCTGTCCGGCGGTAGAGCTAGATCATGCCCATCGTGACAGTGCGGCGCGCTCGCCGTGGTTCGATTCCGTCGAAGATCAAGTCCCCACGGATGTCAGCCGTGTAGTTTAAACTTCCAAATCTGACCTGATGGCCAGGGGCGTAGCTTTCAATCTGCTCCAGATGGCCAAGCGAATTGGCCCGCAGTGCAAAGCCGCCGAACACGAAGATCTGCCCGGGGAGAAAAGTCTCACCCTGGACCGCGTCGTGGTTGATGATCGAAGAAGCCATCGGGCCTAAAGGTGACGACACAGAGGAACTCTCAATGAAAGCACCAATGTCGGTGTCAAAACCGACGGATCTCGGGTAGGGGGTCCCGAACTGTGCGTCTAGGCGGATGGTAACAGGAGACAAGGAGCACGATGTTTTTACCTAGGTTTGGGCCCTCTCGATGGAGGTAAAACCCTACTCCTGCTTGATTAATATTGATGATATGGGTAGTACAAGAGTTGATCTACCACGAGATCAGAGAGGCTAAATCCTAGAAGCTAGCCTATGGTATGATTGTTGTTTGTCCTATGGACTAAAACTCTCCGGTTTATATAGACACCGGAGAGGGCTAGGGTTACACAGAGTCGGTTACAATGGGAGGAGATCTACATATCGTATCACCTAGCTTGCCTTCCATGCCAAGGAAAGTCCCATCCGGACACGGGACAAAGTTTTCAATCTTGTATCTTCATAGTCCGGAAGTCCGGCCAAAGGTCATAGTCCGGCCATCCGGACACCCCCCTAATCCAGGACTCCCTCACCACCGAAGGACACGAGCCCATTTTTTTTAGGATCAACACGAGCCAAGGTCTGGCTGGTACGCCGTTGGGTCCTACCATTTGAGAATATGACAGGAACCTTTTAAATTACCGAACGAATCTATGTGTATTACAATACCCGTATTTTCCTCGCAAATACTAATCTCAACGTGGTAATTGATTTATGACGAGTCGTTGAATTAGAGTGAATTTGTGATATAGTGATCTCAACGTGGATTTCACATTTCATGGTATCCCTAGTAAGTTTTCCAATGCAAATTCAAATTTAAAAGATGAACAATATGGAGGTGAGAAAACTTTGTATGTATCAAGCATATGACCACACACACACACACACACACACAGAGACACACACGCACGAACACAACAACAATCCAATAAGTATAATGCATCTATTTTTCCAACCCATGCATGTATGACACGAGTTCAAAAATACTCCTTCTATTCCTAAATATTAGTATTTTAGAGAGTTCAACAAGTGACTACATACGGAGCAAAATGAGTGAATCTAGGCTCTAAAATATGTCTATATACATCCGTATGTGCCACTCCATTTGAAGCCTCTAAAAAGACTAATATTTAGGAACGAAGGGAGTAAAATGTAAGACATCCATGGTCCTCAGTTCAATATTTAAAATGAACATGAAACTGAAACATGAATATTAAGTCTAGTACTACAGTACATGCAAATGTTGTGTTTAGGCGGAGCTATGATTGTTGGGGGTCAACCCCTCGACCTTAGATAAAACTGTGGAGCTCTGTTTAGGGTTGTTTAGATTATATTTGTTCCCACCCTCCCAACCACCGATTGGTTGTGCACCCCCCACCCCTCCTCCCCGGGAGAATATCATGTGCCCCCATACCTTACATGCTATATGCCGATACGAGTTGCTTGGAGCTTGTAGATCTGAGATATAGCAGCTCACATGATGTGTCTTAATTTTTTGCTGGAAACCTTGATGAGTTTGAGAATTGCACACAATTTGTACAAAAACTACTTAGATGCCCTTTGATCCCATATCCAACGACCTCGAAGCTCGTATCACCGTAGCATCTAAGATGAAGGAGGACATCATATTCTCCTGTATGTAAGAATATCATGTGCCACCACACCTTAGATGCTTTGGTGATACAAGCTCTTCGGAGGCGTTGGATTTGTGATCCAACACCTCCTCGGTGGTTCGAATGGTTTTTTACAGAAAAGCCCCAAAAGAGTTTGGCCACTGCTTACAGGCACAAAGACTGCTCAGATGCCATTGGATCTCAGATCAAAGGACCAACAAGCTCATATCACCGTAGCATCCAAGCTGCGATAGCACCTTATGTTTTCTCGCACGGGAGAGTATGAGGTGCTCCCGCACCGTAGATTATATGGTGATACGAGTTCACTGAGATCTAACGGCCCACAGTAGGAGGTTTGAATGTTTTTGCAATATACGACTGATTGAGTTTGGGAAATGCGCAGAAAGTACAAGTACTATGCATGTGCCATCTGATCACTGATCATACGACCTAGATGCTCATATCAACGTAGCGGGTAATTAAGCTACGGGGAGCACCTAATATTAGCACCGGGGAGCCGTTGGATCGAAGATGCAGCGGCACACACGAGGCCTGAATGTTTTATTTGCAAAAAAAAAATTTGGAGAGTTTGGAAATTGCGCATAATTACAAAGACTACTCCCAAGCCATTGGATCTCACTTCCAACGGTGTAAAAACTCGTATCACCATAGTATCTAAGCTGCGGGGTGGATGTGATATTCTATGTCGCTGTCATTTTTGTCCGTAAACTTGCAAAATACGTGTAACTCGTGTTGTTACTTGTCTAACCGCGCAAAGTGTTTGTTCAAAAAAACCATCCTACACTGAAATATCGGAACAACACACGGGGGTCCCACTTGTCATTAATCAAATTTGGACCTAAAACTAACAAATCTGAAAGACGAGATTCGAACTGGCAACCTGGACTACAAAGCGTAAGTCGATAGCCTGAAGAAACGAACGGTTGTTGGCTTTGTCCCGTAACTTGATTTTATACAGTACTTGTGTTGAGTAGAGTAGAGGGAGTGCCTCGTCAACACGTGCATGACCGTTGTCTCACTTACGGGTGGTCCCAGGTCTGCGATCTCAATCTCTCTTCTCTCCATTGTCTAACCTTTGCACGGGCACACATGAAGAGCGGCGCTAGCTTGCCGTGGTGTTATTACAACTAAAAAAAGCTTGGAAAATAGAAGAATCGCCTAGAACAAGAGACGTTGCGGCTGGTCGAGATGGAGCTAACCGTGCCATGTTTGCATGATGAAGCTGTGTGGCTAGTGGGGTGTTTTCGACCAACTGGCTGGGTCCCGAGGTCGAACCATAGGTACTACGTCTGATAGAGTATATTTTTACACGCACATTTTTCCTCCGTGCTGAGACGTGGCACACCCTACCACGCGGTTTCGGGGTCCTCCCAGGTGGTGCACGCATATATTCTTCCTGACGTGGGATGCCCTACCGCGCGTTTTCTGGGTCCTCCTCGGTCGTAGCGCCGAAGCAAGTAAATGAGTCGTCAAATCATGAAAGACCACCTTTCCCGCCGAGTACATCAGTGAAGCACGGTGGCTAGCTAGTTGGGCTAGTTCGACCGATTAGCTAGGCCGCCGCCACATTTGTTTTTTCAACCCTTTTTTTATCTACTTGCCGGCAGGTAAATTTAAATATCCACCGCGGCGTTGCTCTGGTGTTTGGGTGTGGCAGGATTTTAAATTTTTTGATTGACGGGAGCAGGTGCGGCAGGATTTTTAATTTTTTGATTGACGGGAGCAGGCGCGGTAGCAATTAGTCACGATGACTCCACCTGTAAAAACCCACAGCTCCCTGATGTGAGAAGTCGTCGAGTGGTGTTTTACCGTGGTGAAAACAAAAAGATTCCCCGCTCCTCGGCTGGCTCCCTCCGCCTTCCCGTAGATTGCACTGACTTTCAGCCGTTTCGCCCCCTTTGCTTCCTCTCCCCATTGCTTCTACCTGGTGCCATGGCGGCGCAGCAGATCACGGAGTCAGAGGTGAGGCGCCTGACACAGGAGCTCCATGCCAAGGATGCGGAGCTCAGGGCCAAGGACGTGGAGCTCCATGGGCTCAAGGAGGAGAGGAGTACCATGCTCCTCCGTTATGTGCGGGAGTTCGCGGAGCTTCAAAAGCGGCAGGCGTTCACCACAAAGATGCTCGAGGCGTCGGCGGCGTTGCTGCAGAAAGCGGGAGATACGATAGGCCGTCAGGGGAGCTGGCTGGAGCGCGAGCGGGCCGATCGTGACGAGGTCCAGGATCGCCTCAGCCACTTGGTGAACCAAGTTGCCACGCACGTGTTGCGGCTGCGCGATGCCTACTGTCGTGCCAGCGCGACGATGCCGGCCGTCGGGCTAAACCCGTTCGACCACCCGGTCGACTTCAACGAGCTGCGGCTTCCTGACCTGGTCTCCTTCTTCACCTACATCTCCGAGGAGCTGAGCCATCTCCGTGTGATGGTGGGGGCTGAGCTGGACAAGGAGGGGTTGCACGCTGCCGTCGCCGTTGTCGGGCGAATCCTTTCAGGGCTCCGTCACCGGAATCCATTCGTGCCATTGGACGCCGTCTTTGATGAGCTGGCTCCCGTCGACCGGGAGCGGGCTCTGCGGGCGGTTGCACCCTGCATCACCAACGTCGTATGCCTCGAGAAGCAGAGGGATTTCGGTGGTGTTTAGGCGCCCTCTACATGGGCATGTCCATGTCTCGGCGCAACATGACCGTTGGATCAAACTCAGACGATGCAGATCCGTCACTGTAGCACAAAGCGTGTGGGTGTGTTTGGTTGCATTCTCATCTCAATATAGTTGTTTCCTCTTCGTGTATTTTTGTCAACCTACTAGTGTGGACTCATGCACCCTTCATGCACTCTGCCAAACACCCAAAAGTGGGTCGAGAAGGGAACTTTTGCTCCCATCCCATGCACCCTTCATACACCCTGTCTAACACTATAGGATGTGCTTCATATGGTTCATGTTTCGTGGAGTACTGTAGCACCGTACTCTCCGTGCGTTGTGGACCTAGTTCTGTTAACATTGATCTCACCGTTCATTCTTGACCGGACAGTCGAAAAAGCGGTACTATGTTACATATAGGAGTAGTTGACATGCGCACAACACAACAACAAGATTGTGTAGTACTAACGTATGAACCACTGCACATGCCTAGTAGTAGGAGCACTGTGTATGTTCAAGTGGCTGCCATGTTTCGCACTCCTCCGTCATAAGAGTGGAAACGCTTGTTGTAATCATTTTTTTCTTCAAAATGAAAAATAGTGGACACGCTCTACCATGCGGATCCTCCTCCAGCCATGCACTAAATTACTCACTTTCGCCGACGTGTGGGACAGCCAGCACCTGGGTCCACCAGCCATGCACTAAATTACTCCGTAGTAGAGTGACGATAGACTACCCCGATCGAACCGCCGTAGTAATGCCCAATGAGTCGTCAAATCACAAAGCCCCCTCCTTTCCAGCAGTAAGTTGGACGGACGAAGCAACCATCATTTCACTCTTCTCTCTCAGCTTCCTCTCTTGAAGAAAACCCCCACTCGCTTCACTTCTCCCTCATCTCGTTCCTCCTTTCACTCTTCTCTCTCAGCTTCCTCTCTTGGATGGACGCCAGAGCACCGGCCGACGTGATGTCTATGGCTCTGGCCAAAACCGTCGAGGCTCATGGTACGAAGAAGCACAAGCACCCCGCCGAGACTACCGCAGACAAGCTCAAAGCCATCGCCTTGTCCAAGCCCCCCTCTCTGGGATCCCTCATTAAGCAAGTCCAGGTAATGTCTCTTGTTGACGATCTTTTTCTCGATCTTGATCGTGTTTTTTCATCTAACACGCAGTACTAGTACTGGTAGTACAACTTTCTGGGTGATCTTGCATGTGATTTTAGTGTGCCAAATGACGGTTCTAAATTCCTCTTTTGACCAAAACATGCGAGAGGTTGACGCTGATTTCTTATAGATTACTTTCAACTACTCCCTCTGTCCCAAATTTCTTATCTTAGATTTGTCTAGATATGGATGTATCTAGATACGGATGTATCTAATACTAAAATGTGACTTGATACATCCGTATCTAGACAAATCTAAGACAAGAATTTTGGGACGGAGGGAGTACTTTATGAACATCAATGCTACCTTTTAAGAGGGTATATTTGCCTCAGTAACTTGTGTTATGGATATTGCATGTAATCCCTCTGCTCTCATGCCTTTGAAGACATGTTCTAGTGTCTTTGTTCACTCATTTCTGTGCGTATATGTAGTCATATATGGAGTATAATATCGAAAAACATCTTATATTTCTGAACAGAGGTAGTAATGAAATATGGTTTCTATTTGAATTAGAACCAGGTCCGTGATGGAGATGAAGTTCTCAAAGTCATGCCATGTGAACTAGAAGACCTGATGATGAGTTCTACTGCTGAACTATCCAGCTGCTGTGTCCTTGTCGCCACGTGTCCTGAACTAGTGTTTTCCTGTAGCATTGTTGTCAGGCATGTTCTCGAGGTTGTACTTGACCACAACAATTTCCTGGCTGTGCCTTCGATTACGAAGGGTGTGGTTCTTGTAATGCTTCCCAACAAATCTGATGCGGCCTGTCTTCATCATCATGTTTATGAGTGGAAAGACCACTTTGTTAGGTTCTCCAAGGTTGACAAGATGGTGATGGTGCATGTAGACATCTCACACGAAGTCCATGGCCTAGTCAGTTATGCGGGGTTCATCCCGTAGGTCGGTGGCAAGAAATAGTCTGCAAAGTTTAGTTAGTGCAACTTTGCTTGTCTGTAGTAAGTACTATTGTTCAGTACTTGATTTGTGTTTGTGAACCCTGTATTGTTTATTAGTACTGCCGCTTTTGGTGTGTGGTCAGTCCTGAGAACGGTCTATGTTAATGTATGTCCACTCAATTCAGTCTGTACATTTTGAAGTATCCAGATCATATTTTTTGTGAGGACGGTTTATCAATTATGGTTACACTCCAATATCTATATGCATTGCAGGGTTTATCGCACCCACCAGGATTTCCAGTCCCATGGATGTTTGGTCCATACGATTTGTCACGACCTTTGGACTGTCATGCTTGTGGGAGTAGGCAGGGCCCCTGCATGCCACGCATAGTTGGACGATCAGTCTTCTGTTTAGTACTTCAACATAGTGATTTCCTGGTAAGGATTCACTCGTGTGACATCAAGTAAATCTTATTGATTTACTGTCTAAATCTTATTGATTTAATGTCATGTTTTCTTTCTTTTCCTGCAATTTTACGATGCAGGTTTTGCCATGTGACATTCATCACAGAATAAACCGTTTGGTTTGCTCTACGATGGCTATTTTTGCAGGTTTCTCTTCTTATGTTGTGTTAGTAACGAAGGCACTGGCCATCACTTATATTACTGGAAAAAATTGGATCAGTCTGTTGTCTGAGTACAAGCTGAATCCCTATGATGAACTGCAGTTTGGTTTAACAAAAACGCCACAATTAGTCCTTCTCGCGTTTAAAAGAAATGAAGAAAAAACTGGATCACGATCACGGATCCTAGTCAAGTTAGAAAGCTGATCATAGCAGACCAGACACGATCGCCGCTGTCTCGCACAGATCGAGCACCGGCAGTTGCTCTAGCACTCACAGCGGCAGCAGCTCAGTCTGATCCAGCTGAGGATTGGGCACCGACCGCGTCAGCGGATCAGTCTGATCTACCGGAGGATCGGGCATCGACACCGGCACCAGCTCTACAAGGAGCACCATCTCCGGCAGCAGCAGCGGCTTCGGCACCTGCACCAACACTTGCACTTGCATTTGGTCCAGCCCGTGCAATTGCACCGGCAACAGACTGGGCTGCAGTTCGCACTTCATATACCAAAGTCCTTACAAAAACCGACATGTCCACCTTCTTGGTAAGCATTGGCCGCCCAAGTGCTTCGTTCTTTTTTCTTTCCATGTTGTTTCACATGATTCACTCTGTTGATCTAACTGTTTGGGTATGTCTTCTTGTTTTCAAACAGAGAATTCGTAGAGCAACGAGGGAGTCGTTCAACAATCCGGGCGACCGCGGCCAAGTTTCTCTTACCATGCGCAGCCTTGGTGTGAATGAACCTGCTCAATATACCGTAAGTACAAAGGATGGTCGCATGATGATTGATGCTAAAGGATGGTCAAGGTTCAAATCTATATCATATCTTGTGGTAGGGGATGATGTCAAAATCGAACTTTCTCGGCAAGGAGAGCTGGTCCAAATCAACTTTGAAATTCTTCAGTAGCAGCACGCAACTGCCGAACTGATCTATCCTCCGAGAGATTTTGATGTAATAATCTGGCATGGTGAAACAAGTGTCCTGTGTGTATAAGTAGTACGACAGTATTATTTATCACATGGTATATCGTTGATAGAATTGCAACTCTGGTTGCTGGTTAGGAACTGTCGTTCGATTTCATTCCAACAGCTGCCATGCTTTATTCAATTTTGTGTATTCGCCTTGCGACAACATTTAAAACCAGCGTAGTACCGATCGCTTGCAATATGAAAAGCGCTGAGGTAGAACACATGGGCCCCCAAACATGCAGGGTCGGCCTGCGGCCCAAAGTCCAGAACCGTGAGCCTATCTGAGTATTATATTCTCAGCTGAACCCCCATAAAAAAAAGTTGAACCCCCATAATGCATGTGCGTTGCAGAGGGAGTATATTTCTCGGCAAGGTGAGCCTGTGATATAAAATATTTGTATATTTCTTTATAGAGGGAGTATCTCTCTGTCAAAAAATATATTTATGTGTAACTAGTTACTCCTGTCTTTCTACTTCCTTTCACTGATATGTGGGGCAACCGACAACGGGGTCCATGTGCCGTATGCACAAATTAGAGTGCACAACTTCACGGTAGACACGCCCCGGTCGTAGCGCCGCAGTAATGCCCAATGAGCCATCAAATCACAACCCCCCCCCTTTCCAGCTTTAGCAGTAAGCTGGACGGACGAATCAGCAATATTTCACTAGGCCTGAATCCCCTTCTCCCTCATCTGCTTGTTCAGAGAAAACCCCCGCTCGGCGATTGCATAGGGTTTTCTCATGGAGAACCAAGTACGAATTCTTCATTCATCCCCGATAAATTCAAGTCCCTTGGTCACAGGTAATCCTAGGATGGTAGCCGCCGCCGTTGATGCATTTTTTCTTCATACTGAATCTAGTGTGTTTCAGTTGCAATGCCCAAAGTGCGAGTACCCTACAGATTTCTGCGCCCACGGCGAGACGCCACACTTGTTCCTTCTCATCCTACCACAGGATTTTGAAACGCGCACAGTATGTTCCTAGAATCCTCTTCTCTATCCGGGAGGGTGGGTTTTTTTTGAACATGCTGTGTTCTCATATTATTTTTCCTGCAGTGTATTATTTGCTCTGCCAGAACACATGTACTCAAGATGCTCGGCCTTGCCATAACTAAATACACTAGTTTAATGGTCATAGTGAAGACAATCCATGGATATTGCTTCCGAGTTGGGTTCATGAACCAAGAAGATCGCTGCTTTTTTTATGGCTGAACTTGGATAAACTTTCTCAAGTGTTACAGACTGAAAGTTTGTGCATGAATGTTGATGGAAATAGCAGAACCTGGTCTCATCTTCACTGCGATCTTCCACCCCGACGTCGTTCCAATTGTTCATCCATGTTAGTTTTGTATCTGGTTCTTGCTTGTTGCCTCGATTACTTCTTAATCCACGTATTCTGTCTAACTAATCACAATTTAACTTTAGAAGTAGCAACGAATCTCTCACGAAGATGCTAATTCTAACTAATATTGTCTTATAATTGGTGGCACGTGTAGGTTTTTTTAGAGTTAAGCAGTCTGCTCGTTTGTTACTCTGTAGTAACTCGGCTGTTACTAATGGCACTGAAGTTGACTGGATCGACATCCACATGTTCCTACACTTTATTGATCGTCTTGAGGTCCTTGTGGGGCGTTTCAATGGTGGAAGGCCACGTGGGATATGTGTGCCACTACTGCACTCGTTGAACAGGTCCAACTGTGTCAAGAAACTTATGGTACGAGCTGTTTTCTGTTATATATGTTGTTCATAAACTATTGCTTATACACAGTTTTACAGTTGTGATCTTCTTGAAACAGGAACTGCCGAGTTCTGTTGTTCCTATACAGATGCCTGACCATGGTCGGGTCAGACTTGCGCTTGGTCACAACATGATGTTTATGTCGACCTACTCAATTCCCCTTGGAGGCAAAAAGATACTTATTCGTGGGTGGTCTCAGATAATGAAGGCCCGTCCATCTTGGAGAATAGGACAGAAGATTATGTTCATGCTTTTCCATGGCTCTAAAGTGAATATCCTGTTTATTGACCATGTTGCGAGATGAAGCCGCTTTCAGAAGGTCGTGGATGCGCGGGGTGGCGCCTGGGCCTTGTCCTGGGGCTTGGCGGCTTCACCCTTGGTTAACTGTAGCCTGTAGGCAAAGTAGTACCGTTCGAGGCGTGCTTTGTACGGTTGAACCTATATAAGTACTCATACTGCTTTCAGCTTTGGTTGTTAAGTGCCCCTGTTGGTTTCAGTTAAGGTTGTTAAGTACTCCTGCTGCTTTTACAATCTGTCGTGTTTCTTCAGTCATGTCTTCCTCCAGCCGCCAAAACCAAACTAGCGCCGGCGGGGCCGCCTGCTTCCGCCTCCCACGGCTGGCTGCGCCTCAGCGCACGCATCGCCGCCCCACCGTCTCCTAAATCGTTAACGCCGACATCCTCCGCGCGCTTTGGTGCGCCTGCCGCGGCGCCGCCCTCTCGCGTTGTCAACATGGTCAACAAACAACAGGAATCGGCAGAAGTACGTGGAGAGGATGACAGTAGGGGCCCACCACGTCAGCGTATGGAAAAATAAAATGCTTCCTCCTAGTGTTTTCCTGACATCTGGGACCCACGACATTGTGAGCGTATATAGTCAATAGACAAGAGAACAGCACAAGATCGGCTGACACCTGGGACGTAGCTACTCGAGCAGTATTTCTTTTATTTGGTATTGTTGAGACGGAGCAGGGTTTGAACTGGGTTGTGGCCCGTCTAGCCCAGGCTTATATTTTATGTTCACCATGTGACCAGCCCAGCTATTTTTTTTGTGCAAATGAGCCCAGTTTATTTTTTCTGAAGAATACCAATCCAGGCCTACTTATTTTTCTACGCCTTGAAAGTAATATGAAATGGGTTGTAAATCTAAAAACAGATGACAAATTGGCAATTACTTTATAATTTCTGATTTTTTCACATTTTCAGATTCCTATTTCACTGGGCATTAACCTAATTCAAATATATCTTCAAAGTACTTTAAATCTGGCTCAACATTTCGGTATTAATAATAGTTTGGAACCCACAGAAATATGCGAAATTGGCCCTGGCCAACCAAAAAAACGACTGCAATAAATTGCATAAGAAGTTTCCATCAGCTATATATAAATTATTAAATAAGAGGGACTGGTCTGACTTGTGGGCCTGTTTAGTTGACGCGTATGCAAGATTTTTTTAGTTATTATATACTACATCAACAAACGATTCTAGCAGACATAACCGTTGGATGTCAATCCAACGGCCGTCGTGTTTCTTCAATCTCTGATCTTCTTGCTCCAGCCGCCAAAGCAGCGCCGGCGGGACCTCCTGCTCCCGCCTCCCGTGGCCGGCTGTGCTGCCGCATAGGCCTCAGTGCCCCCTACTACTCCCACCGCTGGCCAGGGCATCCCTCTACTCACCCACACCCCATGTTATTCTGCGGCGACGGCAGCCTCACACCGCAGCCGAACCGGTGAACCCTCATACTCCTCTACGCGCGGGCTTCCACTGCTGCGTCTTCCCCGGCTCTGCGTCGTCCCCTTCCTAGGCCTCACCGTCATCCACCGCCGTGGTGCTCTCGACGCAGCGTGGTCAATGTGGTCAACGACCGACTTCCATCGGAAGAGTACTGTACGTGGAGAGGCTGACAGCTGGGTCCACGGCAGCCGCAAGGAAGTGCCTCCTTATTACGCAGAAAATAATTATTCCTCCACCTGACATCTGGGACCCATGGGACGGGCCACCAGTATTTCACAAAAAAATGTTTCCCCCTGACTGCTGGGACCAACAGGTCGGACCACCATATTTCGTGAAAAAAACGTTCCCCCCACTGTCAGCTCGTACCCACCGGAAGTGCCTCCTTATTACGCACCAAAAAATGAATACCCCCTACTAGCTGGGACCCACCATAGTGGGTGGCTGACTTGTGGGCCTACTAAGTTGACGAGGATGGAGGGCTTTGTCAACTTAGTCAATATGAACGATTCTAGCTCCAGTGACCGTACGATGTCCATCCAACGGCCATAGTGCTTCTTCAACCTCTGGTCTTCTTGCTCCGGCCGCCCAAAGCAGCGCCGGTCGTGTCGCGTGCTCCTGCCTCTCGTGGCCGGCTGTAATGCCGCGGAGGCCTCACCTCCCCCTACTACTCCCACCGCTGGCCCAGGGTATCCCTCTACTCACCCACACCCCTTGTTATTCTGCGGCGACAGCAGCCTCACGCCGCAGCCGAACCAGTGAACCCTCGTACTCCTCTCCGTGTGGGCATCCACTGTCGCGTCTTCCCCGGCTCCTCATCGTCCCCTTCCTAGGCCTCGCCGTCGTCCACCGCCTTGGTGCTATCGGCGCGGCATGGTTAATGTGGTCAATGACCGACTTCCATCGGAAGAGTACTGTACGTGGAGAGGCTGACAGCTGGGTCCAAGGCCACAGCCCAGTTTTTTCGTGATTTGCCAAGTAAGTCACTTTGTCAGGCCTGTTGGGCTGCAAATCTTTCAAGACGAGGAGAGCTTCATTCGGCTGGCCGAGAAAATGGCCTATCAGTAATGAGAAATGGGATGTACATTTTTAAAACACATCAAACCGACAATTAGTTTCAATTTTTTTTTCATTTCGATATTTTAAATTACATTAATTTTTATGCGTGGAGAATTTGTTGGATTTTATATTGATATACATTTATTTTTAAAATTAGTTTGAATGTGAGTCGAAATTTTGGGATTAAAAACAGTTCGGACCGCACCAAAATATGCAAAATTTCGTATAATTTTTTAACTGTGGCCACAATATGGGTTGTAATGCTAACAAAAAGAATATGGGCTCCAAACAAAACCTTAAGAATTAGCAAATGGGCTGTAAATTATTAGAAATAATGGCAGATGGGCTGTATGCTGTTTTCCACAGATTTGAGGCTTTCCTAAAAAAATGGTTGACGCACAAGCAGTGACTGTTGGATGGCCATCCAACGGCCGTCGTGCTTCTTCAATCTCTGCTCTTCCTGCTCCAGCCGCTCAAACAAGCGCCGGCGGGACTGTCTGCTCCCTCCTCCCCGCGGCCGGCTGTGCTGCCGCACAGGCCTCACCACCCCACCATACTGCCATCGTTGGCATAGCCATCCCTCTACTCACCCACACCTGCTGTTATTCTCCGGTGACGGTAGACGAACCAATAAACCCTCGTTCAGTCATACTCCTCTCCGCGTGGGAAACAACTGCGGGGTCTTCCCTGCCTCTGTGTCGTTCCCTCCCTAGGCCTCGCCGTCGTCCACCGCCCTGGTGCTCTCGGTGCGGCCTGGTCAACGTGGTCAACGACCAACATGCATCTGAAGTGGACTGTACGTGGAGAGACCGACATCTGGGTCCACGGCCGCACGCAAGGAAATGCCTCCTTATTACGCGCAAAATAATGATTCCTCCACCTGACATCGGGGACCCACCGAAAGGGCCTCAGTATTTCACGAAAAAAACGTTACCGCCGCTGACAGCTCGGACCCACCAGCTATATCTTCGCATGCAAGGAAGTGCCTCCTTATTACGCACAAAAAATGAATACTCCCCCTGTTAGCTGGGACCCAGTATAGTGGCAGGCTGACTTGTGGGCCTACTAAGTTGACGGGGACGGAGGGCTTTGTCAACTTAGCTAATATGCACGATTCTAGCTCCAGTGACCGTACGATGTCCATCCAACGGCCGTAGTGCTTCTTTAACCTCTGGTCTTCTTGCTCCAGCCGCCCAAACCAGCACCGGTCGTGCCTCGTGCTCCTGCCTCCCGTGGCCGGCTGCGATGCGGCGGAGGCCTCACCGTCCCCTACTACTCCCACCGCTGGCCAGGCCATCCCTCTACTCACCTACACCCCCTGTTATTCTGCGGCGACGGCAGCCTCACACCGCAGCGAACCAGTGAACCCTCGTACTCCTCTACGCATGGGCATCCACTGCCGCGTCTTCCCCGGCTCCGCGTCGTCCCCTTCCTAGGCCTCGCCGTCGTCCACCGCCCTGGTGCTCTCGGTGCGGCGTGGTCAACGTGGTCAAGGAACGGCTTCCATCGGACGTGGACTGTACATGGAGAGGCTGACAGCTGGGTCCACGGCCGCAACAAGGAAGTGCCTCCTTATTACGCGCAAAATAATTATTCCTCCACCTGACAGCGGGGACCCACCAGACAGGCCACCATATTTCGCAAAAAAAAAAAGTTTCCCCCCTGACTGCTGGGACCCACCAGCTACACCTTCGCACGCAAGAAAGTGCATCCGGGCAAAAAAAACGATTCGCCCCCTTGACTGCTGGGACCCACCAGCTACATCTTCGCACGCAAGGAAGTGCCTGACAGTCGGGACCCACCTAGTCGAAGCGTACGTAGCGTTGTCATTCTGGTCGCGAACGTGTACGTACATACTGGTCGATGTAGAGGCGCGCACGTGTAGATGTAGAGGCACACACGTGTCGTAGTAGAGACGCACGTAGCATGTACACGTACGTACAGCGGCGAGGGTGCAAGAAAGAAAATACGGCCACATACATACATACGGGCAAGGTCTCGAACGCCTACTCGCGCATACGTACATGGCTGGGTCGGAAAGGAGAAACAACGTCGTCGTCGTGTTCATGGGGAGCCAACCGGCTGGGTCGGAACGGAATGCGTGGTCATGTTCATCGGGAGGGCTTGGACGGAACAGGCGATGGAAACAAGGCCTGGCATACCGCACAACGGCGGAAACGGCCTTGTGTTCGACCGGCCACGTTCGAAACGGGGTCCTGTTGATCGGGAGGGGCCTGGTGTACCGCAAAACTGAGGAAACGGACCTTCTACGGTCGAAACGGGGACCCACCAGCAATCTCCTCTTGCAAAGATTTATCCAAAAATCACAAGACCAACTCATATATCCCCAAAAACCTAGATGCAAAAAAAAGAGGCAAAGAGAGAAGGACTAGGGGAGATACCGGGGTCTATGGCAAGAGGGCGAGGTGGGTAAGATTCCACCGGTTGAAATAAGAGGACACTGGCCGGAGACGAAGATCTGGTGAGGTACTCCAGCGCCGTTCTTGGGTAGGAGAGAGAGACGTGAGGGGAAGAAGAGATGAATGGGTATGGGGGAGTTGGAACTCCCCCTGCCCGCGCTTAACCCCCACGCAGTCTGGATGGCGCGGTAGTACCACAGGCCATCGTGGTAGTACAGCCCGGTCGGAAGTTCCGCACATTGGGCGGTAGTACTGCTCTTCCAACGGCAGTAAAAAATTTACTGCCGTGCTGGAGGCGGTAGTATCGTGCCTGGTCGCAGATGTGCAAGAACATGAGCAACCCACCTCCAACGGTAGTAACATGGCATGCCACGGTAGTACCGCATTCCCAAGAAAGTGTAGGTTTTGGCAAGAGAGAAAGAAAACGACCGTTGCAACACGAACGAAGGAACGACGAAAAACAAAGAGCTTCAAGCAAAAGGACACACAAGAGAGAGCACAACCGAAGCAACTCAACCACAAACGAAATCTAAAAGATAAGCAAAGAGAAAAACGAGGACCAAACAATGAACCAAAACCTCACATGAAGAGAGGGCGGTGGCTGGAGCCACCTATATTTGAGTCAATTGGTATGGCACCGCGAAGAATTATCCTTGGGCCCATGACCAAAACTCGTCTTTGAAGCACAAGTACCATCAAAAATGGCAAATGTGAAAGAGTTGATCAATTTATGCATAATGGGGAGGGAGAGTTCATTGAGAGAACAACACTCCCCCTATGTCCATGCCTGCACCTAAACAAGAAAACATGATGAGTATGGTGGGGTGTGCAAAGTTTCAGGCTACATTGCTCAAATCTATGATATTTAGCTCATGTCTTAACTCGCGAAATCTTGCTTCATCCAAAGGCTTCGTGAAAATATCTACAAGGTTATCATGAGTGTTTACATAGTCAAGATCAATCTCCCCTCGCTTAATGTGATCCCGAATGAAGTGATACCAAATCTCAATATGCTTCGTCTTGAAGTGTTGCACCGGGTTGAGAGAAATCTTGATGGCACTTTCATTGTCACACCAAAGAGGCACTTTGTCACAAATGACACCGTAATCCTTTAAAGTTTGCCTCATCCATAGAAGTTGAGCACAACAATTACCGGCGGCCACATACTCGGCTTCGATGGAGGAGAGAGATACACAACTTTGCTTCTTAGAAGACCAACTCACCAAAGAGCAACCAAGAAATTGGCACCCTCCGAAAGTTGACTTCCTATCCACTTTGTCTCCCGCCCAATCCGAATCCTAAAATCCCACGAGATTGAAGTTTGCTCCTCTATGGTACCATAAGCCAAAGTTTGGGGTATGAGCCAAATATCAAAAGATTCGCTTGACCGCCACAAACTGGCTTTCCTTAGGTGAGGCTGGAAACTGTGCACAAATTCCCACACTCCACATGGTATCTGGTCTAGATGCACAAAGGTAAAGCAAGGAGCCAATCATAGAACGATATACCTTTTGATCCACCGCTTTACCATTTGGACCACTTTCAAGTTGGCATTTGGTAGGCATTGGTGTAAAAGCTGGCTTGACATCACTTAGCTTGAATCTCTTGAGCATGTCTTGAGTGTATTTGGCTTGGTTGATGAAGATTCCTTCTCTTATTTGTTTGACTTCGAACCCGAGAAAGAACTTCCATTCTCCCATCATGGACATGTCAAACTCCGCGGTCATGAGTGCGGGAAACTCATCATTGAAGGCTTTGTTAGGAGAACCAAAGATAATATCATCAACATATAGTTGGCATACAAACAACTCCCCTTTGACCTTCTTAGTACAAAGAGTGGGGTCAACTTCCCAATTTCAAACCCACGATCTTGAAACAACTCGGTAAGGTGGTCATACCATGCACGTGGGGCTTGTTTAAGTCCATAGAGCGCCTTATCGAGTTGGTACACATGATTGGGGAACTTGGGATCCTCAAACCCCAGGGGTTGTTTGGCATACACCAACTCATTAAGAGGACCATTAAGAAAAGCACTCTTCACATCCATTTGTTGCAACTTGAAGTTATGATGAGAAGCATAAGCAAGCAATAAACAAATAGATTGAAGGCGAGCAACGGGAGCAAACTTTTCATCGTAGTCGATACCCTCGACTTGGGAGTAGCCTTGTGCCACCAAACAAGCCTTGTTGCGAATGACAATCCCGTGAGCATCTTGCTTGTTCTTGAAGATCCATTTGGGTCCAACGACATTATGGTTCTCCTTTGGCCTTGGCAACAATCTCCACACCTTGTTGCGCTCGAAGTTGTTGAGTTCTTCATGCATGGCATTAAGCTAATCCGGATCCTCGAGCACCTCATAGACCTTTTGGGGTTTAACACAAGAAACAAACGCATGATGTTCACAATAGTTTGCTAATTGTCTATGAGTGCTTACCCCCTTTCTTAAGCTTCCAAGCACATTCTTCATGAGATGCTCTTTGGTAGCGAGCTTGGAAGCAATCTTGGCGGCACGATGCTCCAATTGCTCCTCAAGAGAGAGTTGAGGAGCGGTAACTTGATCATCATGACCGTCGTCTTGAGCTTGTTCTTGATCTTGATCTTGCTCGGTAGCGAGAACTTGACCCTGGGCATCACTTGGTGGATCACCACCATCTTGAGGTTGATCTTGCCCTTGATCTTGTTCATTTGGTTGAGGGCCTTCACTTTGTTCTTCGGAAGCGTGTGGGTCTTGGGTTGGTGATGATTCCACTTGAGTGGAACATTGTACTTCTCCTTCAGCCACAAGGGGTTCCTCAATGCGTAGGATATGGCCAACACCCATTCTTCTTATGACTTGGAGAGAAATTTCATCACCTCCATCCAAGTACCACTTTGCTCCACTTGGGAGCTGTTATTCTCATCAACTCCATGTTACACATCTCCTCTATTATTCATGTGGACTTGTTGAGGACACAGTAAGCATGAGAGTTTGTAACATAACAAACAAGTATGCCCTCATGAGCTCTAGCCTCAAATTTAGACAAATGGACACCTTTCTTGAGAATGAAACACTTACAACCGAACACCCAGAAGTACTTGAGGTTGGGCTTGTTGCCGGTAAGTATCTCATATGGAGTCTTCTTCAAGCCTTTGCGGAGATAGAGACAATTGGACGCATGACAAGCGGTGTTGATGGCTTCGGCCCAAAAGTTGTATGGAGACTTGAACTCCGCCATCATGGTCCTTGCCGCGTCCATCAATGTCCGGTTCTTCCTCTCCTCTACACCATTTTGTTGAGGGGTGTAAGGTGTGGAATATTGATGCTTGATCCCCTCATCACCAAGAAACTCATCCAAGGTGTAGTTCTTGAACTCGGTGCCGTTGTCACTTCTTATCATCAAAATCTTTGCATTGTGTTGATGTTGAGCTTCATTTGCAAAGTTGATGACGGTTTTTGGGTCTCACTCTTCCTCTTGAAGAAATACACCCACGTGTATCTTGAATAATCACCCACAATCTCCAAGCAATACTTTCTACCCCCAAGACTATCAAAGGATGGAGGCCCAAAAAGATCCATGTGAAGGAGCTCCAAAGGCCTCGTCGAGTAGATGATAGTCGTGGGAGGGTGAGCCATCTCATGTAGCTTTCCTTCGATACAAGCACTGCAAGCACGATCTTTGGCAAAACTAACATTTGTTAGTCCACGGACATGGTCCCCTTGAGAAGACTTTGCAAATATCCCATATTGACGTGGGCTAAACGGCGATGCCAAAGCCATCCCACGTCAACTTTAGCCATTAGGCATGTCGCGCTCTTAGTGGGTCACTCCAAAAAGTTAATCACATAAAGACCGTTCTCGACATGCCCAACAAAGGCTACTTTAAGAGTCTTGCTCCAAAGAGGGCCACATAATCAATATCAAGGAAAGTGGCAAAGCCCATGAGTGCAAGTTGACAAACGAAAAGTAAGTTGTATGCAAGGGACTCAACAAGCATGACTTTCTCAATCGTGAGATCATGAGAAATGACAACCTTGCCAAGACCCAATACCTTAGAAGATGAGGCATCACCCCATTCGACATTAATGGGCATAGATGAAACCTTGTGCACGTCCACCACCAAGTCCTTGCTTCCGGTCATATGACTTGTGGCTCCACCATCGAGCAACCATGATCCCCCACCGGAAGCAAATACCCACAAGAGATCAATGCTTGGTTTTAGGTACCCATTTTGTAATGGGTCCTTTGATGTTAGCAACAAGGGTCTTAGGAACCCAAATAGACCATTCAATATACTCATAAGAAGAAACAACAAATTTGGCATAAACATTCCCATCACTAGCACGACATAACACATAAGAAGGGTTAACATCGTCGGCTTTGTTGGAAGGAGTGGCATTGCCCTTCTTGACACCACCACCCTTCGCATTGTTCTTCTTATCCTTAGGAGTACCCTCTCCCTCCTTCACAAACGTTTGCTTGAGAGGATGAGGTTGTCTGGTCTTGTCATTCTTCTTCTTATTATTATTGGATTTGGGTGCAAACCCAATCCCCTCCTTGGCCACAACTTCCTTTTGATTGCTCAAAAGGTTGTTGAGGTTCTTCTAACCTTGTATGCAATACACAAGGCCTTTCTCAAGTTGCTCCTTAAACTTGGCATTCTCCTCCACAAGATGCACATGCTCACAACACAGGTTAGTAGCATTTGCATTATCAATTAAGAGCATATGAGAAAATGTGGCTTTCTCCTTGGTAAGCTTCACTTGGAGTTGATCATGAGACTCCTTGAGGCTAGCATGAGTACTTTTCAAGGCCTTGTGAGCCTTGTCAAGTAGATCAAACTCGTCCTTGAGTCTAGCATGGTCAACCCCAAGTTTGGCCTTCTTGGAATTGAGCACACGAGAGATAACAAGAGCATGATCAAGATCTTTCTTTAATTTGGCATGATCATCGTTGTGTGACTCCTCAAGAGCCACACAATGACCACGCTCTTCCTCAAGCGCATTAGAGAGATCCGATATCTCATCGGCATAGTCATGACTATGCCCTTCCATCTTAGAGATGGTCTCTTCGTGAGCCTCGATCATGTCATTGGCTTCACCGAGTTGTTCCAAGAGAGCAGTGAAATGCTTCTTGGTTTTATCTTTGAGCATACTCATGAAAGACTCAAATTCATTCTCCTCCTCCTTCTCCCGTGGGTTGATTTTGGGGGTTACCTTGTTGGTGGCTTTAGCCATGAGGCACTTGGCGGTGATGCTCTCGTTGGGTGAATCGAAGAGGGACACCCGTGGAGTTGTTGCAATGGCAACGGAGGCCATGCCAACCGTCTCACTATATTCATTGTCATCCTCATTGTACTCTTATTGTGCCACCAACCCCTTGGGAGGAGTCTTCTTGGTGAAGTTGTTCTTGTTGGGGAAAGACTTGGCCTTGTCTTTTCGGATAAGATTGTCACCATTGTCTTCCCTCTTCTCGTAAGGGCAATCCACAACAAAGTGACTCAAATTGCCACAATTATAGCACGTCGTCACACGTTGCTTGCCCTTGGTGCCACTTGAGTTGTTCTTGTTGAAGTTGAGCCTTGCGTTCTTCTTGTTGCCCCAAAATTGTCGTGAAGCAAGAGCCATGTGCTCATGATAGCCATATTTGGTGTCTTCGGGGCAACTCTCCTCTTCTTCCTGTTCATCCTCTTCTTCCGCACTAGCCTTGGCCTTCAAAGAAAGGTTGGGATTCTTTGATCATTGAGCACACAATACTGCATTATCGGCGGCCTTGTCCAAGATCCTCATTGCAACAAACTCATCCAACACTTCACTGGAGGACAAGGCGTGGAAGTCCGGCCTTTGACGGATGACAGAGGACATGGCCTTATGGTAAGGCATCATGGCCTTCAGAAACTTGCGCTTGATCCAATTGTCAATTGTATCCTTGCTCCCATGATCTCGGAGTGAGACCACGAGAGTAGTTAATCTTTGATAAAGATCTCAAGGTTCTTCATCTTCAATCATGGCAAACTCATCAGCTTCATCTTGTACCACTTCAAAGTTTGAGCGTTGAATGCTTGCGCTTCCCTTGTACAAGGAAACAACATGCTCCCATGCTTCCTTGGCGTCGGCGAAAGGTCGAAGATGCGCAATATCTTTGGGAGGAATAGCTTCTTGCTGAATGAAGAGAGCAGACTCGTTGAATTGATGATCCACGACTTCTCTAGGAGTGAAGTTGCTTGGATCGTGCGGGTAGAAACCTTGCTCAATGATTCTCCAAAGATTAGTAGAACTATGATTTAAATGACGCTTAAAGCAACATCCCCCTTTTTGGAGTTAGCATCCACCACCTTGTTAGCGGGATCAACCACTTCCAATGGTGCGGTGGATAATTTAAGGCCTTCAAGAAACTCCTTAAACATGCCTTTAACCTCGGCCGCCATGGAGGTTTTCAATGTGTCCATAGACACATTGAACTCCTCATGAGAGATCAAGGATCCCCCATCGGCCATAGGCGAGGACGGATTCACACCGAAGTGCTCCTCCCCCTCGTCTCCGGTGCCAACCATACTCTTCGGACGATAAAGTACTTAA
The DNA here is from genome assembly GCF_002162155.2 of Triticum dicoccoides. Taxonomy (NCBI): domain Eukaryota; kingdom Viridiplantae; phylum Streptophyta; class Magnoliopsida; order Poales; family Poaceae; genus Triticum; species Triticum dicoccoides. Next base: position 284,002,351 of record NC_041389.1, read on the forward strand.
TAAAGAGGCGAGGCTCTGATACCAATTGAAATGATCGATATGGTTGACTAGAGGGGGGTGATAGGCAACTAACAATTTTTAGCTTTTCTTGACCAAATTAAACTTAGCATCAAAGTAGGTTGTCTAGATGTGCAACTAGGTGAGAAACCTATATGATAATACAACAACAAGCACACGAGCAAGCAAGGGATACAACACAATAAAAGCTTGCACAAGTAAAGGTAAGAGATAACCAAGAGTGGAGCCGGTGGAGACGAGGATGTGTTACCGGAGTTCCTTCCCTTTGAGAGGAAGTACATCTCCGTTAGAGCGGTGTGGAGGCACAATGCTCCCCAAGAAGCCACTAGGGCCACCGTATTCTCCTTACACCCTCACACAATGCGAGATGCCATGATTCCACTATTGGTGCCCTTGAAGGCGGCGACCGAACCTTTAAAAAAAGATTGGAGCTATCTCCACAACTTAATTGGAGGCTCCCAACGACACCATGACTACGAGGTGACCTCAACTCTCTAGGGTGCTCAAACACCCAAGAGTAGCAAGATCCGCAAGGAATTAGTGGGGGAAATCAAATTTCTCTTGGTGGAAGTGTAGATCGGGGCCTTCTCAACCAATCCCTAGAAAATCAACAAGTTTGATTGGCAAGAGAGAGAGAGATCGGGCGAAAATGGAGGTTTGAGCAACAATGGAGCTTGGGGAGGGAAGATGTGGTCTTCTTGTGGAAGAAGACCCCCTTTATATAGTGGGGGGAAAGATCCAACTGTTAACCCCTCTCTCAGCCCGCCCGGCGCGGTACTACCGCACACTGCCGCGGTACTACCGCAAAGGGTTGCGGTACTACCGCTGCAAGGTATGGTACTACCGCTTGCGCAGTAGTGACCAGATGAGGACCTGTTGCACAGGGCAACGAGCGATAGAACCGCCGAAGCGGTACTACCGCGCGCCCCTACGGTACTACCGTAAGGCAGGCATCAATTGGGGCTGAAAATGCATGGACGTAATAAGTTACTTCCGTAACAACTTCCGCTGAGGTTAGGTCAGTGCAAAAGTCCGGCACGGTAGTACCGGACAGCCGTCGCGGTACTACCGCGTAAGGGCGGATGTAAAAAATTACATCCATGCCTACTCCTGCATGCATCAGCTTCAGGGCTGGAGGCACCGGTACTACCGCTCACAGGAGCGATACTACCAATGGCCCCTGCGGTACTACCGCTCCCTGAGCAGTATTACCGCACGGCACAAAGGCTTTAGCATTTGGCAGCCTACATATCGCAGAGACATGGATAAACAGACGATGCTCCATTGAGGTGAAGAAAAGGTGGTGCAAACGAACATATGTGTACGTGTTGATTCCACCCTAACCTTTCCGAAGCGGACCCCCTCTTAATAGTACGACTTTTCTACGACTCAAATCCACCGAAAAGAAACGTAAAGAACAACCGTCTTCGATAGGCTCCGAGGGACACCGAATCGTCTTGTGCCTAGACATGAGATATCTGAAATGCTCAATGCACACGATTAGTCTGCAAATGCACTATCATCAATCACCAAAACTACTTAGGGAGAAATATGCCCTTACAGCAGGCGAACGCGACGTTGGGAAACGAGGACGTCTTATGCCTGATGCTAAATTACACACATTCAATAAACTAGAAGATACTTCGCACGTTGTGGCAGGAAATGTTAGCAAAAAAATTGCAAGGAAAAGATAACAACTATATTACATACATGTGATAGCAAATAAAAATGTACTAAAGCCGAAGCATCATCTATGAATTATCAGTGCATCAAACAATGTTTTGACAATAAATTTCCAACTCATCTAAAAGAACTATAGCTAATAGTAGCGAACCTTTCTTTCTCATACTTGAAGTTAGGCTAAAAAATTTAATTTTTCCATAACATCGTCTCAAACTTTAAATGTACGCAAAAGTTCGTACATTGTGGAACATATTTAGATAGAACATATTTACAATTTCTTGCATCACATAATAATAAAGTGAGTGTGTTACAACTATTTCTAAACATGTAGTAGTAGTTCTGGCCATCACAAAATGTTACTCCCCATGTACTGTTAGGCCTTGTACAATGTTAGACACTTAGGGAGGTGCCTATAAAAATAAACCTGGTTTTTCTGAAGCATAAGTGACTATTTCTACAAGAGAGATGCTTAACTAAACGTTTATCCTGTATAAATAAGCACCGGTGCTTAAGAAAAGCCTAGTTTATTTCTCCAAACACCTCTCTTAAGCACCTTGCACTGTATAAGGCCTTAGCAGCTTCCAAACTTGAATGACATACATGAAACCGTCAAATGGCAAACACTAATTGGTATACCGCTGCCTAAAATAAAAAAATTAACAGATGAATGCCATATAAAACTGAGAAATAAAATGCTATCACCAAGTGTTTGGGGGAAATGGGGTCGACACTCAAAACAAAACTTACTTCCTGCTAGTACATGTGCTTTATTACTAGGGATGTGTACGGTTGCTATGATCTTGTCTTTGCAGTCTGAAGAACAGAGTAAATGACCCGCTTGTTATTGCAGTCTGAAGTTGGGCAACTCGCATGACAAACAGAAAGGAGCACTGAACAACAAAAATAGAGATAGCAACGGGAGAGAATCTTGGCCGAGGCGTCTGTGGAGGAGTCAGAGAGCAGTCAGAGGCGAGGTGGTCATGGCGGAACCGGATAAGCCGTCAGAGGCAAAGCGGCCCGATGGTCGTGTAACTCATGTCGGACCCAGAGAGTCGGCTACGGTGAGTAGCCAGCAGGCAGAACTATAGGAGGGCCATTACGTGAAGATCGCTGTCCAACCGCCACACCCTACAATGAGCAGAAAATGGATTCCTTTTTATGAGGGAGAGAGGATTTGGTCGTTGATATTCATTCTCCTTTTGAGTAAGAGCATCTCCAGCCGTTCGGTCTTCAGGGCGCCGAAAAAGAGCGACATGGGGGTGAGCCGACGGCATACTCGGCGCTGGGTGCGGTTGGGCACGTAGCCGTCGCCTCAGGCGCCGATTTCGGCCCACTATTCGGCCCAATTGTGTCCAAAAACGGCCCGATATCTGCGTGAATTGGCCCATATTCGGCACGGTTCGGCTTGTTTCGGCGTGAATTTTTGCATACAAATAGAAATCAATTAGTTCATCACATAGTTCGGCATGGTTCGGCGTGTTTCGGCTTCAGCTTCCTCCTCCAGCAACACCGCGAGCGCCTCCTCATCTTCGGAGTCCATCGCCAGGCCGGGCAAATCACCGAACACCTTGTAGGCAGGGTGGGCGCAAACCCGCCGGTGTACTACCCCTGCACGGCCGGAACGCCGGAAAAGTTGCCCGGATAGCGGCGGAGAGGCTGCCTCGGCGAAACCTCTTCTTTTTTTCGGCGGGGAATG
>NC_041389.1:284006155-284009936 GCF_002162155.2 Triticum dicoccoides
GCAAATCTGGAGGGGTAGCTTGACTTTTCGCAGGCCGAACTTGCCACCTACAGCATGACATGAAGGCCCAATCACTTGGATTGCCTATTAGAAGGTGTACACCGGCAGATTTGGATTTTGTGTTGAGAATTCATCCAGAAGTTGTGGGTCTGTGTTGAAAAACTCAAAAGTTGTCGTAAGTTTTTATAAGTTGCCTTCAAGTTATGGTTGCATGTAAATAGCTCATTTAAAAAATATTCACCGCACTCTAAAAACTTTTAGTGTATATTTGAAAAAATGGTCATCGTATATTAAAAAACTACAAAAAAATGTGAAAAAAATAAAAGGCAAAAACACAGAACAAAACCCAAGACCAGAAAAAGAGAGAAAAGGGAGCAACTTAGTTAACGAGCACTCTTTCGGGAGCCTCATAACGATCAGGGCCACTTGGCGTGCTCTCAGCCATCCGCCACGTGTCGCGCTCTGGGTGCTCCCTTTAGAATTTTTTTCGCACATGTTTTCGGCTTTTTAAACGGTTTTTTCTGTCTTTTTTTGACGCTTCGGTTTTTCATCGGTCTTCCTTAGCTTTTGGATAAAAAAATAAATAAATTTTTTTTTGCGTGAAAAGACGTGTTTTATTTTTTTTTCTTTCGCGAGAGGAACGGTTTTGCTTTCGTGAGAGTCACGGCCGTGCCTCTCGGAAACTTTCCGGAAAAAAACGTATTTTCTGTTTTTTGTTCTTTCGCGAGAGACATGGTCTTGCTTCCGCGAGAGTCACGGTTGTATTTTCACTAGAGGTATGGGCGTACCTCTCGGAAATGAAAAAAAACATGTTTTCTGTTTTTTCCCCTTCCGCGAGAGGCACGGTTTTGCTTCCGCGAGAGGCACGATTGTGCTTTCGCGAGAGACACGGTCGTGCCTCTCGGAAACGAAAAAAAAACATGTTTTCTATTTTTTCACGAGAGGCACGGTTTTGCTTCCGTGAGAGGCATGGTTGTGCTTTCGCGAGAGGCACGGCCGTGCCTCCTCGAAAACGAAAAAAAAGCATTTTTTCTTTTTTTTTCTTCCGCGAGAGGCACGGTTTTGCTTCTGCGAGAGGCACAGTTGTGATTTCCCGAGAGACACGGCGCATGCCTCTTTCGGAAAGGGAAAAAACTCGTACTTCCGGTTCGGTTTCTTCATTCGGTTTTTCTTCGTAAAAAAAGTTCGTCAAAACTTATCAACATGGGATTTACTCCCTCTGTCTCAAAATATAAGATTTTTTTACACTAGTATAGTGTAAAAAATATTCTTATATTTTGGGACGAAGGGAGTAGTTTTGAAAATCTTGACGCGAGGAATCCGACGATGAAAACAGTTCGAGATTTGGACGCACGGTTTAAAAGATAAAACGTTTTGAATAAACGGATCTACAAAAAAGAGAAAACTCACAGATTGCAACGAGTGACTCACATGCAGCGCGCCACTTATCGCAACCTATGAAGGTGGTAGTGATTTGCAATGAGTATCCAGAATTAATGATTTCGGAGAGAAAAAGATCGAAACAAAACAGCTATTACGTGGGCCGGGCCGTCTGGAGGAGTCCTCTGGGAAGCCGCAACTATACGTTGCACGCGGGCGTCATATAGGATTAGCCGCCGCACTGCATGCCACAGAGGTCTTTTCTCTCCCTCCTCCCTGTAAACGGAAAACGGCCTACTCAGAAATTCCCAGCATCCCAATCGTGTCCGCCTCCACTCCACTAGATCACCGACCACCGTGGTCCTGCCCGCCCACAGAGCACACGGTACGCACTGCGCCGCCTAGGCCGATGCCAGAAGCCATCTCCTGCTCCCCACGTCTCCACTCCGGCGAGAAATGCGGCGCCCTTCGGTTCAAGATGGGCTGACGCGGCAGCTCGGATCGGTGGCATCGACTCGGCAGTAAGACTGGTGGTACGCGTGCGGATGCTGCCGTCGATTTTAATTCCCCGCCCACCCTTGCTTCTAAGTTTCCGGATATATAAGCGGGCGTCTATCTCTGCTGTTCCGGCTCCGCATTTGCAGCCCGCGGATTCGTCGGCGGGAGCCCGCGGATTTCCAGCTTGTCGTTGTGCAGGCAGGTGGGGAATTTTTTCTAACCTACTTTGGACTTTGAAGGGAAAACAGAAGAGGGGGTAAGATTGTTTCTGTTTCTGAGCCCTTTTTGTGTGCAAAGAGTGGGCGGTTCTTGAAGAAAGAGGTCATGGAATAAATTATTGTATCGAGAAATTTAGCAAGGCGCATTTCATGCTTTATCGTAGAGCCAGCGCAGATGATATGGCCTACTAGCTTTCATCGTCACAACTTGCGTAGTTAGAGAATGTCAGCTCAACTACTCCACCCAAAAGGAAAAAAGATGGTTTAGTTTACCGCTTTACTTTATCACATTTGTCTCAAGTAACAAGCATGGAGTGATATGTCTCAAAATAGATGGGCCGGCTAGTAGAGGTGTAGAATGTTGTTTCGAGCTATGTATCTAGTGTCTGTCAACTAACCATATGAATGCTGAGCGCAGCAAGATGCCAAATATATGTCTCGGATGCAACTCAAACCTAATCCCACATACCTGCTACATATATTTTTTATACCATCCAAGTGTTGTTTCTGTCATAATTACTCTTAATTTATTTATCCTTTTATTCTTATCTATGCATTTTCTAAAAACAAAGGTACCTGCTCAGCAGAAAGTGGTCGCAAGTAGGCAAACTGTAAAACATGGGGATGTGGCATCTATCCTAAGATGGTGATCTCACTGAAAGTGGCACTCTTTCTTTTCATAAGCTGAGAATCTTCCGTCACATGCTAATGGCCCTGTCTGCCTTTCTCCTCCTACTAGTCTCAAGGAACCACCTTTCCCCTTACTTCTTCCCTCCTGATCCTCACCCAGACACCGCTACTGCAAACACCATTCCCATTCATATTCACCTATATCTTCATACACAGGCCGTCATCATCTAAGAGTGAGGATCAGGAGAAGGGCGTGACAAGAAGATGCTGAAGAAACTGATATCGAAGACCAAGAGCAAGAAGAAGAAGGAGGCTGCCTCTTCTTCCCTCCCCACCTTGGATCGACTACATGAGGTCTCCACCCCTTTTTCCACTTAAATGTTTGCCTGTTTTTCTTATATCGATCAACCTTTACCTTCTGCTCTTCTGTTTCCTTCGAGTTGTCAAGATAGGGTTGGATTTTGGGCTTGGGAGTTAGGGGACATTTCTAAATAGTTCTCTTCAAGAAATGTGGTCTTTAATTCGCAACAGAGCAATTGGTCACTTGTGTAAAGAAAGAAAAACCTCGATACCGTGTATCACCCAAGTGAATAGTAAAAGCTTGAGTACTGAATGCAGATGTGGGTATTTCTGTGTCCAATGGATTTCCAGAACACAAGAATGGAAGAAAACAATACTTAAAAGGTCTTCTTTTTGTACATGACAAACCGGCCAGTTGGTTGCGGATTTTGACCATTAGGCCTTGTACAATGCTAGGTGCTTAGAAAAATAAAGCGGTTTTTCTGAAGCACCAGTGCCTATTTCTACAGGAGAGACGCCGAACTAAGCGTCTACCCTGTACAAATAAGCACCGGTGCTTAAGTAAAGCCTGGTTTATTTCTTTAAGCAGCTCCCCTAAGCACCTTGCATTGTACAAGGCCTTAGTTGTCATGTGTCTAGTTGGTTGAATTGAAGGTATGGTCAACTGTATCGGCCTAGTCAAATTTTGCTCAACTGCTTTGAGGACATATGATGCTGACACTGTTGTACCCTGTTTCTTGTTTTCCTATTTAAGG
>NC_041389.1:284010369-284074191 GCF_002162155.2 Triticum dicoccoides
AATGAAGTATGTTTCCATGCACACAAAGATCATTGTCATCGTAGGAAAATAACCTAATGCGAAGGCCAAGGAAAGGGAAACTTCAGATTAGGTTGATGTATTGTAGTGTTCATTCCCCCCTGCGGCCTTAGTTAATTATACTCATTAATCCATCACGTCCTCACTTTCCTAATGTTGTGCACATTATTGCAATAGTAACACTTTTCACAGCAATGTCTGAGATATTATAGTTTATCGGAGAGAATTCGATAGCCTCTTATATGTTCAGGGGCTCATACCAGCGAGACAAAAAGATAAATTTGAGTTCTCAAGTTATGAATACAGCTAAATGCTAATTTGACTATCGTATATTTTCATTCTCAGTGGCTTATATGTTAATACTTTGCGGTAATGTGTAGACCCTAGAAATGCTGGAGAAGAAAGAGCGTTTGCTTCAGAAAAAGTCTTCCGCGGAAATAGAAAAGGCTAAGGACTATACAAAGGCAAAGAATAAGAATGGTAAGCCTAGTGGAAAATCCTTTATTTGTTTGTCAGGTCTTACACAGAATCTATCAACACAAGGCAAAAACTTAAACGCTGCTAGTCTGTGCTTGCATGTCTAAAAAGGATTTCTAGCTAATGGCTATTTGGTCCTGGAATAACAAGTAATGTTTCTTAGTTTTTTATGCTTTTGTAACTTGCATGAGAAACGGCTTCTTCTTTGTTGCAGCTGCAATTCAGTGTTTAAAGAAAAAGAAGTTGTATGAGACACAGATTGAGCAGCTATCAAATTTTCAGTTGCGAGTTCATGATCAGGTAATGTAAGATATAGAAGTATTTCAATATATGCCCACGCATTAAACTGATAGGAGATTATTTTGTGCAGATTATAATGCTTGAAAATGCGAAGGCAACAACTGACACTGTTGATGCTTTGCGCTCTGGGTCATCTGCTGTCAAAGCTATTCAACAGTCCCTGTAAGAGTCCATCATCCCTCTGCATTTCAGTGGCATACCAAGGTGTAGGATTTCCATGTGCCAAAGGGCTCCACTTTACCATTTCTATTCTAAAATGAAAATTCGTCCCCAGTAGTTATTTGTGTCCACACTAGTTCAGGTTTGCTTAATTTCCCCTTCTTGTTTTCTTGAGCTTTTGCACCTTCCAAGCTTAACTAGACCCCGTTCATTGAAGGTTTCCATTTATAGTCATGACATGCGCACCCAGCAGCAATGGCCATACAGTCCATACATGTATAAGCTACCTGGCATAGATGCAGGAATGCAGCCCATTGGTTGCCGATAATATATCCATACCTGAATAGGCTGACATATGTGAATCCTTCCGCAGGAGTATTGATGACATTGAGAATGCAATCGAAGAGGCGAACGAGCATACGGAAAATATGAAACAGATACAGGATGCACTTGCTACACCATTCGGTGCTTCGGCTGAATTCGACGAGGTATGGGTTGGTTTATTTTTCCCTTTGCACTAGTTTACCAACGTTTACTGTCCGGTCCATACCGTCCATACCGTCAATTTTCAAAGATGCATGACACCTTGCTCCTTTTCCGAATCAGGACGAGTTGGAGGCAGAACTGGAAGACCTCGAGGAGGAAGAACTGGACCTGGAGCTGCCTGAACCGCCGCGGGGGACACACGTGGCACCATCAACGTCGGCTGCCACTTCTCGACCGGCGGCTAGCGATTTCGCTGAACTGACCAAACTTCAAGCAGAGATGGCGCTTTAGGGATCTGCTATAAAAATACTGCGCGGCTAGCGATTTCGCTGAGCTGACCAAACTTCGAGCAAAGTTGGCGCTTTAGGGATCTGCTGTAAAAATACTGCGGTTTGGAGGGAATGCTGTCATTGAAACCTCAGAGGCTCACTGCCATCATTGCGGCGTGCATGTAAAATTCAGGCTATGTTGTAAGAGCATCCACCCCTGTTAATTTCCTGCATGATGTTTGGCCTCTATCTGCGTGCAATGTCCCCTACACGACCGTGGACACGCCCAGGCACGTGTTGGACGCAGCCGGGCCACCCTCGTACATCTCTTGCCCGGCAGTGGACTCTTCCTATCTGGCAGGCACATACCTCAAATTTGGATCGCAGGTCCATCATACATGTCATTGTCGCACCTGAATAATAAATGTTGGTGCCAAAAATACATTTGGTCTAATAGCCAACAACTTTGTGTATCCCGCACATTTGGTTCTTTCAGATACGCTGCTCCAAACACTTGCACCACACGTGCAGGCAAACCTCACAGTAGTTTTCAGGTATGTGCTCTCCTTCATTCAGACCATCTCACCGACGACATCGGCAGCAGTATCAAGTGCAAGCATCCGCAGTGCAGCCATGCATTTCTGCTTAGAGAAAAAAAAGATGGCCGCAACAATCCCTAATGAGCTTGAAGTAGTCATCGTGTACCTCCACTCCCTACACAACGCGCAAAAAACAATGGTTCGCGCATACGAAAACATCGACGAAACCATGGATTATCCGAAAAAGTTGGGTTCGGATCAAAATAATCCTTGTAGAGTAGCCATGCTCCGAAAACCCTATCTCTATTAATAACTCTCCCTTTGATTGAGCCCTTGAAGTTGAGAATATGCTCCACGTGCCGGTCCATTTCTTCTTGCATGACCATATCCACCTTTTCACTCGAATTCGACGAATCGAAGAACTCATTTTCAATCATTTTATCAAGCACTGTTGGTCCATACTCCTCGTCCGATGAAGCATCGGAATCCAATGTGTCGGTGCCTACGAATAAATAACAAAAAACCTGCCGGACAATGTGTTGAACACATAGAGCGCAAGGTGCAGGCCGAAAGTTGCTGGACATACCACGGTGGCTTTCGGGCCGGCGACGATGTCCGCGGCGGCGCGCGCGGTGAAGGAAATATGCCCTAGAGGCAATAATAAAGTTATTATTTATTTTCTTATTTCATGATAAATGTTTATTATTCATGCTAGAATTGTATTAACCGGAAACTTAGTACATGTGTGAATACATAGACAAACATAATGTCACTAGTATGCCTCTACTTGACTAGCTCGTTGAATCAAAGATTGTTGTGTTTCCTAACCATAGACATGAGTTGTCATTTGATTAACGAGATCACATCATTAGAGAATGATGTGATTGACTTGACCCATTTCGTTAGCTTAGCACTTGATCGTTTAGTATGTTGCTATTGCTTTCTTCATGACTTATACATGTTCCTATGACTATGAGATTATGCAACTCCCGTTTACCAGAGGAACACTTTGTGTGCTACCAAACGTCACAACGTAACTGGGTGATTATAAAGGTGCTCTACAGGTGTCTCCGAAGGTACTTGTTGAGTTCGCGTATTTTGAGATTAGGATTTGTCACTCCGATTGTCGGAGAGGTATCTCTGGGCCCTCTCGGTAATGCACATCACTATAAGCCTTGCAAGCAATGTGACTAATGAGTTAGTTGCGGGATGATGCATAACATAACGAGTAAAGAGACTTGCCAATAACGAGATTGAACTAGGTATTGAGATACCGACGATCGAATCTTAGGCAAGTAACATACCGATGACAAAGGGAACATCGTATGTTGTTATGCGGTTTGACCGATAAAGATCTTCGTAGAATATGTGGGAACCAATATGAGCATCCAGGTTCCACTATTGGTTATTGACTGGAGACGTGTCTCGGTCATGTCTACATAGTTCTCGAACCCGTAGGGTCCGCACGCTTAAAATTCGGTGACAATTTATACTATGAGTTATGTGTTTTGATGTACCGAAGGTAGTTTGGAGTCCCGGATGAGATCGGGAACATGATGAGGAGTCTCAAAATAGTCGAGACGTAAAGATCGATATATTGGACGACTATATTCGGACATCGGAAAGGTTCCGAGTGATTCGGGTATTTATCGGAGTACCGGAGAGTTACGGGAATTCCCCGGGGAGTATATGGGCCTTATTGGGCTTTAAGGGAAAAAAGAGAGAGGCAGCCCCCCCCCCCAAGGCCTAGTCCGAATTGGACTAGGGGGAGGGGCTGCGCCCCCTCCTTTCTTCTCTTCTCTTTTCCCTTTCCTTGACTCCTACTCCTACTACATGGAAGGGGGGAATCCTACTCCCGGTGGGAGTAGGACTCCCCAGGGCGCGCCATAGAGAGGGCCGGCCCCTCCCCTCCCCTCATCTCCTCCTTTATATACTGAGGCTAGGGGCACCCCATGACACACAAGTTGATCTATTGATCTCTCAGACCGTGTGCGGTGCCCCCCTCCACCATATTCCACCTCGGTCATATCGTAGCGGTGCTTAGTCGAAGCCCTGCGTCGGTAGCAACATCATCACCGTCATCACGCCTCGTGCTGACGGAACTCTCCCGTGAAGCTCTGCTAGATCGGAGTTCACAGGACGTCATCGAGCTGAAAGTGTGCTGAACTCGGAGGTGCCGTACGTCGGTACTTGGATCGGTTAGATCGTGAAGACATACGCCTACATCAACCGCGTTGTGCTAACGCTTCCGCTTTCGTTCTACGAGGGTACGTGGACTAACTCTCCCCGCTCGTTGTTATGCATTGATACGTCTCCAACGTATCTATAATTTTTGATTGTTCCATGCTATTATATTACCCCTTTTGGATGTTTATGGGTTTTATTTTACACTTTTATATCATTTTTATGACTAATATACTAACTGGAGGCCCAGCCCGTATTGCTGTTTTATTGCCTGTTTCAGTATTTCGAAGAAAAAGAATATCAAACGGAGTCCAAACGAAATGAAACCTTCGGGAGCGTGATTTTTGGAATGAACATGATCCGAGAGACTTGGAGTACAAGCGAGGGAAGTTTCGAGGAGGCCAAAAGATAGGAGGGCTCCCACCCCCCCTGGGCGCGCCCCTAGTCTCGTTGGCCCCTCGAGGCTCCCCCGACCGACTTCTTTCGCCTATATATTCACACATACCGTAAAAACATCAAGGACAATGATAGATCGGGAGTTCCGCCGCCGCAAGCCTCTGTAGCCACCAAAATCCTCTCAGGAGCCCGTTCCGGCACACTACCGCAGGGGGAATCCATCACCGGTGACCATCTTCATCATCCCGGCGCTCTCCATGACGAGGAGGGAGTAGTTCACCCTCGGGGCTGAGGGTATGTACCAGTAGCTATGTGTTTGATCTCTCTCTCTCTCTCTCTCTCTCTCTCTCTTGTGTTCTCTCTATGGCACGATCTTGATGTATCGCGAGCTTTGCTATTATAGTTGGATCTTATGATGTTTCTCCCCCTCTACTCTCTTGTAATGGAATGAGTTTTCCCTTTGAAGTTATCTTATCGAATTGAGTCTTTAAGGATTTGAGAACACTTGATGTATGTCTTATCGTGCTTATCTGTGGTAACAATGGGATATCACGTGGTCCACTTGATGTATGTTTTGGTGATCAACTTGTGGGTTCCGCCCATGGACCTATGCATAAGGGTTGGCACACGTTTTCGCCTTGACTCTCCGGTAGAAACTTTGGGGCACTCTTTGAAGTACTTTGTGTTGGTTGAATAGATGAATCTGAGATTATGTGATGCATATTGTATAATCATGCCCACGGATACTTGAGGTGACAATGGAGTATCTAGGTGACATTAGGGTTTTGGTTGATTTGTGTCTTAAGGTGTTATTCTAGTATGAACTCTATGATAGATTGAACGGAAAGAATAGCTTCATGTTATTTTACTACGGACTCTTGAATAGATAGAACAGAAAGGATAACTTTGAGGTGGTTTCGTATCCTACCATAATCTCTTCGTTTGTTCTCCCCTATTAGTGGCTTGGAGTGACTCTTTGTTGCATGTTGAGGGATAGTTATATGATCCAATTATGTTATTATTGTTGAGAGAACTTGCACTAGTGAAAGTATGAACCCTAGGCCTATTTTCCTACCATTGCAATACCGTTTACGCTCACTTTTATCATTAGTTACCTTGCTGTTTTTATATTTTCAGATTACAAAAACCTATATCTACTATCCATATTGCACTTGTATCACCATCTCTTCGCCGAACTAGTGCACCTATACAATTTACCATTGTAATTGGTGTGTTGGGGACACAAGAGACTCTTTGTTATTTGGTTGCAGGGTTGTTTGAGAGAGACCATCTTCATCCTACGCCTCCCACGGATTGATAAACCTTAGGTCATCCACTTGAGGGAAATTTGCTACTGTCCTACAAACCTCTGCACTTGGAGGCCCAACAACGTCTACAAGGAGAAGGTTGCGTAGTAGACATCAAGCTCTTTTCTGGTGCCGTTGCCGGTAAGGCTAGGTAAGCGGCACTCATACCACGTCAACTAAGCTCTTTTCCGGCGCCGTTGCCAGGGAGGTGAGTGCTTGAAGGTATATCTTTAGATCTTGCAATCGAATCTTTTTGTTTCTTGTTTCATCACTAGTTTAGTTTATAAAAGAAAACTACAAAAAAAATGGAGTTAAGTTTGTCGCACACGCTTTATCTTTTTAGTATCTTTCGTGAGTATGATGAAAAGGAAAATTGTGCTCAAGTGCTAGAAGAAGAATGCATTAAAATGCTTGGTACTAAATCTTTGAATGATGATCATGATTGCAATGTTGTTAGTATGAACTCTTTGAATATCCATAGTACTAATGATGATTGCACTAGTTATGATGAAAATATCTCTTATAAGCATATCAATTTTTGTGGAGTAGATTGAGTTTGCAAGTACACACCAAATAGGGAAAATAGATATTGCAAGAGGCATAAGTATTTAGAAACTAAAGGGTTGCAAGAAATTCTTGATGTTTGTGCTGAAAAATTCAATATTTTTCGCGCTCCTTGTGAACTTTGCAATGAACGTGGTCATTTAAATCTCCAATGCAAATTGTTTCATGACCGAATCGTGTCCAAAAATTGTGATAACTTGATTACCCTTGAGCATCATAAAGATCTTAGTCTTCTTTTCGGGTATGAAGAAATGAAACGTATAACTGAGGGTATTCCAAAATTTAATCTTGATAGATGTCTTGATTTTGATCTAGAGAAGATTTATTTGTATTGTGCGGTGAATTGCATTGAAAATCCTTATATTGGCAATTACTTAAAGAAAAGAAAGCAATTATAAGATGAAGAGAATACTAATGAAAGGGAAGAGACTTCCCAATCTCCTCCTATTATTTCTTATGATGAATCAAGTAACGAGGAGGAGCTTTCTATTAAACCAATCTCATCAATAAGGAGCTCAAAGAAGAAGGTTGAACCCACACATAATGAGAAGAAAAAAAATAAAAGAAGGAGCAACAAAGGTAGAAAGGTATCCCTCCCAAATGATGTTGCCCCTACTACTCATTGTGATGATGATAATTGCTATACTATTGGTGCTATCCATATTTTTAATGATGAGAGTGATTATGCTTATGATATGAAAAGGCCCAAGTTTGGGGAAGCTATGTTTGATGAGGATGAAATATTTGAGAATATATTTTCTGAAATTAATGTTTGTCCCAAGATTGGGGATGCTATGTTTAATGAAGATGATATTTTTAGCATCCCAAGTTTTGATATGCAAAGTTGTTATAATGATAGCATGCCTCTTACCTATGATGATTATATTAATGAAAGTGGGTTTGGAAGAGTGTCAACTTTAGGAAGTAGTGATCCCACTATTTTGGAGGATGTTGAATTTTATTGTGATGAATACGAAAGTGGATTTGGAAGAGTGTCAACTTTATTTAGTGATTCCACTATCTTTGGAGAGGTTTCAATCGATTATGATGAGAACGAAGTTGCTACTTCTGATGATTATTGTGATGAAACTTATGCTATAAAAAGTAGTGATGATTATATTTATAAAACTTGTCATGATTATGATTACCCTTTTTCTGAACATTACACTTTTAATGTGGAAACAATTTTTAGTGTTCAAGTCTCTTATGATACTCCCACTATTCCGAATGAGAAGAATTTTGCTTATGTGGAGAGTAGTAAAATTTCTATGCTTGTAGATCATGAAAAGAATTCTTTAGGTGCTGGTTATATTATTGAATTCATTCATGATGCTACTGAAAATTATTATGGGGGAGGAACATATGCTTGTAGGAATTGCAATAATGTCAAGTTTCCTCTCTATGTGCTTAAAGTCTTGAAGTTATGCTTGTTTTACCTTCCTATGCTAGTTGTTTGCTCACAAAATCCTTATGCATAGGAAGTGTGTTAGGCTTAAATGTGCTAGTCATATGCTTCATGATGCTCCCGTTATGTTTCAATTCATATCGTTTATATGAGCATCATTGTCATCGTCATGCCTAGCTAGAAAGGCATTAAAAAAGCGCTTGTTGAGAGTCAATCCAATATTTATCCTTACTGTTTTTACGTGTCCACATGATTATGCTACTATAATAATCATGTTTTATAGCTTTTGTTTCAATAAAGTGCCAAGTAAGACCTTTAGGATAGCTTACGGTGATAGTTGTGTTGATCCTGCTGAAAATCAGAAACTTTTGCACCCAGTAAATTAGTTTTGTTAATTCACAGAAACGTGCTTATGATCTGATTCTTTTTTGCTCTGGATTGGTACACAAATTTCTTAGGACTTCCTAGTTTGGTAGGATTTTTAGACTTCCAGAAGTTTGCGTTAGTTACATATTGCTACAGATTGTTCTGTTTTTGACAGATTCTGTTTTCATTGTGTTGTTTGCTTACTTGATGAATCTATGGCTAGTATTAAGTGGTATGAACCATACAGAACTTGAAATACAGCAGTTTTAACACCAATACAAATAAATAATGAGTTCATTACAGTACCTTATGTGGTGGTTTTGTTTTGTTTCACTAACGGAGCTTATAAGATTTCCTGTTGAGTTTTGTGTTGTGAAGTTTTCAAGTTTTGGGTAAAGATTTGATGGACTATGGAATAAGGAGTGGCAAAAGCCTAAGCTTTGGGATGCCCATGGCACACCAAGCTATTCAAGAGTAGCCAAAAGCCTAAGCTTGGGGATGCCCTGGGAAGGCATCCCCTCTTTCGTCTTCGTTCATTGGTAACTTTACTTGGAGCTATATTTTTATTCGCCATATGATATGTGTTTTGCTCGGAGCGTCGTGTATGATATTAGTATTTGCTTTTTAGTTTTCCACAATCATCCTTGCTGTACACACCTTTTGGGAGAAGCCTACTTTATTAGAATTTATTAGAATACTCTATGTGCTTCACTTATATCTTTTGAGCTTGATAGTTTTTGCTCTAGTGCTTCACTTATATCTTTTAGAGCACGGCGGTGGCTTAATTTTGTAGAAATTGCTAGTATCTCATGCTTCACTTATATTATTTTGAGAGCCTCTTAGAACAACATGGTATTTGCTACGGTTATAAAATTGGTCCTAGAATGGTAGGCATCCAAGTTGGGTATAATAAAAACTATCATAGGAAGTGAATTGGATGCTATGATCAATTTGACACTTGATAATTGTTTTGAGATATGGAGGTAGTGATATTAGAGTCATGCTAGTTGGGTGATTATGAATTTAAAGAATGCTTGTGTTGAAGTTAGCAAGTCCCGTAGCATGCATGTATGGTTAAAGTTGTGTAACAAATTTGAAACATGAAGTGTCCTTGGATTGTGCATCCTTATGAGTGGCGGTCGTGGACGAGCGATGGTCTTTTCCTACCAATCTATCTCTCTAGGATCATGCGCGTAGTGGTTGGTTTTTGATGACTTCTAAATTTTTGCAATAAGTATATGAGTTCTTTTGACTAATGTTGAGTCCATGGATTATACGCACTTTTACCTTTCCATCATTGCTAGCCTCTTCGGTACCGTGCATTGCCCTTTCTCACCTTGAGAGTTGGTGCAAACTTCGCCGGTGCATCCAAACCCCGTGATATGATACGCTGTATCACACATAAACCTCCTTATATCTTCCTCAAAACATCCACCATACCTACCTATTATGGCATTTCCATAGCCATTCCGAGATATATTGCCATGCAACTTTTCACCGTTCCGTTTATCATCATGACACGCATTACTTTTGTCATATTGCCATTGCATGACATGTAGTTGACATCGTATTTGTGGCAAAGCCACCGTGCATAATTTTTCATACAAGTCACTCTTGATTCATTGCACCATCCCGGTACACCGCCGGAGGCATTCATATAGAGTCATATCTTGTTCTAGTTTTGAGTTGTAATTCATGTGTTGTAAATCAATAAAAGTGTGATGATCATCATTATTAGAGCATTGTCCCCAAAAAAGGCCAAAGAAAAAAAAAGGAAAAAAAAGAAAAAAAAGAAAAGAAAAAAGAAAAAAGAAAAAGAAAAGAAAAAGGGGGCAATGTTACTATCTCTTTTCCACACTTGTGCTTCAAAGTAGCACCATGTTCTTCATATAGAGAGTCTCATATATTGTCACTTTCATATACTAGTGGGAATTTTTCATTATAGAACTTGGCTTGTATATTCCTACGATGGGCTTCCTCAAAATGCCCTAGGTCTTCGTAAGCAAGCAAGCTGGATGCACACCCACTAGTTTTATTTTGTTGAGCTTTCATACATTTATAGCTCTAGTGCATCCGTTGCATGGCAATCCCTACTCCTCATGTTGACATCAATTGATGGGCATCTCCATAGCCCGTTGATTATCCTCGTCAATGTGAGACTTTCTCCTTTTTTGGTATTCTCCACACAATCCCCATCATCATATTCTATCCCACCCATAGTGCTATATCCATGGCTCATGCTCATGTATTGCGTGAAAGTTGAAAAAGTTTGAGATTATTTAAGTACGAAACAATTGCTTGGCTTATCATCGGGGGTGTAGAATTTGGGAACATTTTTGTGTGATGAAAATGAAGCATAGCCTAACTATATGATTTTGTAGGGATGAACTTTCTTTAGCCATGTTATTTTGAGAAGACATGATTGCTTTTATTAGTATGCTTAAAGTGTTACTATTTCTTATGTCAATATGAACTTTTATTTTGAATCATTTGGATCTGAACATTCATGCCACAATAAAGAAAATTACTTTGAGAATAATGCTAGGTAGCATTACACATCAAAAATTCTGTTTTTATCCTTTACCTACTCGAGGACGAGCATGAATTAAGCTTGGGGATGCTTGATGCGTCTCCAACGTATCTATAATTTTTGATTGTTCCATGGTATTATATTACCCCTTTTGGATGTTTATGGGCTTTACTTTACACTTTTGTATCATTTTTAGGACTAACCTACTAACCGGAGGCCCAGCCTGTATTGCTGTTTTATTGTCTGGTTCAGCATTTCGAAGAAAAGGAATATCAAACGGAGTCCAAACGAAATGAAACCTCCGGGAGCGTGATTTTTGGAATGAACATGATCTAGGAGACTTGGAGTACAAGCCAGGGAAGTTTCGAGGAGGCCGGGAGATAGGATGGCGCGCCCACCCCCCTGGGCGTGCCCCCCTGTCTCGTGGGCCCCTCGAGGCTCCCCCGACCGACTTCTTTCACCTATATATTCCCATATACCCTAAAAACATCGAGGACGAAGATAGATCGGGAGTTCCGCCGCAGCAAGCCTCTGTAGCCACCAAAAACCTCTCGGGAGCCCGTTCCGGCACCCTGCCGGAGGGGGAATCCATCACCGGTGGCCATCTTCATCATCCCGGTGCTCTCCATGACGAGGAGGGAGTAGTTCACCCTCGGGGCTGAGGGTATGTACCAGTAGCTATGTGTTTGATCTCTCTCTCTCTCTCTCTCTCATGTTCTCTCTATGGCACGATCTTGATGTGTCGCGAGCTTTGCTATTATAGTTGGATCTTATGATGTTTCTCCCTCTCTACTCTCTTGTAATGGATTGAGTTTTCCCTTTGAAGTTATCTTATCAGATTGAGTCTTTAAGGATTTGAGAACACTTGATGTATGTCTTGTCGTGCTTATCTGTGGTGACAATGGGATATCACGTGATCCACTTGATGTATGTTTTGGTGATCAACTTGCGGGTTCCTCCCATGAACCTATGCATAAGGGTTGGCACACGTTTTCGTCTTGACTCTCCGGTAGAAACTTTGGGGCACTCTTTGAAGTACTTTGTGTTGGTTGAATAGATGAATCTGAGATTGTGTGGTGCATATCGTATAATCATGCCCATGGATACTTGAGGTGACAATGGAGTATCTAGGTGACATTAGGGTTTTGGTTAATTTGTGTCTTAAGATGTTATTCTAGTATGAAGTCTATGATAGATTGAACGGAAAGAATAGCTTCATGTTATTTTACTACGGACTCTTGAATAGATAGAACAGAAAGGATAACTTTGAGGTGGTTTCG
This sequence comes from Triticum dicoccoides, assembly GCF_002162155.2. Classification (NCBI taxonomy): domain Eukaryota; kingdom Viridiplantae; phylum Streptophyta; class Magnoliopsida; order Poales; family Poaceae; genus Triticum; species Triticum dicoccoides. The sequence continues at coordinate 284,022,650 of NC_041389.1, forward strand.
TACCCTACCATAATCTCTTCGTTTGTTCTCCACTATTAGTGGCTTTGGAGTGACTCTTTGTTGCATGTTGTGGGATAGTTATATGATCCAATTATGTTATTATTGTTGAGAGAACTTGCATTAGTGAAAGTATGAACCCTAGGCCTTGTTTCCTACCATTGCAATACCGTTTACGGTCACTTTTATCATTAGTTACCTTGCTGTTTTTATATTTTCAGATTACAAAAACCTATATCTACTATCCATATTGCACTTGTATCACTATCTCTTCACCGAACTAGTGCACCTATACAACTTACCATTGTATTGGGTGTGTTGGGGACACAAGAGACTCTTTGTTATTTGGTTGCAGGGTTGTTTGAGGGAGACCATCTTCATCCTATGCCTCGCACGGATTAATAAACCTTAGGTCATCCACTTGAGGGAAATTTGCTACTGTCCTACAAACCTATGCACTTGGAGGCCCAACAATGTCTACAAGGAGAAGGTTGCCTAGTATACATCATGCATCACCATGATCTTGCGTGTGCTTAGGATTTTTTTTGAAATTACTACGTTCCCCAACAGTGGCATCCGAGCCAGATTTATGCGTAGATGTTATATGCACGAGTAGAACACAAGTGAGTTGTGGGCGATACAAGTCATAATGCTTACCGGCATGTCATACTTTGGTTCGGCGGTATTGTTGGATGAAGCGGCTCGGACCGATATTACGCTTACGCTTACGCGAGACTGGTTCTACCGACGTGCTTTGTGCACAGGTGGCTGACAGGTGTCTGTTTCTCCAACTTTAGTTGAACCAAGTGTGGCTACGCCCGGTCCTTGTGATGGTTAAAACAGCACTAACTTGACGAAATATCATTGTGGTTTTGATGCGTAGGTAAGAACGGCTCTTGCTCAGCCCGTAGCAGACACGTAAAACTTGCAACAACAAAGTAGAGGACGTCTAGCTTGTTTTTGCAGGGCATGTTGTGATGTGATATGGTCAAGACGTGATGAGATATAAGTTGTTGTATGATATGATCATGTTTTGTAGAAGTTATCGGCAACTGGCAGAAGCCTTATGGTTTTCTCTTTATTGCATAAGATGCAAGCGCCAAATAATTGCTTTACTTTATCGCTATGTGATAGCAATTGTTGGTGAGACAACCATGTGATGACACATTGATATAGATCAAGATGATGGAGATCGTGGTGTCATGCCGGTGACGATGGAGATCATAACGATGCTTTGGAGATGGAGATCAAAGACACAAGATAATGATGGCCATATTATGTCACATATTTTGATTGCATGTGATGTTTATCTTTTATACATCTTATTTTGCTTTAACTGACGGTAGCATTATAAGATGATCTCTCACTAAATTTCAAGGTATAAGTGTTCTCCTTGAGTATGCACCGTAGCCAAAGTTCGTCGTGCCGAGACACCACGTGATGATCGGGTGTGATAAGCTCAACGTTCATCTACAACGGGTGCAAGCCAGTTTTGCAAACGGAGAATACCCGGGTTAAACTTGACGAGCCTAGCATATGCAGATATGGCCTCGAAACACTGAGACCGAAAGGTCAAGCGTGAATCATATAGTAGATATGATCAACATAGTGATGTTCACCATTGAAAACTACTCCATCTCACATGATGATCGGACATGGTTTAGTTTATTTGCATCACGTGATCACTTAGATGATTAGAGGGATGTCTATCTAAGTGGGAGTTCTTAAGTAATATGATTAATTGAACTTTAATTTATCATGAACTTAGTCTTGATAGTGTTTTGCAAACAATATTGTAGATCAATAGCTCGCGTTGTTGCTTCCCTATGTTTTTTATGTGTTCCTAGAGAAACTAAGTTGAAAGATGATAGTAGCAATGATGCGGACTCGGTCCGTGATCTGAGGTTTATCCTCATTGTTACACAGAAGAATTATGTCCTTGATGCATCGCTAGGTGATGTCTACTACACAACCTTCTTCTTGTAGACGTTGTTGAGCCTGCAAGTGCACGAGTTTGTAGGACAGTAGCAAATTTCCCTCAAGTGGATGAACTAAGGTTTATCAATCCGTAGGAGGCGTAGGATTAAGATGGTCTCTCTCAAACAACCTTGCAACCATTTACAAAGAGTCTCTTGTGTCCCCAACACACCCAATACAATGGTAAGTTGTATAGGTGCACTAGTTCGGCGAAGAGATGGTGATACAAGTGCAATATGGATGGTAGATAAAGGTTTTTGTAATCTGAAATTATAAAAACAGCAAGGTAACAAGTGGTAAAAGTGAGCGTAAATGGTATTGCAATGATAGGAAACAAGGCCTAGGGTTCATACTTTCACTAGTTCAAGTTCTCTCAACAATAATAACATAGATTATCGGGGAAACTGATCCTCGAACACCTATGGGGACCGGGCCCCTTTCGGTTCGGAAGGGGGGCGGAGGTCGCACGAAGAGCGGATCGAGGCAGTACACGCGAGCAGTTTTACCCAGCTTCGGGGCGCACGGATGCGTAAAACCCTACTGCTGCTTGTCTGGTTGTATTGAGTTCTTGCTCAGGAGCGATGAACGCTGCCAGACCGAGCGTGAGAATGTTCTTGGTGTTTCGAATGAGCCGAACCTCAACCCCCCCTCTACGTTGCGCATGGGCCTCCTTTTATACTCTCAAGGGGTCACCGACAGGTGGCAACATAGACTTAGAAGGGTAAAAATGGAAAAGAATGCGGTAGGTGCAGCTACCGCTACTGTGGATACAGTGTACCCTACCTAACTCTGACGACGGGGGACAAGGTCATTGAATGCCCGTCTGGATTGCCTAAACACTGCAAAAATGACCGCTAGGCGCGCCACCGTTTGCCACGATGGCCTTCTCTTCATCTCTGCTTGCCACCGTGTACCCCTGGCTGCACAGGCCCCCGCCACGCGCCCCTGAGAAAGCCTCACGGCGACACGCGGGCGGGTGCGCTGGAGCGCGGGTATGGAGTGGCAGATGGCCCCCGGCAAGTACCTTGCCGGGGTCGTCGTCTTGTCGCGTCCGAAAGCTTGTCGCTCGCCGGACCTTGCCGGGACGCGCGGTGCGTCGCGGCAAGTTTCTTGAGGTGCTGTGGTTGGCCTTCCCGGCAAGCTCCTCTTGCCGGGGCCTTGTCTCTTCCCGGCAAGCTCCTCTTGCCGGGGCCTTGTCTCTTCATCTTAAATACTTTATTCTTGAATGGCTCCAAAGGAACCTACGGAGGACCCTGGCAGTCGTCCGGCAAGCCTTGCCGCGGGGCGCTGCAACTGCCCGTGCACAAGTTCGGGATACTAGGGTACCCCTACTCTAGTACACCGACAGGAGCCCCCGGGCCTGGGCCACACACGGTGCCGAGCGCTTTGGGCCAGGCCCAAAACAGGGCACGGGCACGCGCGGGCCTGGGTCATGCCGAATCTAACTCCGTATCCACCACGCCCCCCGTGACGGCACGCGTCAATCGCGGCGTCGTGGGAGAGATCGTGGGTGGTTCTTTATTCAGAAAGAGCGTAACATTCGCCCCCTCCTCCTTATAAGCAGGGGAAATAGGGGCATTTCCCCCACCTTCGCCCTTCGCTGCTGCAATCTCAGAAATCTCTGCCGCCCTCCTCCACTTGCAGAGTCGAAAGAGAGCAGCGCTCCGCCCCCGTTGCTGCCACCACCACCAGCGCCATCGATCTCCCCCACCGCCTCCGCCATGCCTCCGAAGCCCGGGAAGGGGAAGGCCACGAAGGCTGCGGCCGCGAAAGCTGTGAAGTCGACCGAAGCGCAGCGGCTTGAGGCGCTGCGGAAGGAGCGGGCCACTTTCCCCCCCGAGCTCTCCGCGAAGGAGCTGAGGGAGTGGTACTATCTCTTCTGGTCGACGGAGACACGGGCGCATCCGCGCACGAAGGTACTCTCCGCCGTCGCCTTGCAAGTAGCTCCAGTTGGCGGGTATCCTTTCTTCGTCGTGTTCTTCTACTGCGGGCTCTGCCCGCCATTCTCTGATTTCTTTTGCGACGTCATGAACACCTATGGACTCCACCTCCTTGACTTCACCCCCAACGCCGTTCTGACCATGGCAGTTTTCGCCCATCTATGCGAGAACTTTGTCGGAGTCCACCCCAACGTAGCTCTCTTCCGCCACTTCTTTATGCCTCGTGTCGAGAGAGGGGAACCTCTTGCCGGCGGGATCGCCTGGATCTCGCGGGCCGGCAAGAAGGAGACCTATCTGGAGGGGGAGCTCCGCAGCAAGTGGGACGAGTGGAGAGCAGATTGGTGCTGGGTTGTAGAAGAGAGTCCGCAGCCGTTCACCGCCCTGCGTCAAGCCCCAGCAGTGTGTGGCAATGACTGGAGTGCTCTGTCCGTGGACGACGACAAGCTGAAGATCGCCACCACCCGGATCTTGCGTCTCAGGCTTGCCGAGCTTACTGTAGGAGCTGTCGGCGCAGATTTCCTTCGCCGGCGCATCGCCCCTCTGCAGGCGAGGGGGAGACCCACCTGGGAATTTGGAGGCCCGGCAGATATCATGAGGTTGCGCCCAGGCCTCAACTTCAATTTCACCGTCATAGAGTTGGACGGGATACTCAAGGAGATATTCAAGCACGACCCACAGCATCCCGAGTGGTTCAGGTTGCCGGCAGGCGTCGTTCCTCTGTGCAACAACTCCTCGCGCGACCGCATCTGCGCCATGATGCCGCTGTGTGACTCGCACGGGATCGCTCCAACTTGGCAAGAGCCTGCCGGAGACGTTGTGCAGCAGTTCTTCGACAGCCTAGTGGAAGTAGCGGTCAATGCTGATGACAAGAAGCTCCTCACCCGCGACACCACCGATCAAGAGATGGAACGCATCGCCACCAGGGCGGAAGAGGCGGTGGCAGCCGCAGCCGCAGCCGCGGGTGAATTTGGGTTCACGGTGGAGGAAGCGGACGCGGCGTCGGCGACGAGTCTTGCCGAGCGGGAGTGGCCCGAAGACGAAGAAGAGCTTGCCGCGCCCGACGCCGAGTTGAGCGAGCCCGCCGAGGGTGCGAGCGGCCCGCCATCTCCGGGGAGCTTGCCGGGAGCAGGGACCGGAGCGCAGCCCCCAGTGCAGCCAAGAAGGCGCCTCCGCAGGATCGGGGACGCAGCAGGGCGGCAAGCGGGTCAACAGCCGCAGCACCACGCGACGCGCTCCGCCGCGGCAAGTACCGTTGCCGCGGGTGCGCCTCCCGCCGTAGTAGCAACTGGGCGGGGTCATCTCGGGCTGGCGCCGCAGTCCCCGCCAAGCGGCCAAGGGATCCCACCCCTCCACCTCGTCGCGCCGGAGGTGGGCCGAACTTCGACCTCTCCGCGCTCAGCTCCGACGAGGAAGAGGAAGAAGAGTAAGATTCCCTGGTTGTTCTTGTAGTCCTTCAACTTGCTATTCTTGTCTTGCATCTGATCTGACCCACCCTGGACTCTCCCTTTTCAGGACTTTGGCCTAGAGGGCGGCGAAGAGGGCCAAGGCTCCGGTGGTTATCATCGATGACGAGCCCACTGTGACGGCAGGAGGTGCACCCGAGACTACCTTGCCGGATCCAGCCACTACTTCGCAGAGCAGCCCCCAGCGCAGCCCCCATCGTAAGTACATGGTTTACTTTCTGCTTCTGGGCGCGCGTGGTTGCTCTTTTCCTTTGTTGACATCTGATCACTGGTTTGTTTGTGCAGGAGCAGAACAGCTTCATCAGGAGGGCGTGGTGATCACCTCCGACTCGTCGTCTGCTTCGACTACACCGCCAAGGAAGCAATCTCCGGTAAGGGAGGAGTCTCTGGCAAGGAAGGGGTCTCCGGCAAGGGACAGCGCCAACGAGCCCCCGGAGGTGGAGCTCATGACAGCGGATCCCAGCACAGGTAGTCCTTCTCGCCAGAAACTTTCCTTGTATTCTTCTGCTGATTTTTCTTCTCGAGTGTTTGTTTGATTCCTCATTCTTCTCCGGTCGTCAGATCCACCCTCCGCGGATCCGATGGAGACCGAGGCGGGCGGCGAGGAAGACGCGCGCGACAACACTGATGATGCCGCGGCCACCGAAGAAGGAGCCAGTGCAGATGTGCCCGCCGGCGAAGAGGCCGCCAAGGCTGCCTCCGAGGAAGCTGGCGGGGGATCTGGCAATCGCACTGACGGCCCTGAGGCCGCAGGAGCGCCAGGCGCTGCACCGACCGCCGATCCCTCCGCCGCTGCCGCAGCGTCAGGCTCCGAGGAGCCCCAGCCCGGCGCCTATCTGAAGGCCGGCGAGGGCATCTTCATCAAGCTCCCCTGGGCGTCAAGCTCCAGGGCGCCGGTGGAAGGAGAAGCTTTGGATGGGGAGGTGCTCGCCTCCGCCGGGTTGTCGATCATTGACGCACCGGGAAGCAGCAGTGACGAGCCCGAGGAGGAGCGGCTGCTGCGGAGGCTGCTGGCGCTCTATCGCGCCCGGCAAGTCAAGTTGGAGTCCCGGGAAGCGCTCGTCGCGAAAGGCGAGCGTGGATATAGAGAAGCGCGCGGAGGAGCTCCGGGGTCTTCGCCAGGAAGCTCTCCGGGCCTTGGCGGAGGAGCGGGAGCAGCTTGCTGAGGAGCGGAAGGCCTTCCTCCTCGAGAAGGCCAAAGCTGAGGAGCAGCAGCGGCTCACCGGCGAGAAGCTGTACGCGCGAGAAGGCGAGCTGGCTCAGCGGAAAGTGAACCTCGACAGCCACGAGGAGGAGCTTGCCGCGCGCGAACAGGCACTTGGCGGGTCGCTCCAGGAGGCAAAGGATGCGGCTGCGGCTGCCGAGACCGCCAAGAAGGAATTGGAAGTAAAGGTGGCGCAGCTGGAGGCTGATCTGAAGGTGGGTGGCGAAGAGCTTGTCGCGCTCAAGCTGGAGTGCGAGAAGGACGCCCTTGCCCACGATGAGCTGCAGGGCCAACTCTCCGAGAAGGGCAAAGAGCTGCGCGCCGCCAAGGATTCCAACGCTGATTTGGAGCTGAAGCTGACCACCTTGATGGAGACGTTGGACGGCGCCAAGAAACGGGAGGCGGACTTGAAGAAGGATATCAAGGCCAACGAGGCGCTGCTGGCGAGGGCCGCCGAAACCCAGAATCTTCTCAGAGATACTGTGGAGCTCTGGACGTAGGGCCTCGTGAACATTGCTGCAGTCATCGAAGAGGAGCTGGTGCAATTGGGGGTGGAAGGCTTCGGGTACTCCTCCGACGAGAACCTCCAACCCAGCGCCAAGCTCACTCTGTTCTTCAAAGGCGTGGCGACGGCGCTTCAACAACTCCGGGAACGGATCCCAAAGCAGCTGGCCGACGAGTCGCGCTCGATTTGTGCCGGAGTTCTGGAGAAGGTGCTGGTGAAGGTGGCCTTCCGCAATCCGGGCCTCAACCTCACCAACGTCCTCAAGAGGCTGCCGGCGGACGCTGATCTTGACGCACTTAAGGCCCTCGTCGCACCCATTGTGGACAGGGTGAACGAGGTCAAAAGGGTTGACGGCGGTCGCGTAGATTAGGCCGTCTGTTTTCTTCTTTTCTTATCGCTGCCAGTCATGTCATGGGAACACTTTATTAGAGGCGCGACAAGTTATTTTTGTAATATAACTCTATCTTAGGTAAAAAATTGCAGTGTTACTTCCTTTACTCGACTCTTGGCTTTGTATGGTTCTGCCCTACGCTTTCTAGGAAAACTTGCCGGAGCAGGAACCCTTGCCGCGAGCGCCGAGTGCGGAACTTCAGCAGCCTGCTGGCGGGGTCGCTACCGACAAGCAACCTTGTCGCAACTAGTCGCAGCTCGCTTAAGTTGTTGAGCGGACTCGAAACAAAGTAAGGGCGCAACTAGCTACGAGTTGGTTCCTCCGCGCATAGGTTTTCCATACAAAGCACGGTCGTTCAAGGAAAATAACTTAAAAACTTAGAAAACTGATTGCTCAAGCTTTAGCAACTTAGCTTTTCTGTCGTCTGCTTCCCGGCAAGGAGAAACTTTCTTGAACGGCCTGGTCCACACCATTATCTTCTCCTTCCCCCCTGGCAAACCTTGTGGGCGAGGGAACCTTCCTTCTTTTGAGAAAGAAACAGAGAAATAAAGTAATGATATGGAGCTTTACGGCTCGTTATTGCGGCGTTACTTCCTTTACTCGACTCTTGGCTTTGTATGGTTCTGCCCTACGCTTTCCAGGGAGACTTGCCAGAGCAGGCACCCTTGCCGCAAGCGCCGAGTGCGGAACTTCAGCAGCCTGCTGGCGGGGTCGCTACCGACAAGCAACCTTGTCGCAACTAGTCGCAGCTCGCTTAAGTTGTTGAGCGGACTCGAAACAAAGTAAGGGCGCAACTAGCTACGAGTTGGTTCCTCCGCGCACGGGTTTTCCATACAAAGCACGGTCGTTTGAGGAAAATAACCCAAAATCTTAAAAACTGATTGCGCAATCTTTAGCAACTTAGCTTTTCTGTTGTTATGCTACCCGGCAAGGGGAAACTCTCTTGAACGGCCTGGTCCACACCATTATCTTCTCCTTCCTCTCCCGGCAAACCTTGTGGGCGAGGGAACCTTCCTTCTTTTGAGAAAGAGACAGAGAAACAAAGTAATGATATGGAACCTTATGGCTCATTATCGCTTACCGGGGTTTGGTGCTGCACAAAGTGTCAGATAACATATGCGAAAAAGGATTACAGCATAAAAACTGACAAGATGTGCGGGGCACATGAGCTTTACTGGTGCACGGGGTCTGCGCCCGGCTTTGTACAAAGGATTACATGCAACAGCGGCAATACTTGTACAAAAGGTGGTTGCCGGAAAAGCTTCCGGCAACCGCGCCCTACGGGTAAAACTTACGAAGATGTTCGATGTTCCAGGAGTTGCTCACCGGAATGCCATCTTCGGTCTCAAGGCGGACAGCGCCGGGCCTAGTGACTCGTTTCACCCGATAAGGGCCTTCCCACTTCGGCGTCAACTTGTTGGAATTCTTGGCGGACTGAACACGCCGAAGAACAAGGTCGCCTTCCTCGAAGCTTCTGGCTTTAACTTTGCGGCTATGGTAGCGACGCAAAGCTTGCTGGTAGCGAGCGGCTCGCATAGCAGCCTGAAGACGGTCTTCCTCAAGGAGTAGTGCGTCATCTTGCCGCAGCTGCTCTTGCTCGAGCTCATCATAAGCGAGCACTCGAGGTGACCCGTAAACAAGTTCCATGGGGAGAACTGCCTCTGCTCCGTAGACTAGAGCGAAAGGTGTCTTGCCGGTGGCTCGATTTGGCGTCATCCTGATCGACCAAAGAACCACCGGCAGCTCCTCGATCCAGTTTCTTCCGCACTTGTGTAGCTTGTCGAAAGTTCTGGTCTTGAGGCCTCGCAGCACTTCAGCATTTGCCCTCTCCGCTTGACCGTTTCTTCTCGGATGAGCAACAGAAGCGAAGAAGACCTTGGCGCCAAGATCTTGGACGTACTGCATGAAGGAGCAGCTCGTAAATTGTGTGTCGTTGTCGGTGATGATCCTGTTAGGGATCCCGAAACGGCAAACAATCGACCTGAAGAACTTGACTGCTGACTGTGCTGTCACCTTCCTCACTGGTTCCACTTCCGGCCACTTTGTGAACTTGTCGATGGCGACGTACAAGAACTCAAAGCCCCCGACAGCTCGAGGAAAGGGGCCGAGGATGTCGAGCCCCCAGACCGAAAATGGCCAGGATAAAGGGATCGTCTGGAGAGCTTGAGCTGGCTGGTGTATCTGTTTGGAATGGAACTGGCACGCTTCACACTTGGTTACTTGTGCAGTTGCATCCTGGAGGGTTGTCGGCCAGAAGAAACCTTGTCGGAACGCTTTGCCGGCAAGTGCTCTTGCGCCAATGTGGTGACCACATATGCCTCCATGTATCTCTGCCAACAGCTGTTGTCCATCTTCCCGGCGAATGCACTTCAATTTCACACCGTTGAGTCTTATTCTGTATAGTGTGTTGTCGACAAACTTGTACATACTTGACTGCCGGGCTACTCTTTCCGCTTCTTCTTGCTCTTCGGGAAGCTCTCCTGTCTGAAGGAAACAGACAATCTGCTGCGTCCATGCTGGAGCTTGCGGCTCGACAACAAGGACTAAAGGCATATCTGTTGCTGTGGGATCATCCGCTTCTACAGCAAGAACCTGGGGTTCAGCCAGAGCGTGATGTTCCCCGGCAAGCTTGCCGGAGCAAAACTTGTCGGGAGCGTCTGCTTCAACGGAACAAACCAAGAGGTTCGTCGGAGCAGGCTGCTCCTCAGCACTCTTGGCGTCGATCTTGGGGACCTTCTTGGCGGCGGCTTCGGGAAGCTCTGCCGGAAAGTAGTCACCAGAAACCAACTTCCTCTTCTTACTCTGTCCAGTCGACGGTGTTACGGATGGTTGAGTTAGCTTGAGCACAAAAATCCCTGGTTCCACAGGTGACTTTAGTGCTGCGCACTTTGACAGGCCGTCGGCAATATCGTTCTGAGCTCATGGAACGTGCTCCATTTGCAGGCCGTCAAAGTGTGCTTCTAGCTTCCTCACTTCATCAACATATGCTTCCATCAACGGACTCTGACAGCTTTTGTTTACTTGGCGGACAACCAACTGCGAGTCACCCCTGACAATGAGCTTGTTGATCCCAAGGTCTGCTGCGATTCTGAGGCCGACAAGCAAACCCTCATACTCTGCGGTATTGTTCGTTGCTTGCTCCTTGGGAAAATGCATCTGAACTACGTACTTGAGGTGCTCTCCGGTGGGTGCGATAAGCAGCACGCCGGCACCGGCGCCTTGCAGCGAGAAGGCACCATCAAAGTACATCAACCATTCTTTGCTTGCCTCCTTGACGGGGATGCTCGTTTCTGGAGTTTCTTCATCTGGTGTTGGCGTCCACTCCGCTATGAATTCTGCCAATGCTCTGCTCTGTATAGTTGAAGTGCTCTCAAACTTGAGGCCAAGGCTTGACAGTTCCAGTGCCCACTCGACAATCCTGCCTGTTGCTTCTGGATTTTGTAATATCCTCTTCAACGGAAAGCGAGTGACAACTGTTATCTCATGTGCCTGGAAGTAATGGCGCAGCTTTCTCGAGGCCATGAGAAGGCCGAAAAGCAACTTCTGCACGCCAGAATACCTTGATCTAGCCCCCTGCAGAAGGGAACTGACAAAGTAAACTGGGCGCTGCACCATTTTCTTCTGCACCTCCTTGCATGTCTGCGTAGATCCATCTTTGTCGGGACCAGAGCTTGTCGGAGAAGCCCCCTGCTTGTCGCTAGATTCACTTGTCGCGGTTGCCGGCTCATCGTCCGCCTCCCTCTCCGCTACTAACGCAGCACTAACCACTTGATTGGTTCCTGCTAGATACAGCAGCAACTTTTCTTGTGGCTTAGGTGCGACAAGTATTGGAGTGGAGGACAGGTACCTCTTTAAGTCCTGTAGCGCGGCCTCCTCTTCCGGAACCCATTTCATCGGACCTGCCTTTTTCAATATTTTGAAAAACGGCAAGGCGCGCTCTGCGGACTTAGAGATAAACCTGCTAAGAGCAGCCACGCAACCGGCAAGCTTTCGTACATCCTTGACGCGCTTTGGTGCTTCAATCTGCTCGATGGCTTTGATCTTGTCGGGATTGGCTTCAATCCCCCGCTGTGACACAAAGAACCCGAGAAGCTTGCCGGAAGGGACTCCGAACACGCACTTCTCGGGATTGATCTTGAGGTTGATCCTGCGCAGATTTGCAAAAGTTTCATCTAGATCTTGAATCAGAGTAGCCTTGTTCTTGCTCTTAACCACTATATCATCCATGTAGGCTTCCACATTTCTGTGTATCTGGGGCTCAAAAGCGACGTGGACTACCCTTGCAAATGTTGATCCAGCATTCTTCAACCCGAAGGGCATCCGTACGAAACAGTACGTGCCACATGGGGTGATAAATGTCGTTTTCTCTTCATCCTCTTCTGCCATGAAGATCTGATGGTATCCTGAGTATGCATCAAGAAATGAAAGCAAATCACATCCGGCTGTGGAGTCTACAATCTGGTCAATGCGCGGCAAGGGAAATGGGTCTTTGGGACAAGCTTTATTAACATCAGTGAAGTCAATACAAAGTCTCCATTTCCCGTTGGCCTTACGCACGACTACAGGATTGGCCAGCCACGTGGGATGGAGCACTCCTCTGACAAGGCCTGCTGCTTCGAGCTTCTTGATTTCTTCTGCAATAAACTCTTGGCGCTCCACTGCTTGCTTCCTGACTCTCTGCTTGACGGGCCGCGCATGAGGACAAACGGCTAGGTGGTGCTCAATCACTTTCCTGGGAACACCGGGGATGTCAGACGGTTGCCATGCAAACACGTCGACATTCGCCCGCAGGAAAGCAACGAGCGCGCTTTCCTATTTGGGGTCGAGAGTGGCACTGATGGTGAAGGTACCACCAGTGCCGTCCTCCTTGGCGGACACCTTCTTGGTCTCTGGTGGAGCTGCCATCGTCTTTTTAAACTTGCCGGTGGAGCTCGATGGTGCGTCCTCGACGGTAGCGCAGCACTCCGAAGAGGTGCGCTTGCCGGAGTGGGCATCAGAGCTCTTGCCGGACTTGGTCTTCTTCTTCCCTCCGGGAGCTTCAGCGGCAAGTGTCCTGTGTTCTGCTGCGGCTGCTGCTTCCCGGTAGATCTTGTCGGCACAGATAAGGGCGTCCTTCTTGTCGCCAGGGACAGAAATGGCACTTATCGGGCCTGGCATCTTGAGCATGTTGTATGCATAGTGAGAGGCTGCCATGAACTTGGCGAGTGCTGGACGGCCAAGGATTCCATTGTAAGGTAATGGAAAGTCGGCAACGTCAAACGTGACCCTCTTAGTCTTGAAGTTCAGCTCGCTGCCAAATGTGACCGGTAGCGTGATCTTTCCCTTCAGCTTGCTCCTTCCCGGACTGATTCCTTGGAACGTGCCGGTCTCCTCGAGCTCGCTGTCAGGGATCTGGAGTTTCTGGAGGACCGCGGAGGATATCAGGTTTAGGCCGTCCCCGCCGTCAACTAGCATCTTCGTGACCTTGAGGTTGCGGATAGTTGGAGAAACCAACATCGGCAAGCACCCGACCGCAGTTACGCGATCAGGGTGGTCCTCAATATCGAAGATGATAGGCGTGCTGGACCATTTCAGGGGCTTGCGTGACTCTATGGATGGCTCTGCTGCATTTACTTCCCGCATCCACTGCTTGAGTTGGCGGTGTGAAGTATGCAGAGAGGCGCCACCGTCAACGCATAAGACCTCTGTGGCTTTCTGAAACTCCTGCTCGTCGGACTCGTCATCATCCATGTCTTCGTCGTCGTCGTCATCTTCATCCTTGTCGCGGCCGCGGGGAGGTCTGTCTCCTTGCCACTGCTTGGCCTTGCCGCGGCATCCTCCCCGACCGGGGCGTTTCTTGCCGGCTCCTCCAGCACCTTCCTGGGCCTTCTCCTTGTCGCGCCGCTCGTATTCAGCTTTCTGTTGCTCAACAAGATGTTCGACTTTCTTGCAGTTCTGGAGGTTGTGGCCCTTGGTGCGGTGGATCTTGCAATACTGCTTGCCGGAGCTGTCCTGCTTGTCAGCGGCCGCTACAGGCTGGGCCTCCTTGTCGGAGCCTCCAGCTTTAGCTCCCTTGGCGCCACCTCCGTTGCCGGTCTGCTCGACAGCTAGCACTTCCTTGCCCTTTTTCCTCCTGTTGTTCCGCCGCCGGCCTTTCCTTGCCGGGGCGGCATCCTCACTGTCGGATCCTCCTGCTCCTGTATTCTCTCCGGGGAGCCTCCTCCCCTCTTCAGCGCGCGCACACTTGTCGGCCAGGGCGTAAAGCTCGCTGACGTCTCTGATCTTACACATCGCCATCTCCTCCCTCATCATGCGGTTTTGCACGTTCTGATGGAACGCGCTGACGACCGCGGCAGGGTGGACGTCTGGGATGTTGTGCTGTACACGGCAGAATCTTTGAATGTACTTGCGCAGTGGCTCTCCTTCCTTCTGGGCGAGCAGATGAAGATCGCTCTCTTGGCCATGTGGCTTGTGGCCGTCTGTAAAGGCGCCGACAAACTGATGGCATAAATCTGCCCAAGAGGAGATGGAATTGTCCGGCAAGTGCATGAGCCAGGACCTGACGTTGGGCTTGAGCACCAGCGGGAAGTAGTTGGCAAGGATCTTGTCGTCCCGTCCCCCGGCAGCCTGCACCGCGATGGTGTAGATGCTGAGGAACTCCGACGGATGCGTCTTGCCGTCGTACTTCTCTGGTACGTCTGGTTTGAAGTTTTTCTTGCTGGGCCACTGGACCTGCCGCAGCTCATGGGTGAACGCAGGGCAACCTACCGCGTACGACAAGTCGCCTGGCTCCCCCGGCGCGTGCATGTCGACAGAAGGCCCAACGCGCTGGTCAGATAGACGTCGCGCTTCTCTTCGGCGCTCGATGCGAGTACGAGCATCCTCTTGTTGCCGTTCGCGGAGAACTTGGCGCTGGTCGCGACAAGCTCATGGGTCCGACGACGCGGTGGAGTCACTGTCGGGGTGGACCCGGCGAGTCGGCGATCTAGGCCTTCGTAGTGGAGAGTGCATGGAAGTCGCACCTCCCCCGGTCTTGTTGCCATCGGCTCGTGTCCGGCAGTCTTGCCGCGGCAGCGAGGTGCTTGGTTGCCGCGCAGTGTCGCCGTTGGCGAAGCCGATGAGGCTCTGGATAGTGGCCCTCCACTCGTCGGTCTTGTCCGCTGTCGGAGGGTAGTCTAGGAGCAGTTGAGCTCGCGCCAAGGCTTCTGCTGGAGTGGTGGGCGGCAGAGGCGAACGGTGCGAGGAGCGGGACATGCTCGGACTCCTAATCACGTTAGAAGGAGCAGTGTCCCGTCCAGGCGACCGTACTTCGCTCGAGCCAGCATGTTGACGTGCATGCTGGTCTTGGACTCCACGAGAACCACCAGCTTGACCCTGGCCCAGCGGGCGTATGGCGCTGCGAACGCCATGACGCTGCTGGTCCCGCACCTCCTGAGACGGGTGCGGTACGCGCATGGATGCCGAGGTCTGTGCCGCCTTGTCCTTGGACTTGGCCGCACTGAGAGCTCCCTCGTCGACGCCCGTTCTTCCGCCGGCGTCCACTGCACCACCCATTTGCTCCGGAGGCGGTGAAAGCGACACAGACGGAACAGCTGCTTCCGAATCTTTCTTCTTCGGTGGCATGTCGATGAAGACGATGAAGATTTAGCTCGCGTGCACGCCGGATCGGGTTCACACGATCTCGACCTCCCCTACCTGGCGCGCCAAAGATATCGGGGAAACAGATCCTCGAACACCTATGGGGACCGGGCCCCTTTCGGTTCGGAAGGGGGGGCGGAGGTCGGACGAAGAGCGGATCGAGGCAGTACACGCGAGCAGTTTTACCCAGCTTTGGGCCGCACGGATGCGTAAAACCCTACTGCTGCTTGTCTGGTTGTATTGAGTTCTTGCTCAGGAGCGATGAACGCTGCCAGACCGAGCGTGAGAATGTTCTTGGTGTTTCGAATGAGCCGAACCTCAACCCCCCCCCCCTCTACGTTGCGCATGGGCCTCCTTTTATACTCTCAAGGGGTCACCGACAGGTGGCAACGTAGACTTAGAAGGGTAAAAATGGAAAAGAATGCGGTAGGTGCAGCTACCGCTACTGTGGATACAGTGTACCCTACCTAACTCTGACGACGGGGGACAAGGTCATTGAATGCCCGTCTGGATTGCCTAAATAGTGCAAAAATGACCGCTAGGAGCGCCACCGTTTGCCACGATGGCCTTCTCTTCATCTCCGCTTGCCACCGTGTACCCCTGGCTGCACAGGCCCCCGCCACGCGCCCCTGAGAAAGCCTCACGGCGACACGCGGGCGGGTGCGCTGGAGCGCGGGTAAGGAGTGGCAGCTGGCCCCCGGCAAGTACCTTGCCGGGGTCGTCGTCTTGTCGCGTCCGAAAGCTTGTCGCTCGCCGGACCTTGCCGGGACGCGCGGTGCGTCGTGGCAAGTTTCTTGAGGTGCCGTGGTTGGCCTTCCCGGCAGGCTCCTCTTGCCGGGGCCTTGTCTCTTCCCGGCAAGCTCCTCTTGCCGGGGCCTTGTCTCTTCATCTTAAATACTTTATTCTTGAATGGCTCCAAAGGAACCTACGGAGGACCCTGGCGGTCGTCCGGCAAGCCTTTCCGCGGGGCGCTGCAACTGCCCGTGCACAAGTTCGGGATACTAGGGTACCCCTACTCTAGTACACCGACATAGATAGATCATATAACAATCCCTCAACATGCAACAAAGAGTCACTACAAAGCCACTAATAGCGAGAACAATCATAGAGATTATGGTAGGGTACGAAACCACCTCAAAGTTATTCTTTCGGATCAATCTATGCAAGAGTTCGTACTAGAATAACACCTTAAGACACAAATTAACCAAAACCCTAATGTCACCTAGATACTCCATTGTCACCTCAAGTATCCGTGGGCATGATTATACGATATGCATCACACAATCTCAGATTCATCCAACCAACACAAAGTACTTCAAAGAGTGCACCAAAGTTTCTACCGGAGAGTCAAGAAAACGTGTGCCAACCCCTATGCATAGGTTCATGGATGGAACCCGCAAGTTGGTCACCAAAACATACATCAAGTGGCATGTGATATCCCATTGTCACCACAGATAAACATGGCAAGACATACATCAAGTGTTCTCAAATAAAGACTCAATCCGATAAGATAACTTCAAGAGGGAAACTCAATTCATCACAAGAGAGTAGAGGGGGAGAAACATCATAAGATCCAACTATAATAGCAAAGCTCGGGATACATCAAGATCGTGCCATAGAGGGAACACGAGAGAGAACACGAGAGAGATAGATCAAAGACATAGCTACTGGTACATACCCTCAGCCTCGAGGGTGAACTACTCCCTCCTCGTCATGGATAGCGCCGGGATGATGAAGATGGCCACCGGTGATGGATTCCCCCTCCGGCAGGGTGCCGGAACGGGCTCCCGAGAGGTTTTTGGTGGCTACAGAGGCTTGCGGCGGCAGAACTCCCGACCTATCTTGATATTCGATGTTTTTAGGGTACGTGGACTTATATAGGCAAAAGAAGTCGGTCGGGGGGTGCTCGAGGGGCCCACGAGGCAAGGGGCGCGCCCAGTAGGGGGGGTGCCCTCCTATCTCATGGCCTCCTCGAGGCTCTTCTGACGTGAACTCCAAGTCTCCTGGGTGATATTCTTCCCAAAAATCACGCTGCCGAAGGTTTCATTCCGTTTGGACTCCGTTTGATATTCCTTTTCTTCGAAATACTGAAACAGGCAATAAAACAGCAATATGGGCCGGGCCTCCGGTTAATAGGTTAGTCCCAAAAGTAATCTAAAAGTTTAAAATAAAGCTCGTAATCATTCAAAACAGATAATAAAATAGCATGAATGCTTCATAAATTATAGATACGTTGGAGACGTATCAGCATCCCCAAGCTTAATTCCTACTCGTCCTCGAGTAGGTAAATGATAAAGAAAGAATTTATGAAGTGTGAATGCTAGAAGGTGCACAAGTTTGACCAATGATAATTTCAATCACCTTTTCTAGCATGATTATATGTCATAATAGTAGTTCATCTCATAAAACTTCTCACGAACAAGTAACAAGCAATTCACATGTTAAAGTATAGACCATAAACTTTCTTGAAAACTAGCAAACTTCATTCTTAGTCATCAAACAATTGCAATTCATCTTATTTTCAGGAATAGCAAACTCCACATACTCAACTATCATATAGTCTTCTACAATTGCTAACACTCACGCAATACTTGTGGTTATGAAGTTTTAATCAGACACAGAGAAAGATAGGGGCTTATAATGTTGCCTCCAAACGTATTCACCTTTGGGTGATGTCAACAATAATAGTTCATGCTAGCGTACATCCAATTGGATATATATATCAGGATCACCCTAACACAAAGTGCTTGCCAAAGGATAAAATGAAAAAGGGAAAGGTGAAGATCACCTTGACTCTTGCATAAAGTAAAAGACATAAAGTAAAAGATAGGCCCTTCGCACAGGGAAGCAGAGGTTGCCATGCGCTTTTAGGGTTGGATACACAAAATCTTAATGCGAAAGAACGTCACTTTATATTGCCCCTTGTATATGGACCTATATTATGCAGTCTGTCGCTTTTATTGCTTCCATAACAAGTTCGTACAAAGCTTATGTTCTCCGCACTAATAAGTCATGCATATTTAGAGAGAAATTTTTATTGCTTGCACCGATGACAACTTACTTGAAGGATCTTACTCAATCCATAGGTAGATATGGTGGACTCTCATGGCAAAACTGGGTTTAAGGATATTTGGAAGCACAAGTAGTATCTCTACTTGGTGCTAGGAATTTTTGGCTAGCATGAGGGGGAAAGGCAAGCTCAACATGTTTGAATGATCCATGACAATATACTTTAACTGAGATATGAGAAAACATAACTCATTACGTTGTCTTCCTTGTCCAACATCAACTCTTTAGCATGTCATACTTAATGAGTGCTCACAATTATAAAAGATGTCTATGATAATATATTTATATGTGAAATCTCTCTTCCTTCAATATTCTTTCATGAATTGTTCAAATGACTAATACAATGCTTGCTAACCGTCAATAAACTTACAACCTCTACTTCTTAGATGTGAAGTCATTACTCCCCATGGGATAAGCAAATGAAACATATATAATTTCAGATTTATGACATTCAACTCATTCAACCATTTACTCATAGGATATAAGTGAAGCACAAAAGTAAATGACAAACTACCCCAAAAAGATACAAGTGAAGATCAATGAGTAGCTAAATAGTTATGTAACTATGTGAAGACTCTCTCTCATTAAAGAATTTCAGATCTTGGTATCTTATTCAAACAGCAAGCAAACAAAATAAAATGGCATTGCAATGATAGCACCACTCATGTGAAGAAGCAAAAACTTAGGCTCAACCGATACTAACCGATAGTTGTTGAAGAAGAAAGGTGGGATGCCTAATGGGGCATCCCTAAGCTTAGATGCTTGAGACTTCTTGAAATATTATCTTGGGGTGCCTTGGGCATCCCCAATCTTGAGCTTTTATGTCTCCTTAATTCCTCTCATATCATGGTTTCTCTTCTTTTTATTAAAAGCTTCATCCACAACAAACTCAACAAGAACTCGTGAGATAGGTTAGTATAAACCAATGCAAAACCTTTTTCTACTTTAAAAAATCACTAAAATTATTATTCAACATTGCATACTAAATGGCTCTGCATATTTAATACTCCTATCCTCAAATAGAATCATTAAACAAGCAAACATATGAAAACATTGCAAACATAATAGCAATCTGCCAAAACAGTACAGTCTGTAAAGAATGCAAGATTCATCATACTTCCCTAATTCAAACAATTATGAAATAAAATTCCCACTGTAGTAAATTTATCAGAGCTTAATATCCAAAAGTTTCAGCATTATACCATTCTCTGACTTTTCTAGGGAATTTTTGCGACAGCGGTAAACTTTCTGTTTTCAAACAGCAACATGTATACTAGCAAAATAACCATGCCAAAGGCTATCCTTGACATTTTTATTGAAAATAAAGATGCAAAACATTATTATAAATAACAGCAAGCAAAAACTAACAAACTAAAATGACGCTCCAAGCAAAACACATACCATGTGGCGAATAAAAATATAGCTCCAAGTAAAGTTATCGATGAACGAAGACGAAAGAGGGGATGCCTTCCGGGGCATCCCCAAGCTTAGGATCATGGTTGTACTTGAATATTACCTTGGGGTGCCTTGGGAATACCCAAGCTTAGGCTCTTTCCACTCCTTATTCCATAGTCCATCGAATCTTTACCCAAAACTTGAAAACTTCAACCACACAAAACTCAACACAAAACTCGTAAGCTCCGTTAGTATAAGAAAATAAAACCACCACTTAGGTAATGTAATTAACTCATTTTAAATTCATATTGGTGTAATATCTACTGTATTCTAACTTCTCTATGGTTCATACCCTCCGATACTACTCATAGATTCATTAAAATAAGCAAACAACACAATGAAAACAGAATCTGTCAAAAACAGAACAGTCTGTAGTAATCTACATCAAACGTATACTTATGGAACCCCAAAAATTATGAAATAAATTGTTGAACCTGAGGAATTTGTCTATTAATAATCTGCAAAAATAATCAACCTAAAATCACTCTCCAGTAAAAAATGGTAACTAATCTCGTGAGCACAAAAGATTCTGTTTTTTACAGCAAGATCATATAGACTTCACCCAAGTCTTCCCAAAGGTTGTACTTGGCACTTTATTGAAACAAAAGCTATTAAACATGATTACTACAGTAGCATAATCATGTGGACACACAAAAACAGTAAGGATAAATATTGGGTTGTCTCCCAACAAGCGCTTTTCTTTAATGCCTTTTTAGCTAGGCATGACGGTGGCAATGATGCTCACATAAAGGATAAGAATTGAAACATAAAGAGTGCATCATGAAGCATATGAATAGCACATTTAAGCCTAACCCACTTCTTATGCATAGGGATTTTGTGAGCAAACAACTTATGGGAACAATAATCAACTAGCATAGGAGGGCAAAAGAAGCATAGCTTCAAAAATTTCAACACATAGGGAGGAAACTTGATATTATTGCAATTCCTACAAGCATAAGTTCCTCCCTCATAATAATTTTCAGTAGCATCATGAATGAATTCAACAATATAACCAGCACCTAAAGCATTCTTTTCATGATCTACAAGCATAGAAAATTTACTACTCTCCACATAAGCAAAATTCTTCTCATGAATAATAGTGGGAGCAAACTCAACAAAATAATTATCATGTGAGGCATAATCCAATTGAAAACTAAAATCATGATGACATGTTTCATGGTTATCATTATTATTAATAGCATACAAGTCATCACAATAATCATCATAGATAGCAACTTTGTTCTCATAATCAATTGGAACCTCTTCCGAAATAGTGGAATCATCACTAAATAAAGTTGACACTCTTCCAAATCCACTTTCATGTTCATCATAAGATTCAACATCCTCCAAAATAGTGGGATCACTACTTCCTAAAGTTGACACTCTTCCAAACCCACTTTCATCAATATAATCATCATAAATAGGAGGCATGCTTTCATCATAATAATTCTCATCAAAGCTTGGGGAACAAAAAATATCATATTCATCAAACATAGCTTCTTCAAGCTTGTGGCTTTGCATATCATTAGCATCATGGATATTCAAGAAATTCATACTAACAACATTGTAATCATGCTCATAATTCATAGATTTAGTATCAAACATTCTATAGATTTCTTCTTCTAGCACTTGAGCACAAATTTCCTTTTCATCATACTCACGAAAGATATTAAAAAGACAAAGCGTATGAGACAAACTTAACTCCATTTTTTAGTTTTCTTTTATAAACTAAACTAGTGATAAAACAAGAAACAAAAATATTCGATTGCAAGATCTAAAGATATACCTTCAAGCACTCACCTCCACGGCAACGGCGCCAGAAAAGAGCTTGATGTCTACTACACAACCTTCTTCTTGTAGATGTTGTTGGGCCTGCAAGTGCACAGGTTTGTAGGACAGTAGCAAATTTCCCTCAAGTGGAGATCTAAGGTTTATCAATCCGTAGGAGCCGTAGGATGAAGATGGTCTCTCTCAAACAACCCTACAACCAAATAACAAAGAGTCTCTTGTGTCCCCAACACACCCAATACAATGGTAAGTTGTATAGCTGCACTAGTTCGGCGAAGAGATGGTGATACAAGTGCAATATGGATGGTAGATAAAGGTTTTTGTAATCTGAAATTATAAAAACAGCAAGGTAACAAGTGGTAAAAGTAAGCGTAAACGGTATTGCAATGATAGGAAACAAGGCCTAGGGTTCATACTTTCACTAGTGCAAGTTCTTTCAACAATAATAACATAGATATATCATATAACAATCCCTCAACATGCAACAAAGAGTCACTCCAAAGCCACTAATAGCGGAGAACAAACGTAAAGATTATGGTAGGGTACGAAACCACCTCAAAGTTATTCTTTCGGATCAATCTATGCAAGAGTTCGTACTAGAATACCACCTTAAGACACAAATCAACCAAAACCCTAATGTCACCTAGATACTCCATTGTCACCTCAAGTATCCGTGGGCATGATTATACGATATGCATCACGCAATCTCGGATTCATCCAACCAACACAAAGTACTTCAAAGAGTGCCCCAAAGTTTCTACCGGAGAGTCAAGAAAACATGTGCCAACCCCTATGCATGGGTTCATGGGCGGAACCCGCAAGTTGGTCACCAAAACATACATCAAGTGGCACGTGATATCCCATTGTCACCACAGATAAACACGACAAGACATACATCAAGTGTTCTCAAATAAAGACTCAATCCGATAAGATAACTTCAAGAGGGAAACTCAATTCATCACAAGAGAGTAGAGGGGGAGAAACATCATAAGATCCAACTATAATAGCAAAGCTCGGGATACATCAAGATCGTGCCATAGAGGGAACATGAGAGAGAGAGATCAAACACATAGCTACTGGTACATACCCTCAGCCTCCAGGGTGAACTACTCCCTCCTCGTCATGGATAGCCGGGATGATGAAGATGGCCACCGGTGATGGATTCCCCCTCCGACAGGGTGCCGGAACGGGCTCCCGAGAGGTTTTTGGTGGCTACAGAGGCTTGCGGCGGCGGAACTCCCGATCTATCTTGATATTCGATGTTTTTAGGGTACGTGGACTTATATAGGCGAAAGAAGTCGGTCGGGGGGTGCTCGAGGGGCCCACGAGATAGGAGGGTGCGCCCAGTAGGGGGCGCCCTCCTATATCGTGGCCTCCTCGAGGCTCTTCTGACTTGAACTCCAAGTCTCCTGGGTGATATTCTTCCCAAAAATCACGCCGCCGAAGGTTTCATTCCGTTTGGACTCCGTTTGATATTCCTTTTCTTCGAAATACTGAAACAGGCAATAAAACAACAATATGGGCTGGGCCTCCGGTTAATAGATTAGTCCCAAAAGTAATATAAAAGTGTAAAATAAAGCCCGTAATCATTCAAAACAGATAATAAAATAGCATGAATTCTTCATAAATTATAGATACGTTGGAGACGTATCACTAGGTGACAGACCTATTGCAGGAGCAGATGCAGGCGTTATGAACATTTGGCTAGCTCAATATGATGACTACTTGACAGTTTAGTGCACCATGCTTAATGGCTTAGAATCGGGACTTCAAAGACGTTTTGAACGTCATGGACCATATGAGATGTTCCAAGAGTTGAAGTTAATATTTCAAGCAAATACCCGAGTTGAGAGATATGAATTCTCCAACAAGTTCTATAGCTAAAAGATGGAGGAGAATTGCTCAACTAGTGAGCATGTGCTCAGATTGTCTGGGTACTACAATCACTTGAATCAAGTGGGAGTTAATCTTCCAGATAAGATAGTGATTGACAGAGTTCTCTAGTCACCATCGTCAAGTTACTAGAACTTCATGATGAACTATAGTATGCAAGGGATGACGAAAAACTTTCCCGAGCTTTACATGATGATGAAATTGATGAAGGTAGAAATCAAGAAAGATCATCAAGTGTTGATGTTAACAAGACTACTAGTTTCAAGAAAAGGGCAAAGGGAAAGAAAGGGAACTTCATGTAGAATGGCAAGCAAGTTGTCACTCCCATGAAGAAGCCCAAAGCTGGACCAAAGCCTGAAACTGAGTGCTTCTACTTCAAAAGAAATGGTCACTGGAAGCGGAAATGCCTTGAATATTTGGTGGATAAGAAGGATGGCAAAGTGAACAAGGGTATATTTGATATATAGGTTATTGATGTGTACCTTACTAGTGTTTATAGTACCCCTGGGTATTTGATATTTGTTCGGTTGCTAATAATTAGTAACTCGAAACAGGAGTTATAGAATAAGCAGAGACTAGTTGAGGGTGAAGTGACGATGTGTGTTGGAAGTGGTTCCAAGATTGATATGATCATCATCGCACACTCCCTATACTTTCGGGATTAGTGTTAAACCTAAATAAATGTTATTTGGCGTTTGCGTTGAGCATGAATATGATTTGATCATGTTTATTGCAATACGGTTATTCATTCAAAGTCAGAGAATAATTGTTGTTCTGTTTACATGAATAAAACCTTCGATGGTCATACACCCAATGAAAATAGTTTGTTGGATCTCGATCGTAGTGATACACATATTCATAATATTGATGCCAAAAGATGCAAAGTTGATAATGATAGTGCAACTTATTTGTGGCACTGCCGTTTGGATCATATCGGTGTAAAGCGCATGAAGAAACTCCATAAAGATGGACTTTTGGAATCACTTGGTTATGAATCATTTGATGCTTGCGAACCGTGCCTTTTGGGAAAGATGACTAAAACTCCGTTCTCCGGAACAGTGGAACGAGCTATTGACTTGATGGAAATAATACATACTGATGTATGCGGTCCAATGAGTGTTGATGCTCGTGGTGGGTATCGTTATTTTCTGACGTTCACAGATGATTTGAGCAGATATGAGTATATCTACTTAATGAAGCACAAGTCTGAAACATTTGAAAAGTTCAAAGAATTTCAGAGTGAAGTGGAGAATCATCGTAACAAGAAAATAAAGTTTCTACAATATGATCGTAGAGGATAATATTTGAGTTACGAGTTTGGCCTTCATTTAAAAACAATGTGGAATAGTTTCACAGCTCACGCCACATGGTGTGTCCGAACGTCGTAACCGCACTTTATTGGATATGGTGTGATCTATGATGTATCTTACCAATTTACCACTATCGTTTTGGGGTTATGCATTAGAGACAGCTGCATTCACTTTAAATAGGGCACCATCAAAATCCGTTGATACGACGCCTTATGAACTGTGGTTTGGCAAGAAACCAAAGTTGTCGTTTCTTAAAGTTTGGGGCTGCGATGCTTATGTGAAAAAGTTTCAACCTGATAAGCTCGAACCCAAATCGGAGAAGTGCGTCTTCGTAGAATACCCAAAGAAAACTGTTGGGTACACCTTCTATCACAGATCCGAACGCAAGATATTCGTTGCTAAAATGGATCCTTTCTAGAGAAGGAGTTTCTCTCGAAAGAAGTGAGTGGGAGGAAAGTAGAACTTGATAAGGTAATCGTCGGATTTCGGGTTCTGGCAGACCCTTTAGGTTCGAACACTGGGGTGCGCGCGGAGATCTCGCCCTCTACCTACCTGCACCTCGCCGCCTTGCTAGGATCTAAGCTATGAACAGAGCAACACAAGGGACACAGAGTTTATACTAGTTCGGGGCACCATTGTGGTGTAATACCCTACTCTAGTTTGTGGAGTGGTGGATTGCCTCTTGGGCTGATGATGAACAATACAAGGAAGAACAGCCTCACGAGTGTCTGTTCTTGGCTGGTGCGATGAACTACTAGGGGGAGTTCAGTCGCTCTTTCTACTGGTTTCCTGGTGATGATCTGATGTCTCTACCTTGTGGTGGCTAGTCCTATTTATAGGCAAAGGCCCTGGGCCTCTTCCCAAATATTGAGCGGGAAGGGCGCCAACAATTGGCCATTTTGAAGGGGAACATCTAGTACACTTATCCTGACTAAAGTTGGTCCTCGCCTGTCAAAGGCTCTGACGATGACGCCTTCCTAGGCTCCACGATGACTTCCTTCCTGCCGTTGCGATGGTCTTGGTCTTGTTGCACCGAAATGGATGCCTTTGCTTGATGCTCTCGCCTACGCTTGCTCCCTTTGCACCAAAGAGGAAAGGGAGGACACTGCGTGGGCTGGCGCCCGCCTGGCGCCCTTGGTCGTCATGGCTTGCGTCATGGGCACCTCGTGAGGTACCCCGCCTTGATCTCTCCGCCTCCTCGCGAGCCAGCCTGACGAGGTCGTGCCTGAGGAAGCTTCCTATCGTCCACCCCGCGAGGCTCGGCCCCTCGCGAGGGTCTTGAGCTTGCACTGATGAAGATGGGCCATGCTGGGCCGCCCCTTGAGCCATGCCGTAGGCCGCAGGCAGGCAAGTCTGGGGACCCCCGTTCCCAGAACGCCGACAGTAATTGTACCTTCTCCCGAATTAGAAAGTAGTTCATCACAGAAATCAGTTCCAGTGATTCCTACACCAATTAGTGAGGAAGCTAATGATATTGATCATGAAACTTCAGATCAAGTTAATACCGAACCTCGTAGGTCAACCAGAGTAAGATCCGCACCAGAGTGGTACGGTAATCCTATTCTGGAGGTCATGTTACTTGACCATGGCGAACCTACGAACTATGAGGAAGCGACGATGAGCCTAGATTCCGCAAAATGGCTTGAGGCAATGAAATCTGAGATGGGATCCATGTATGAGAACAAAGTGTGGACTTTGATGGACTTGCCCGATGAGCGGCAAGCCATAGAAAATAAATGGATCTTCAAGAGGAAGACAGATGCTTATGGTAGTGTTACTATCTACAAAGCTCGACTTGTCGCAAAAAGTTTTTTGACAAGTTCAAGGTGTTGAATACGATGAGATTTTCTCACTCGTATCGATGCTTAAGACTGTCCGAATCATGTTAGCAATTGCCGCATTTTATGATTATGAAATTTGGCAAATGGATGTCAAAAACTGCATTCCTGAATGGATTTCTGGAAGAAGAGTTGTATATGATGCAACCAGAAGGTTTTGTCGATCCGAAAGGTGCTAACAAAGTGTGCAAGCTCCAGCGATCCATTTATGGACTGGTGCAAGCCTCTCGGAGTTGGAATAAACGCTTTGATAGTGTGATCAAAGCATATGGTTTTATACAGACTTTTGAAGAAGCCTGTATTTACAAGAAAGTGAGTGGGAGCTCTGTAGCATTTCTAATATTATATGTGGACGACATATTATTGATTGGAAATGATATAGAATTTCTGGATAGCATAAAAGGATACTTGAATAAAAGTTTTTCAATGAAATACCTCGGTGAAGCTGCTTATATATTGGGCATCAAGATCTATAGAGATAGATCAAGACGCTTAATTGGACTTTCACAAAGCACTTACCTTGATAAAGTTTTGAATAAGTTCAAAATGGATCAAGCAAAGAAAGGATTCTTGCCTGTGTTACAAGGTGTGAAGTTGAGTAAGACTCAAAACCCGACCATGGCAGAAAATAGAAAGAAAATGAAAAGTCATTCCCTATGCCTCAGTCATAGGTTCTATAAAGTATGCTATGCTGTGTACCAAACCTATTGTATACCTTGTTCTAAGTTTGGCAAGGGAGTACAATTTTGATCTAGGAGTAGATCACTGGACAGCGGTCAAGAATATCCTTAGTGAGGACTAAGGAAATGTTTCTCGATTATGGAAGTGATAAAAGAGTTCGTTGTAAATAGTTACATCAGTGCAAGCTTTTACACCAATCCAGATGACTCTAAGTCTCAATCTGGATACATATTGAAAGTGGGAGCAATTAGCTAGAGTAGCTCCGTGCAGAGCATTGTAGAGATAGAATATTTGCAAAATAATACGGCTCTGAATGTGACAGACCCGTTGACTAAACTTCTCTCACGAGGAAAACATGATCATACCTTAGTACTCTTTGGGTGTTAATCACATAGCGATGTGAACTAGATTATTGACTCTAGTAAATCCTTCGGGTGTTGGTCACATGATGATGTGAACTGTGGGTGTTAATCACATACAGATGTGAATATTGGTATTAAATCACATGGTGATGTGAACTAGATTATTGACTCTAGTGCAAGTGGGAGACTGAAGGCCCTAGAGGCAATACTAAAGTTATTATTTATTTCCTTATTTCATGATAAATGTTTATTATTCATGCTAGAATTGTATTAACCGGAAACTTAGTACATGTGTGAATACATAGACAAACATAATGTCACTAGTATGCCTCTACTTGACTAGCTCGTTGAATCAAAGATGGTTGTGTTTCCTAACTATAGACATGAGTTGTCATTTGATTAACGAGATCACATCATTAGAGAATGATGTGATTGACTTGACCCATTTCGTTAGCTTAGCACTTGATCGTTTAGTATGTTGCTATTGCTTTCTTCATGACTTATACATGTTCCTATGACTATGATATTATGCAACTCCCGTTTATCGGAGGAACACTTTGTGTGCTACCAAACATCACAACGTAACTGGGTGATTATAAAGGTGCTCTACAGGTGTATCCGAAGGTACTTGTTGAGTTGGCGTATTTCGAGATTAGGATTTGTCACTCCGATTGTCGGAGAGGTATCTCTGGGCCCTCTCGGTAATGCACATCACTATAAGCCTTGCAAGCAATGTGACTAATGAGTTAGTTGCGGGATGATACATTACATAACGAGTAAAGAGACTTGCTGGTAACGAGATTGAACTAGGTACTGAGATACCGACGATCGAATCTCGGGCAAGTAACATACCGATGACAAAGGGAACAACGTATGTTATTATGTGGTTTGACCAATAAAGATCTTCGTAGAATATGCGGGAACCAATATGAGCATCCAGGTTCCGCTATTGGTTATTGACTGGAGACGTGTCTCGGTCATGTCTACATAGTTCTCGAACCCATAGGGTCCGCACGCTTAAAGTTCGGTGATGATTTATATTATGAGTTATGTGTTTTGATGTACCGAAGGTAGTTCGGAGTCCCGGATGAGATCGGGGACATGACGAGGAGTGTCAAAATAGTCGAGACGTAAAGATCGATATATTGGACGACTATACTCGGACATCGCAAAGGTCATGAGTGATTCGGGTATTTATCGCAGTACCGGAGAGTTATGGGAATTCGCCGGGGAGTATATGGGCCTTATTGGGCTTTAAGGGATAAAGAGAGAGAGAGAGAGAGAGAGAGAGAGAGGCAGGCCGCGCGCCCCCAAGGCCTAGTCCGAATTGGACTAGGGGGAGGGGCTGCGCCCCCTCCTTCCTTCTCTTCTCTTTTCCATTTCCTTGACTTTTACTCCTACTACATGGAAGGGGGGGATCCTACTCCCGGTGGGAGCAGGACTCCCCAGGGCGCGCCATAGAGAGGGACAGCCCCTCCTCTCCTCTCCTCCTTTATATACCGAGGCTAGGGGCACCCCATGTCACACAAGTTGATCTATTGATCTCTCCCAGCCGTGTGCGGTGCCCCCTCCACCATATTCCACCTTGGTCATATCGTAGCGGTGCTTAGGCGAAGCCCTGCGTTGGTAGCAACATCATCATCATCATCACGCCGTTGTGCTGACGGAACTCTCCCGTGAAGCTCTACTGGATCGTTGTTCGCGGGACGTCATCGAGCTGAACGTGTGCTGAACTCGGAGGTGCCGTACGTTCGATAATTGGATAGGTCGGATCGTGAAGACGTACGACTACATCAACCGCGTTGTGCTAACGCTTCCGCTTTTGGTCTACGAGGGTACGTGGACTCACTCTCCCTACTCGTTGCTATGCATCACCATGATCTTGCGTGTGCGTAGGATTTTTTTTGAAATTACTACGTTCCCCAACACGCGGACGGGAGGACTGGATTGACGGTGCTGGAGGGGATAAGGTTTGGAAAGGCGGCAGAGGAGCGAGTGGCGACGGAGCTACGAGAAGGCTAGAGCGGAGGAGGTAAAAGTAAGGAGAGGAGCAAAGGGAATCAGTAGGTTGGAGGGTGGATTTGATGCAATTTAGAGCAGGATAGGACTGTCGGGTCCGACAAGGCAGACGCGCTGATGTCTACTACACAACCTTCTTCTTGTAGACGTTGTTGGGCCTGCAAGTGCACAGGTTTGTAGGACAGTAGCAAATTTCCCTCAAGTGGATGACCTAAGGTTTATCAATCCGTAGGAGGCGTAGGATGAAGATGGTCTCTCTCAAACAACCCTGCAACCAAATAAAAAAGAGTCTCTTGTGTCCCCAACACACCCAATACAATGGTAAATTGTATAGGTGCACTAGTTCGGCGAAGAGATGGTGATACAAGTGCAATATGGATGGTAGATAAAAGTATTTGTAATCTGAAATTATAAAAACATCAAGGTAACTAATGATAAAAGTGAGCACAAACGGTATTGCAATGATAGGAAACAAGGCCTAAGGTTCATACTTTCACTAGTGCAAGTTCTCTCAACAATAATAACATAGATAGATAATATAACAATCCCTCAACATGCAACAAGGAGTCACTCCAAAGCCACTAATAGCGGAGAAGAAACGAAGAGATTATGGTAGGGTACGAAACCACCTCAAAGTTATCCTTTTTGATCTATCTATTCAATTCAAGAGCTCGTAGTAAAATAACATAAAGCTATTCTTTCCACTCAATCCATCATAGAGTTCATACTAGAATAACACCTTAAGACACAAATCAACCAAAACCCTAATGTCACCTAGATACTCCATTGTCACCTCAAGTATCCGTGGGCATGATTATATGATATGCATCACACAATCTCATATTCATCCAACCGACATAAAGTACTTCAAAGAGTGCCCCAAAGTTTCTACCGGAGAGTCAAGAAAACGTGTGCCAACCCCTATGCATAGCTTCATGAGCGAAACCCGCAAAGTTGGTCACCAAAACATACATCAAGTGGCACGTGATATCCCATTGTCACCACAGATAAGCACAACAAGACATACATCAAGTGTTCTCAAATAAAGACTCAATCCGATAAGATAACTTCAAAGGGGAAACTCAATCCATTACAAGAGAGTAGAGGGGGAGAAACATCATAAGATCCAACTATAGTATCAAAGCTCGGGATACATCAAGATCGTGCCATAGAGGGAACATGAGAGAGAACACGAGAGAGAGAGAGAGAGAGAGAGAGAGAGAGAGAGAGAGAGAGAGAGAGAGAGAGATCAAACACATAGCTACTGGTACATACCCTCAGCCCCGAGGGTGAACTACTCCCTCCTCGTCATGGAGAGCGCCGGGATGATGAAGATGGCCACCGGTGATGGGATCCCCCTCCGGCAGGGTGCCGGAACGGGCTCCCGAGAGGTTTTTGTTGGCTACAAAGGCTTGCCGCGGCGGCGGATCTCCTGATCTATCTTGATATTCGATGGTTTTAGGGTACCTAGGCTTATATAGGCGAAAGAAGTCGGTCGGGAGGTGCTTGAGGGGCCCACGAGACAGGAGGGCGCGCCCAGTAGAGGGGGGGGGCGCACCCTCCTATCTCGTGGCCTCCTCGAGGCTCTTTTGACGTGAACTCCAAGTCTCCTGGGTGATATTCTTCCAAAAAATCACGCTGCCGAAGGTTTCGTTCCGTTTGGATTCCGTTTGATATTCCTTTTCTTCGAAATACTGAAACAGGCAATAAAACAACAATATGGTCTGGGCCTCCGGTTAATAGGTTAGTCCCAAAAATGATATAAAAGTGTAAAGTAAAGCCCATAAACATCCAAAACGGATAATATAATAGCATGGAACAATAAAAAATTATAGATACGTTGGAGACGTATCAGCGCTCAGGACTCCCCATGTCCGCCCCAGATTTGGGCTGGATATGAGAGATGTCAGTCAACCAGGGCATTGAGGCGCCTGTCCGGATCAGGTTTTTTTTGACCGGTCACATACTAGGTCGTCCGCCCGAGCGTTTGAGGGGAGGGGGGTTGAGGCGTCCGACTGTAGGTGCTCTTATGTCCTTACTAAAGAAAATTTGTTGGTCGATCGATTCACAATATTGGAATCCTTAGAATATTTCCTTAGGAATCATTTGCACTATATCTTAAAAAACTATCCACTCAAACTTCTTTATAGAATTTCTTTGTTTTTTTTTGCATTCATCCAGTTTCTTGTAGTTTTCTTCTACTATATAATTCAAGAACACATGCACTTAAATCCTATTTTTTTTCTTATTTATGTGTTTTGAGAATTACGTGGATTAAAGAGGCCTGATGTCACTTCTGGTCGTGCCTTACGCAGCCACTTCACCCCCATAGAAATTGGGGTTCCTTTAGCTCCCTCTGGCGCTGTCGCCGGTCCGCCTTATCTCCGGTGGCCTTACGGTCATGGGGCACGGTGAATCATGACCCTTGCCGGTGGGAGGGCTTTGTTTTTAGATGTTTCTTTGAGTTTTGTCAGAGTTTGTAGCCTGCTTAGGAAGGCGAGATGACGATAGCTCCCTGGAGATGTAATAAGGTTCTTCCTGCATGGTCCCGTCCTGATGATGCGTCTAGCATCATTGGTGGGCGTGTGGAGGTGTGTCTCATGTAGATTTGTCTTTGGTGGATTTGCTCGGATCTGGTTATCGTCCGTCTACGTTTGTGTGTTTTTAGTTTGGATCCTTCTGATCTATACTATTCTTCATCGGCGTCTGCTGTTTTATGGTGCGCTGGTCCTATGGGGACTTAGCATGACAATTTTTCGACTGTCTACTACAACAAGTTTTGACCGGCACCGACCGGGGGAGGGGGAGGGGGCGATGATGGGCTCGCTTTAGTGCTTGTATTTGTCGCTAGGTGGTGTACGGATCTGGATGTATTTTTTATTGTTTTCGGTCTTTGTTGTACTGCCATAATTGAAGATTAACAGGTCGGAAGTTTTTCTGCAAAAAAAGGCTTGATGTCGCCAACAATATAGGGTTGACAAATCTTCTTGTGCAAAAGTGGATGACCTTCTTATACGAACTAGTAAATTTGTACGTGCAAGGCACGTTGATTTTAGAGAACATATTAATTGTACGTGAATATGAGATAAGATATTATTTGCGTGTAAATTATATGATTAGCAGTGTAATTGATATTTGATATGATATTAACTACCCGCTAAATGTGTCTAGCGCTCATCATTGGAGCAACCTAAGTCGTTGGATTGACCTGGATTGATGGTCGAGATTTGTTGAATCTGCACCTTTGGATCTTTTACATTGATGTATAGATATATAACGGGATTTAATAATGCGTAAAGGTGTCCATCTACAAGACAATAATAGTGTGTTGGTTTCAGGGGAATTAGAGATGGGGAATGGGAGTTTAGGGGTGAGGAGATTAAAAGTCCACTATTTGATTAGAGGGAATGGGAGTTTAAATGGGAAGGGGAAGGGGAGTTTAAATGGGAAGGGAAGTGGGTGTTTAAATGGGAATGAGAGTTGAGGAAGTCAATTCCCACCAATTTCATCCGTAGGGTACCCTGTTAATTCGTGAACAGAATTTTATCCCACGCCAATTTCCATCATATGTCAAACAAGGGAATGGGAGTAAAAATCTACTTTCCATGCTTAATCCCTTCATAAACGTCCTTGTGCAAACTCACATTCCCCTGCCGAGTGTTTACCAAACAGGCTGTAACATCTCTTCTCACTGAATGTGCATCACTGAAAATCTTGAAATAAATTCAGAATAAATGTGAGCATCAGGGCTTGAACCTTGATGGGTTGGAATATCACTGTCCTTCTAACCATTCAATTACAGCTTGATTCGCAACAAAAAAACAATTTGGGGATAAAAGAATGTGCTATCTTGGGCCAGACCTTGAAACATCTATAATGTTTGGAATAGTAGATTTTTTGCTTATAGGACCACGAACGATGATGCATGTTATTACAGGAGTGTCACATAGAATAAATGATAAGACAAAGAAGATTATTTCTCTCTTAGTTAAGAGATGATCTCTTAAGAACAATATAACACAACACATATTTAGATATCCTAATTATAAGCGAAAGGACTAAAGTTTAATTAAATTTCACGTTTTTATTGTCTTTTTATTTTGAGAAACACATGTAACTTTATTTATATCTTCTATATCTAAATAGCTTAGCCCGCACTAACCTATTTCTCTCAACATGCAAGCATGCCACCTCATTACATAATATGCGTGGAAAAAGGCCCACCTCCATCAACTTATTCTTTCAACATGCAAGCATGCCACATTATTAAGCAACATGTATAGATAAAGACTCACCTCAACATGCAAACATACTTGAGAATTTTCATTTCATTATGTTATTTATATTTAATAAATATTTTACAACTGAATCAAACACAATAATTAATATGTATTATCAAATTTAGCTCTTATATATGTTTTATTACTGAAAATATTCATGTTTCGTGTGGTGAATCTACTACCACTATAAAAGAGAGAGGGTGGAAAACCAGACAATCCTATCCATCAAAACCTGCGATCTAATGGTTTACATCACTTCAGCATACTAAACATGTTTTACGCTTAAATTACCCACCAATGCCATTACTTAATTATTTACTGATCATTGCCATTAGATTAAAATCGATCCCGACCACGTCGCTTCCCTCTCGCAACAAGCACCACCCCACGTCGCTCCCCCGACCCCCCACCCCTCGCCCGCCCTCTTGCTGCTGTAGCCGCGCCGGAGAACCGCCGTGCGCCACGCCCCGCCGCGCCGTCCGGAGAACCGCCGCGCGCCGTGCCTCCCTCCCGCGCCACGCCCCGCCGCGCCGTCCGGACCCGCGCCGCCGCGCCGGCCACCGCCTCAACCGCCGGGACCGCCGCGCCCGACCGGGCCGCCGCGCCTCCCGCGCGCCAGCGGCCCCTCGCCGCGCCGTCCGCACCAGCTTTGGCAGTCTTCCAACCCTTGGTCAATCTTCCAGCTTTGGCCGTCCGCGCCAGGTCAGTCTTCCAACCCTTGGTCAGCCATCCGTTCCTCCAGTTCCTGCTTGTAATGTGTAGTATATCCTTTGATAAGGGTTACAGCGAGGGCGATTTCAGTGTATACTGCCATATTGATAATAGTGAGGTTGATAATAAGGTTGATTTCAGTTCCTGCCCCCCTTCAACTTGATTGATAATACTGCCATACAATCTGAACCATGCAAATTCAGTGTATGTGTTGTCCAATTTTCAGTGTTCTGTTGTCTAAATATTCAGTTTTGGTGTTATCCAAATTTCAGTGCATATGCAGACTAAATTTTAGTTTATATTTCAGTGCATATGCAATCTAAATTTTAGTTTATATGCTGTCCAAATTTCAGTGTACTTCCCCTGCTAAATTCAGTGTATGCTCCAGCCGTGCCTCCCGTGCTGCAGCGCCGTCTGCACCAGCGCCGCCGCGTCGTTCGCTTTCTTTTCTTGCACTCGCGAACCCGATATAATAAGGCATCCAAAAAACTCTAGCATGTAATTGACCACTGTTCATCCGAGCCACGGCTCGTTTTGAATGCATAAGGTAGAAATCGGCCTACCTTTTACTTAAGAACAAAAGATTTTCCAATGCAACCTCCCTAGCTTTAACTGTGATGTGGCCATTCTGTTCAAGTTGTGCTACGAGTTGGCTCTTTTGGCTGAATTCATTAGATGCTTCACTTGAAGGAAGGGCGTATGCTTTGTGCCCTTGTTTGTATTTGGTTTTCTGCATATTGCCTGACGTTCTATAACTATCTTCAGGAGGATCTTTGGCTGTCGGCTTTTCCTATAGGGACAGAGGTTTGTGCGCATTCATGTTTTTGTTTTCAATCACACGCAAACATGCATAATACTTCCCTGTCATACACATTTGGCCTTACTTTTAATGCTGGTTTCATCTGCAGTGGGAAAATATTGATAAGATTAAGGAGTTCAACTGGAATTTTGAAAATTTAGAGGTATGATGAATATATAATCTTCAAATTTCCCCTTAAATATGATGTTTCCTTGCATTGTAATACATTCTTTATTTTTGGTGAACAGAAAGCTCTAGAAGAAGGGGGGGAAGCTGTATGGGAATACGGTCTATGTATTTGGCAGCACTGAGCGTAAGTAGTATTTTAGCACTGGCTGGCTGACGGTCTATGTAGCTCTATATTATCCTTTAGAGCTATTTGACAACACTTTATTAGTACTGAAAAATTCCCTGAGCATCCCTGTAGATTACATGGATTTATATAATTTGTCTAATGGGTTTATTTCTGTTGCTATGCAGCTCAACTGTTGAATGTTGATGGTGAATCAAAGATAGTGCTTATTCCAGTTGTAGTTGCGGTCAGTTTCCTTCCATTCCTTTTACCTGATAATTTATCTCCTCATTTTCTTTGGTATTCTATTTTATATGCAAATTCGTCGATGCGAGACTTGGACCATGAATTTCCTTCAGTTGCTTATTTTGTAGTAGTATACTCCTTTGTGACAATCAAGAATATGCTAGCCGTATTGCCAGCATTATATGTATATACTCCATATGGTAGTATATACTCTGAGAATTGGTGTATATACCTTATTTGTAAAATAGTATGTATATACTTCTTGCTAACTACTCTGTATTATCATGGTGGGTTAAATAGTTTTTGGTCTTCTAACTCTCTAGGATAATTAGCATCTTTGTGAGCCTTTTTCAGATTAAAATAACCTATTGATTTGATCAATAGAATAGATCTCTCTTTTTAAATAGTGGTAGTTTCTCCAAAGTTCTACTAATTTAATTCATTATTTTGGTATCCAGATCCAATAGCCTTGCTGTTTATATCTTCTTCTAATAAATCAATTTACAGTGCCACAGTTAAATAAGATGCAAATTCATGTATTGCTCGAATTTCAATCCTGCACTTTATCTATGTTGCTTGCTCTGAACTCTGTAAAAGGTACATTGCACATGCTGTTCACCTCTTTCTGTACTTTGTTGGTTCTTCTTAACATTTGTGTTTTTCCTATAAGATGACGAAGAGTAATCCAGACAAAGTTCCACGAACGACTACGCATCGTTCCCCATTTACAGACATAACGAACTCGTCTACCATTGATAACGCAAATGTCACTACTAATAGCCAGGGACTATTTTGAATATTTACATGTAAAGTATCCATCCTTTTTTCTGTATACCTTTCGTGTTTTTTCTTCTAACATCAGCACTTCAGCAGAAGATGTCGTAAACCGTGTAATGTGGCAACACCAAGAAGGCCACCATCAAGGCGAAGCTGCAAACATGCAGAGCAGGTCTTGACTCCAGACCTATTTGTCATTCATTCACAGAGGCAATAAATATTATCTTAGTAATTTGAGATTTCAAATATGATGCCTCAATTTATAAGTTTGTTGCATGTAACATCCTTTTTTATTTAAAAAGTTTGGCTTGGCTTCTCATTATGGTTTTGGTGCTTATATTATTCTTACACAAGCCAGTTTCACCTGAATTTATCATACAACCTAGAATTAATTAGAGCC
The DNA here is from genome assembly GCF_002162155.2 of Triticum dicoccoides. Taxonomy (NCBI): domain Eukaryota; kingdom Viridiplantae; phylum Streptophyta; class Magnoliopsida; order Poales; family Poaceae; genus Triticum; species Triticum dicoccoides. The sequence goes on from NC_041389.1 coordinate 284,059,664, forward strand.
CTGTTCTTGATCCTTACTTAATGCAACTGAAAAAAAAGGTTCTGCTGTGTGTTCACATTAATTCAGAAATTGTATGTATCAATCGACTGCATCCGATGTTGTGCTTCTCATGTTCCCTTGAAAGGATTGCTGGATGGAAAGATGTTTTTGCTTTCAGGATTTCTGGTTTGTGTACGACCCTCTAAATAACTCTCTTTCATCTCATGCAGCAGCAGAGGCTTAGAGGAAGGCGCTGCAGCGTGGATGCACATGGGATGTTGCAGGTTAAAGTCCTTTTAGTTTGTTGATAATTTCTCTGATGTAGATTGGAAGTTATAATAAAAGGGCAACCTGGTGCATGTAGCTCCCGCTTGCGCAGGGTCCAGGGAAGGGTCCGACCACTTTGGGTCTATAGTACGCAGCCTTTCCCTACATTTCTGTAAGAGGCTGTTTCCAGGACTTGAACCCATGACCTCATGGTCACAAGGCAGCAGCTTTACCACTGCGCCAAGGCTCCCCTTCTGAAAATGGTGTGTATATTGGAAGTTATATATTAAGAAATAGATTTTAATGTGTATATGGTGTGGATTCCAAAACTAATCTGCCTGTACTGAAAAGTTCCCTTGTACTAGAATTTTCCTGAAGCTAATGGAATTACCTTGTACTTGCATGATGACTATTTTTTCAAGATACATGTAACAAAGAGGAGGAGCTCAGGGAGCTGAGTGTGAAAGGATAAAGGAGTCAGGAAGGAGAAATCATATGTTGGCTTAATTAATGCTTCCTAATCAGTATGCTTTCCATATTGCCGTTTATTGAACTAATATAGTTTGCTTTTGATTAAGGATCTTGACATGGCATGCCGTTTTTGATTTTCTGTAGCTTTTGTTGATCTTCTCCTTGTTCGGCTTAAATTTCTCATTGTTTTTCCTATTCCTTTGCAGGAACATGAACCTGATGATGACCCATAGGTGGATGTTTGTGAGAGGTACGTGTGTTAGCTCATAAGCGTATGAGAATACAATCATGATGTGTATAATTATTCAGTTATACTTTTTATCCATGCCTCAACAATCGACCAAATTAAACGACAGGATGAACATTCAGACTTTATTGATGACTGGGATTCTAGGAAGACCATTACATACTCGACCAGCCCACCTGTCATCGCAAGACAAGCTAAAAGTAAAGCAACATAAAAATTGTTAGCCTTCCCAAAGGCGAATTTCTGCACAACATTCTGGGAATTCACCTATTTGTATCCGTACATTTTCACCTTGACTATAAGTGGAAAGGTTTGCTATATTTATTTAACTATCATTCTGCCGTCGCTGACCATCATTATTCGGCCGTAATCCCGGCGTCCTCCTAGCATCACCCTGCTGTGCCCCTGGCCAATTGCCTAGAGATGCCATCCAAGCGCGTGTGGCTGCAAAAGTGCTTCATATGATGAAAGATGGTATCATTGACCCAGTGAAAATGATCCAAACTGTACTTCAAGGTGCAGCAAGGTACAACTTCAGTTCTCTAACCATGTACTTTATGTATGACCATGACAGAAGTAATCAGAGTTGTTTGACTATTTGTGCTTCTGTAGTTCTGTACAATGTTTATCCGCTGATCACAACCATAGAGGTTGCAGATGAGCAAAATGGGTTTTGAGGACAGTGCGGCATTGTGTTTGCACTTGTTTTGATAGAATGGAATGCATGTCTCATATGACCAGTTCTAAGAAATACAAGCATAGTTTGAGGTAAACTAGCCAGAAAACTAAGGTTACTTTTAAGTAAGGATAGGGCCATGGATTACATGATTGCTTTTCAAAACACAACATCAGATGTAGTTGAGCACACCGCTTCGGTTGGTGGAAGTTTGAACTTCGTATTCATATTAATCCATGTATAAGTTTATTGACGGTAATTGTTTCATCTGATGGTACTGCTATTGTGTCACAAAGAACAAGTACTCTGATGATGCCTCACAAAGAAAAAGTTCTTACGACAATAAAGTGATGTTGACTATTGTTGGGGGAGGTGAGGATGCCGATGAAAAGAGAAGAGTTTGTCTTCTGTCCGACAGGATTTGGTTGTAAATCTTTGTTCATTACTTCAGGTGTGCATTGAGCGTACATGATCTGCTCAAAAAAACAAATTGATTGGCAAGTTTTGATTATATCTAAAGAAGGACATGGGCAATGCTCGATTGGCAAGTTTGGATTATATCTAAAGATCGACATGGACAATGCTCGATTGACAAATTTTGATTTTTTTTTCTTGCTAGAAATGATACCAACACAAGTGCTTAGCATGATAAATATGTTTGCTTATATTCTGAGTGGAAGTTACATGGATTTTTTGGGTACATTAGTCGACCTCTTAGTTGATATTTTATATTACTAGATAATTGTCTGCAACAGGGCCATAAATATTTGTACACGCACAATTTTTATTTGAGAGCTGCACATGTTCTTTTGTTGATTCTATTTAAATATAAATATTTCTTTAGAGCGGTCGTTCCCCTACTCCATGGATCTGTGGCACTCAAAGGAGTTGATTGAAACGATGGCGCGAAACATAAAAAAGACTATAGAAAGTAGGGCTTGTGAGAAAATAATCAGATTACAAGGACCTGGATAAATGTTGAACATTCGGATTCTAAGCATGTCATCCCGAAATGTTTTTATGGCAACTTTAGTTGACGCGAGGTGGCAACTTTACTTGTTAAAAAATGGCAAATTTATCTTCATTTAGTTTTTTTGTCAGAAAATTGTCATGTTTGCCAATCTCGCTTGAACTAAAATTATCATGAAAACATTCAGGTTGCTATGCGCAAAAATTCGAGCGTTCTGGATTTATCATTTTCGTACAAGAATGGATGAATAGTGCTTGTACCTAAGTACTTGAATCTGTTCTTTAAGATTCATATAAATAAGAAGGCTATGGCTTCAAATAAGAACGCAATAACTTTTTAGGTGAAAAATGGATCTTACCAGCACAACAATTCATTTGAAATAGTTATTTACTACTACTATAAGATTACCCATTTACATACACATATAAATTTTCACATAATGATCGTAAGTCGAGACGTGCGTTGCACGTGCATGCTTACTAGTCTTATTGAAAATGTTGTAAAATACTCCCGGAACAACGTGCGGGGTATCATCTAGTACTGATAACAATAGGACACTGAATTGGACCTAAGATCTAAGAAAACACAAAGTAACTCCTATGATTAAGAATTACAATGCAATCTCTTGAAAACACCTTTTTTGCGGTATCAGTCTCTGCTTGAGAAAATACTCCAAAAACTTCGGTAAAAATGTTGTAATTGGATCGAAGCAACGATGTTTTCACCCTTTCATCCACACGAACATTAAAAATAATCATAAGCCACGTGTCGAGCACCGAAAAATGCATCGGCATTGAATGGACAGTGAAGGCTACGTTCAGATGGTTCTTATGTCGAGGATGGATCGGCGGGCGCTGGTATGGTGTTAAGAGATGACAAGGGTGCTATCATTTTCTCTTCGTGCAGACAACTCTTTTTTTGTCAAGATGCGCTTAAAACTGAATTATATATGTACATGCATGGAAGGACTATCGTTCGCCATTCAAAGAAGCGACTTGCCAATAAGGATCGAGATGGATTCACTTATTGCTGTGAAACTGATCCAAGCTAAGGACGTTGATAAACCGATCTACTCATCGCTCACTATGGAGATTAGATATCTTATGTCTTTTCATGAAATATGTATTACTTATATAAGTTGTAACTAAAATAAAATTAGCGATAGCATAGCAAATTTGCTCGTTTAGGGGCAAGAATCATGACTTGGCTTGGTTCCGGTCCTCATGTTGCTATCGACCTTGCTGGGATCGACTGTAAAGACCTTTTGATTTGAGTAATGCATGTTTTCAAAAAAAAAAAGAATGGACGGTGAAGTCGACCGTACACAGGGTCGACAAAAATATCCTAAATCGACAGCAACCATGGCGGGAAGTCGGCAAGAGCAAGACCCTCTGTACCGACGCGTGTGCCGACCATGATAGCTCCTCTAGGCTATGGCGCACCGACGCGTGCACAGAGGGACCACTGACACATCGGTCCCACGCGACAGAGGCTCCCGCCTCCCTGGTAAACCGCAGCCCCGCTACGCACACGCGGCAAAGCTACACCAGAACCGCATTCGCAGCGCGCTTTCGTCGCCGCCAGCACCACCACGCCTCCTCAACCTCCCATGGTGGTTGCCCCCCGAGCCGCACGCCCCAACCACCCCTAACCCTAGATCCCGCCACACTCACCCCCGCACACGCACACGCACTCTCACTCTCCCACTCGGCCTGCTTGTCACTATGGAGGCCGGGAGCAGCAAGGCCAGGCTGGCGGTGGCGTGCGCGATCGGCGGGATCGTGCTGGGCGCGGCCGTCGTGGCGCTCCACGTCGCCGGGCCCGTGGCCGTCCCGGGGCTGCCCCCGCTCGACGCGCTGCGCCGCCGGTTCCGCCGCCGCCGCCGCCCCGTGCGCGTCTACATGGACGGCTGCTTCGACATGATGCACTACGGCCACTGCAACGCGCTGCGCCAGGCGCGCGCGCTCGGCGACCAGCTCGTCGTCGGCGTCGTCAGCGACGACGAGATCACCGCCAACAAGGGACCGCCCGTCACGCCGCTCAACGAGAGGTGGGTCGTTAATTACCCCATCCCTTTATGTAGCGGCTGTCGCCTTTTTAACTCACACATGTGGTGAGGTGTTCTCACGCGTCCGCACAGCTTGCTCCAGCATTTCATTACGTTTTTTGTTTTGTATTTTAAGTTTTTAACCCCTGGCCAAGTAGATGCTACGATGTCAACGCTTGAGCTATGTTTGCCTAGATGTTGCTGGAGAAACAATTGCTGCACGGCACCAGAGATTTGAATTGTACAATTTGTGTTCCATTTATGATATTAAATGGATTTATGGGCATTGGATAGACTGTGATAATGCGCTAAATATCCGAATCTTAAATGTGTGTGCAAATTATGTAGCACTACTTTACTTACATTTTTTCCACCTCCCATTAATTATCCTATAAACTCTCATGTAACTAACGCTGTGGGTAGTAAGAATCTGCAATTTGTTATTTCTAATCTTTCCTTTTCTGTGTAATACAGAATGGTGATGGTGGGCGCAGTGAAATGGGTGGATGATGTCATTCCAGATGCGCCATATGCCATAACTGAAGACTTCATGAACAAGCTATTCACTGAGTATAATATAGATTACATCATCCATGGCGATGATCCTTGTCTACTCCCAGATGGCACCGATGCATATGCCCTTGCCAAAAATGCTGGCAGATATAAGCAGATTAAAAGAACTGAGGGAGTGTCAACAACAGACATTGTCGGTATGGACTCTGCTTTTGTTTTCTGTTTCTGTATCTACTGTTAACGTTTGCTTTACCATAACAAAATTTGACTCCGAAACTTCTATGGCAAGCGAATATCTAGGCTCTAGTTCTGAGTTGCAATTATCTTTGAGAACCAAATCTTATAGTGATCTCCAATATTGCAATTGATTCTTGATCAACTAGAGACCTATTTGTTCATGAGACTATCATTCACTAGATTTTCTTTCTCGATTTCTTGTGGTGCTCCACTTTTATAAAGCACTCGAAATAGTGCCATATTATTAAGAGCACAAGGAAGGAACAATCGAATAAGTTGTCGCCAAGAGTCACCCCTTTCTTGTTCCGGGCATCAGATCCAACATAAAGTTGCTGCTATGTGATTATTCTATTTACTGGCCAGGATGCTATGGTCGCATGGAATACACATTTATCTTGAATTTTGGGAACCGGTGAATTGATCATCTATAGTAAAGAAACTGCTTGTGGCAGCGAAAATATTTATTCTCACTGTGAAATCATCTTTTTTCATTGCAGGAAGAATGCTTCTTTGTGTTAGAGAGAGATCAGTTTCTGATAGGCACAACCACTCTTCACTACAGAGGCAGTTCAGTTCTGGGCATGGTCAGAAGATTGATGATAGTGGGTCTGGAAGTGGAACTAGAATATCTCATTTTCTTCCTACATCTCGGCGGATAGTTCAGTTCTCAAATAGCAGGGTATAACTTTCTCATGAATTGAATATTGTTTATGTTCTTTGATGAATATTCTACGAGGCACCACAGCATGGTTTAGCAGTTGGCACCTAGTCTTGATCTTAGAAGCAACTTCTAGGTATCGCCATCTATATTAGTCCCTCTGAAAACGGCACTTTTTTCATTGTGGGATTGTGTGAGAGAGTGCTACCTTGAGTTCCTCTTGTAGTTCAAATGCATGTGCTAAATATCCGATGACAGATATTTAACTTCCTGGAACGTCAGTTTTTTTGTATGTTCATGTAGTTATTGGACATAATAAAGATACATTCTTCGGTGGGAGGGAGTACAGAGCGCCTGCTCTACTGTTAACTTGTGCCCTGTCGATTAGTCGATTGTGACCTAATTGCGGAAGTGTGGCAGCAATAGATGAATTGTTTAATAGTACTTCGACAAGTTCAGAGGCGATTGTCGCATCCACAATAAAAAATCCAATGCTTAAAGTATCAGAAAAAACCCGTATGTTTGTTATTCAGTTATCTATTACATGAGCATACAGTGTAACTGTATGTTTGTTTCATTTCTGTAAATGTGGTGATAATAAGTGCTTTTTAACTGAATAAAACCGTTTCCCTCTTTCCAAACTTTTGCTACAGTTCATTCTGTGTTGACTGTAAGCTTTACCAATGTAGGGCCCAGGACCAGATTCTCGGATAGTTTACATAGATGGTGCATTTGATCTGTTCCATGCTGGGCATGTTGAGGTAAATACAAGAAGGAAAACATCATCTGTCTCAGCATTCAGCCGCACTTCCCATATTTGCATGTTGGCTCTACTTCTATTTTTTCTTCTTATTGCAAGGAAGCAATCAAGCAAACGGAACTTTCCTTTCCAAATCATAGCACTGCAAACTTTCTTTTGTATTTATAGTTTCTTCTACGTAGATATTGCGACTTGCTCGAGGGCTTGGAGATTTCTTGCTTGTTGGTATTCACACGGATCAGACCATAAGGTAATATACGATGGTTGCTTCCTCTTTTATTTTTCCATTCCTTTATGAGGTACAGTATCTGACGGTTTATTCAATTGTCCAAGTTTACAATGTGCATTTGTTTTGAAGCCTACCATCTCTACTCAGTTCATTCAACATTATATTCAGTCTAGATTTTGCTGTTGATGTTTATCATATTGGTTAGTTCTACACGAGGACCACATCGCCCAATCATGAATCTTCATGAGCGAAGTTTGAGTGTCCTAGCCTGCCGTTATGTTGATGAAGTAATCATTGGTGCTCCATGGGACATTTCAAAAGACATGGTGAGTTGTAATTGTCTACTCTACTCTAAACCATGACATTATCTTATTGTAGTATAAGATGCTTGATGTATTCGTTATACTATTTCCTTGAACACTGCACTTAGGCTACTCATTGAGTGCCCACACTCTGCTAAGGATAAGAAACATGTATCCTAGTATGTCGAGCTGTCTTTGTAAGGCTCGGTCAGTCTGCCTTCTCCTCAGCCTCACCTATGCTGGGCTCTGCCTGAGCAGCTGTGCTTGGCCTACACACCGTGTCAGTGGCTTTGCTGCTGCGCCTGGTTGCGCTTCAATGTGATACTTGTCATGATTTGTGTTGAAGTATTTATTTGCTGAGAGTTGTTTTTTCTTCCAAAATAGTCTTCTAGTTCTTTAAAGGAGGTAGAAACATAGAATAGGGAGGTGGGAGGGGTGAATAAACCACCGTCATTATTGTAGCCACTGACACTGCCACCACCAACTCTACTGTTTGTAGTACCAATTACTAAACGGATACACACATTGTATAGAACATGACACTTACGCTGTGCCAATAAAACTCACAATTCCACACGAGGTATTAAATTTTGATTTTAATACGTGCTGGCTTGACTTGGTCCCAATTCTTTCTTTCTTGGCTTGGTCCCAAAGTTTAGTTATGTCAGCTAGGTTTGAGGTAGATATATGTGAGGACTGTGGATTGAACCAAATTATTAAAAATCATGAGCTGCAATTTTAGCTACAAATATCAGGTATTTGTGGTTTCTGGGGGTTTATGCCAGGAGTTCTCTAACTTCATTTTTCTGTGCAGATTACAACATTTAATATTTCATTAGTCGTTCAAGGAACAATTGCCGAGAACATGGATTTTGCGAAGGTAATCACGTGGAGTTTTTTTTTTCCAATAATATTTCTTAAAAAACCCTAATGTGGAACCTAACATTCGTTATTTACTATGGCCACTCGTGCAGGACGAGTCACATCCATATGCTGTCCCAATGGATATGGGTATTTTCCGCAGATTGGAAAGCCCTTTGGATATAACTACTAGTACTATTATAAGGAGGATAGTTTCTAACCATGAAGCCTACCAGGTAGCTACCGTACTGTTGTATCAGATTGCTGGCTGAATTTGGTCTCTTATCAATAATGTGATTTTTTTTGTCTTCTTCTCAATAATGTGCACACGTGAGCTGTTTTATACTGATGTTGATAATGAATTGATGCTCTGGTGAAGCCTTCTTAAAAAAGGAAGGACAGACCCAGTGCATAGAAGCTCCCACACAAGTTGGGGTCTGGGGAGGGATTATAGGAACCTAGTCTTACCCCTGCAAAGTGCAATGCAGAGAGGCTGGTTCGAACCCAGGACCTCTTGGCACAAGTGGGGAGGACTTCACCACTGCGCCAGGCCTGCCCTCTGGTGAAGCCTTCTTATGTATATTAAATAGTTGTCTCCTGGGACCAATATTTCCTGCTATGTCTTATGCTCTGCTGTTTGATGTGGTTCCCATTTATGCTGGTCCATTGATCTGGTGTGGTTTTTACTCACTTTTTCTGTGGTGTTGCTTTGTGCAGAAGCGGAATGAAAAGAAGGAAGCCAGTGAGAAGAAGTACTACGAGAGTAAAAACTTCGTCAATGGAGAGTAGTTTGTGAACATACATTTTGAGATACTAATACCCCGTCACAAATGCAACCAACCATCAGGTGTTCCACAGGTTTATTGTTTATGTTATCTTTGTCGTGTTGATGATATAGGCTTAGGTAGCTTGTGATGCAACCACGCCTACTGAGATCCAGACAGTGGTGGTGATTTAGGTGACGATGCTGGAGGGGGAAGGTGTTTCCTCCGTCCACTTTCCATCTCCATCTTTCCTGGCTAGGGCCCCTGTTTATAGGCTTCGCTGCCTGCTGTTACCACAAGTTTTAGTTGTGGCCTGTAGTTTCATAACTGTGGTACAGTATGAATGTTAGGTTAAATAACTATTTGCTGTTGTTGCTTTATTTATGCCTCCCGATATATGCGGGCACCGTATGCAGTCCTTTTCTAGTACATTCGGAGAGTCCTCTTCTGATCTTGAGCTGAAAAATGGACTAACTGATATTGTACGTGTGGGTCGGTGATAGCAACTGCGGTCTGATGGTACACCTGGATGAATGGTTCCAACGTCGGTTGGTGACATCTCGGTATCTGATGGTATCATGATGTGGATATGTAGATCACTGAATCTTGACAAAATGGTCGCTAGCACGAACACTGGAAGGCTGCCTAGTTGCTGCGCTTTGCTGGTTCAGCCTGGTGCACGTTCGTCGCCATGGATGAAAGGGATGTGCTACCTGTGATCTCCAGACAGCACATCTGGGCATGCTCTCCTGTGAGCGGCCTACACTGTTTCTAGCCATTGTTTTGCCTCCCTGTTCTGTCTCAGCTCTCATTTGGATCTGGAAACTGTTGCTTAGTTTTCTGGGTGGCCATGGGCATGCCGCGTGAGTCGATGAACTGGAGTGTCTGTTTTGTGTGGGAAATCATTTCGCTTTCTTCCTGGGAAGATCTATCTATGGACATGCTGCTATATTTGGCCTCACAAACTAAGATTTGTGCACCTCATTTGCATCCGGGATTGGAGTTTGGTTTCTGAATAATGGAGTGGGGTGGCAGTAGTAACAGGCAAAACCAATTGTGTGGGGCAAGCTGAAGATCCAGCTGCCGCACGTTCCAGCGACCGCCCCTGACAGAGACTCCCCCAGAGCTGGAGAGATGGATGGTCACTTGCATTGCATCTGAATGTAGTACTCCCTCCGTTCCTAAATACTCCCTCCGTCCTGAAATACTTGTCGGAGAAATGCATAAAAATGAATGTATCTAGAATTAAAATACGTCTAGATACATACATTCCTCCGACAAGTATTTCCGGACGGAGGGAGTATAAGTCTTTGTAGGGATTTCACTAGGTGGACTACATACGGAGCAAAATGGATGAATCTACACTTAAAATGTATCTATATACATCCGTACGTGGTTCATAGTGAAATCTCTACAAAGACTTATATTTAGGAACGGAGGGAGTAGTATTTATTTTGTTTCATCCATGCCCCCTGAAAAATGGAATCCTCAGTCACTCCAGTTTTGTGTCCCCCCCCTTGCAATTGTGGGTGGATCTTGTAGGTTGCTAGTAGGCTGGATGATCTTTTGATAGATACTGGAGATTTGGAGCCGCTCGATGAATCACTGTATGCTGTGTAGGTTGTCACATAGGGTGTCTTTTAACGTGATCATCATGCCGCATCCACTGCTGCGCCCAAGTCTGATGCCATGATGGCTATGTGCTACTCCCTCCGTCTGGAAATACTTGTCATCAAAATGGATAAAAGGGGATGTATCTAGATATATTTTAGTTTTAGATACATCTCTTTTTATCCATTTTGATGACAAGTATTTTCGGACGGAGGGAGTACCCGTGAGCTCTGTCCAATCCTTCCGACATGATTAGTTTGATGTACCTCTGTTCGGGTTTGTCCGTGTTTATTGGTCTTCAACGTATTTTGTGTCAAATTTTAACTATAGATTTGATGCAGATTTGACTAATAAAATCTAAGTTGTATGTCACGAAAGTTATATTGTTGGATTTATATTCGAAAATGGATTCCAATTATACTATTTTTATGGTGTATAAAATATATTTTGGTAGTTAAATTAAGGACGCGGATAACTGCCACACATGTGGTATACTAGTCATCCGCCCACATACCGTGTGTGGCGTGAGCAGGAGGCAGCCCACACGGATTGTGTGTGGGTGAACATTAGAATTGCTCACACATGTGGGCGTTGCTACTTCGTGCCACACGCCCAACAAAGTATTATTCATCTTCATCCTGAGCGTGTGGCACGAAGCAAAAATGCCCACACATCCTGACACAATTACATTAGATACTTTTGCGGGATGACGATTTAGTTGCCATCCGAGATGACATATATAGTTATCGGGGATGGCAAATGTAGTTATAAAAGCATGGCAACTCTATCTATTTTGGTTGACTATAGTTGCCATGTCTAATTTATGATAGTTGCCGTATGTAATCAAGCCATAGTTGCTATATGTGATTAACTACTTGTCACATATGGTCAAATAGTAGTTGTCATGTGTGTTTACTTAGTTGTCACGTGTGGTCCAACTATAGTTGCTATGTATGGTTAATCACAGTTGCCATATGTATTTATCTGGTTGCCACGTATGCGCAACTGCAATTGCCGTCTTGTAATGAATCATAGTTACCATGTGTTTTTACCTAGTTGCCACGTACGCGTACTGCATTTGCCATCCAACAACCTACGGGTGTCGAATGGGCGAAATCAGTTCGCCCACAAGCGCGTGAACTAGGTGTTGGCTGTGTGGGCAAAAACTAGTTCGCCCACATAGTGTAGTGTAGGTGCCAAACCACGTGCTGCGGGCGTGTGGGCGAACTCTCCAACGCTCACACACCAACCCCGTCCTACGTGACACGCGAATTCTGCCTCAATGTGTCAAGATTCGTGCAAACTTGACTGGACGGTCATCCATGCGTGTGGGCGAGTTGCAAAACTGCCACACGTGTGGACAAAACTGCCACATGTGTGGCCGTTAGTCTTTCCATAAATTAATGGTCAAATTTTGACTAAAAAACACTAGGGAGTAATAAACCTGGATAGAGGTACTAGCTTTGGCTACTCCAGCGCAGATCAGTAAAACGGACCTCACGGAAGTGTCCACGGTGATCGTGGACTCGAATCGGGGCGGAGGTCATTCAAACGGTTGTATGGACGCGGCGGTGGCTTTATTTATAAAGTAGGATGAAAGCCTATTTTGAGGAGGTTATTTGACCGCATGCACCAAATGTTCGCTCCTAGATTTTTCTCCACGCCGACTACACAAAACAATCAAAGGTAAATAGCACAATTCTAAAGTAATTGAACGATAAATATTCCAATTCAACAACAATAGTAAAAATAGTACAAACATAAAATTTTGAAAAAAATACTTTCAAGTTTGAATTCAACTTAGTCAACCACATGTTCTGATTGTCCATATGAAACGCCCAAAGAAGCCCAACCAGATCGTTCTGCATTTGCTCATGAGTTTCTTGATGTCCAATTCAACAACAACAACAACAACAACAACAACCGTAATAATAGTAATAATAATAATATAATTCAAATATAACATTTTAAAATAAAATAGTTTTAAGTTTGAATTCAACTTAGTCGGTCTATGCTATGGAAGCTAGATAGGATCACCACGTTTTGAAAATTCAGGCCATGGCGAACTTCTTCAGCCTCATCCTCCACAGTCATTTTGTGCATGATCATGCAAGTTGTCATCATCTCTCCAAATGTCTATGGACCTCATAGTTTAACGGTTTCGCAAACAACTACAAAACCTCATAGTTTAGCGGTTTCGCGAACAACTACAAAACATGCTTGGAGCACTCCAATTACTCCCTTGACATCTTTTCTAGTAGCCTCTTGTCTTTGGACAAAGTGTCATTTTTATTACCCTTGGTTCGAAGATGGTATAGATGAAAGCTGCCCACGGAGGATAGATACCATCACAAAGATAGCAATCTATGTTGTAATCATGACAATTGATGGTATAGTTGCACTCAGGAGCGCCAGCACACAACCTGCAAACAATGGAGACCGCTATAACATGTTGTCATTGTGAGACCCATACATGCCAAAGAAAGAGTGCAGAAATGAAAGATCATATAATGCAACTTATTCAAGAATGATGGTTCCCTTTTTGCAATGGAGTTGGTATTGCCCTTGTTGAGCATATGGCAATTCTCTCATTTATCAGATTTGAGCATACCTAGAAACCGCATATGGCAATTCTTTCATTTCCAGGTTTGAGCATACCTAGACACCCTCTCGATTTTCCAATTGCCATGAGCCTTGTTGTGTTTACATGAGTTAGTTCCCTCAAGTACTCTGGTCCAACAGCTTCACCACTATAGTAGAAAATTTGACAATCGCTTTAAGGCATGTGCTTTCAGACATCCGAAGGTACTCATCACAAATTTGCAGTCGTGCCATATGCAAACATCCTCATTGCAGCTGTGTACATGACATCTATCAGGATGAAGTAATCATCATATGCCTGGACATATGTCACCACATCTGAAGTCGACGGTAGAAATAGGGCTTGAATAACTCATTGGGGCAAAGTAGTCGCCGATCAAAATCATATGCTCGTGTGCCCTATTTAGATTCACGACTCAATGTCCCTTTATTGATCCCTTGTAGTTGAGAATATGATCCTCTGCATGCACCATGTCTGCAAGAATCGCCTTCGACGTTGTTGTTTTATCCTCATATTCCTCCTTCTCATCCAACGAAGATGACTCCATGAACTCATTGTAGAAGTACTCCTTGTCCAAATCCATCATGTTTTCTTTAAAGGAAACTACGATAACATAAAAAAACCCAGGCAATGTCATTTGGTTGAACACTTGTCGGGCATAGTGTTTGCCATGGACGATGTTGACAGGAAGCGGAGAATACCGAGGCTGCAACTAGATTCGTGTTGGACTCGTGACGTAGTCTATGGCGGGAAGGCGCCTAGGTGGAGTGGTGGAGGTACAAAAAGGACTGGGAGGCGTCCAGAGTGGTACAATGGCAGCGTTGGTCGCCGAGGGTGTGGATACAGATAATAGGGGCGAGGGACGGAATATTGAGAAAGTGCTCCTGGTGTGGTTTTTGGGTGGACTGGGGGTGTCGGAGTACGAAGTGGCGGACGTCCGGACTCCCCAAATATCTCCTTCTTTTGGTGTCGGATTGTGGGATTTCAGGCGTTTGGACCGGCCCGGACAATTTTGGTGCCGTCGTTGGATGGCAAAAAATGCTCGTAATGCGCGGTTCAGACATTTGCAGGCGATTAGTGATTCACATTGGAGTTCTCCTTAGGTAGCTAGCTACCATGTCTTGTTCTCATTTCTTGCTATAGTTGCCACATAGGAATGTATGCATAATTAGGGGAAATGACTTAATAAATGCATGAACTAGGCTTAAAGCATCTTCAACATGACTCTCCATATGTCCGTGGATGTGTCTAGATAATGTCCTCGGACATGCCCACAGGAATCCCATTTGTCCCTCATTTTTTCGAACAAAGGCATATGATTGGTGGGATGGAAA
>NC_041389.1:284074783-284150000 GCF_002162155.2 Triticum dicoccoides
AGCGAGAGCGAGAGAGAGAATGGTCTGGATTGATCCACATTCAAAGTGGCGGGCTATCTAGACACCCCATTTCCTTCCCTCATAAGGGCTAGGTTAGGGTGCTTGTGGAGGTCCGTACAAATGGAGAATTTGGGGACCTTCGTTGGAGAGGTGTTTTTGTGTCCGATCATGTCCATACAGTATTTGGGCTATCCATCCAAAAATATGTGGAAGATTTGGGGACCTCGGTTGGAGATATTCTTATGAGGGAAATAGATAACAAGTTCGAAATAGGGATAAGGAGATATCTAAGGGAATGTATCAAATTATTTCTCCATTTACCTGCGGATATCCCCCATTTTCCTACCAAAATGGTGGTACCCAGGGGTATACTTCATTGCAAACGGATATTCTTTTGCTACCGAATTGAACATATACATCACGTCAGTTCTAGAACCTAGTGCCGAACTAAGTGCACATGAATGTTGAAAGCATTTGCTACTTGTGAGCCGCGATGGGATTTCCTCGAAGAGTAGAGGATGATGCAATACAGTAGTGATAAGTATTTCCCTCAATTAAGAACCAAGGTTATCAATCCAATAGAAGAACCGTGTAAGACCTCATGAACAACATCTACACACAAAGTAATAAATACTTGCAGCCAACGCAAAGAAGGGGTTGTCAATCCCTCGGCGGTTAATTACAAGGATCAAATCTCGTAGTGATAGATAGATAAACAAAAACACAAAATAAAATAACGGTAAATAAATTCAAGTAAGGTATTTTTGGATTTTAATATATGATAAAGATAGACCCGGGGGCCATAGTTTTCACTAGAGGCTTCTCTCTTGAACATAGCATACAATGGGTAAAAAATTACTGTTGGACAATTGTTAGAAAAGCGCATAGTTATGACCATATTCAAGGCAATGATCATGTATATAGACATCACGTCCGAGACAAGTAGACCAACTCCTGCCTGCATCTACTACTATTACTCCACACATCGACCGCTATCCAGCATGCATCTAGAGTATTAAGTTCATATAGAACGGAGTAACGCCTTAAGCAAGATGACATGATGTAGATAAAGTAAGCCCAATTAATGTGAATAAACCCCATCTTTTTATCCTTAGTGGCAACGATACAAATGCGTGCCATGTCCCTTTCTGTCACTGGGATTGGGTAACACAAGATCAAACTCATCACAAAGCACCTCTCCCATTGCAAGATAAATCGATCTAGTTGGCCAAACCAAACGGATAGATCAGAGAGAAATACAAAGCTATAACAATCATGCATAAAAGAGTTCAAATAAGACTCAGATAATATTCATGAATAATCTGATCATAAACCACAATTCATCATATCCCAACAAACACATCACAAAAAAGGATTACATCCAGTAGATCTCCAAGAAAATCAGGAGAACATTGTATTGAAGATCAAAGAGAGAGAAGAAGCCATATAGCTACTAGCTATGCACCTGTAGGTCTGTGGTAAACTACTCACACATCATCAAAAGGGCAACAAGGTTGATGTAGTGGTTCTCCATGATCGATTCCCCCTCCGGCAAAGTACCGAAAAAGGTCTCCAGATGGGATCTCTGAAGAACAAAAACTTGTGGCGGCGGAAAAAGTATTTTGGGTGGCTCCCTGATGTATTGAAAATATTTGGGAATTTATAGAGCTGGAATTAGGTCAAGAGGTGCCACGAGGGGCCCACAATCCTGGGGGGCGCCCCCCCGAGGCGCGCCTGGCAGGCTTGTCGCTCCCTCATGACTCTTCAGGTCTTCTCCCAAAGCTTCTAGGGCCCCTTCTGGTCCAGAAAACATCGTTAAAAGGTTTCATAGCATTTGGACTCTGTTTGGTACTCATTTTCTGAAAAGCCAAAAACAACAACTAGCACTAGGTTAATAAGTTAGTGCAAAAATGTATATATAATTTCATATAATTGCATAATAAACATCCAAGATTGGTACTATAATGGCATGGAACAATAAAAAATATTATGGATACGTTGGAGACATATCAACATCCCCAAGCTTAATTCCTGCTCGTCCTCGAGTAGGTAAATGATAAAAATAGAACTTTTGATGTGGAATGCTACCTATCATATGCATCATGTAATCTCTTTTGTGGCATGAATATTAAGATCCGAATGATTCAACGCAATAGTCTATAAATTGACATAAAGACATCAATACTCAGGCATACCAACAAACAATCATGCCTTTCAAAATATCAATGCTAAAGAACGCTATCCCTACAAAATCATATAGCCTTGTCATGTTTCATCTTCTTAACACAAAGTATAAATCATGCACTACCCCGGTGTCAGCTACCTATCATACTTTTTAACACGCTTCAACTTTTTCAACCCTCACGCAATACATGAGCGCAAGCCATGGATATAGCACTATGGGTGGAATAGAATACGGTGGTAGTGATTAATATGGAGAAGACAAAAAGGAGAAAGGCTCACATCGACAAGGCTAATCAATGGGCTGTGGAGATGCCCATCAATTGATGTCAATGCAAGGAGTAGGGATTGCATGCAACTGATGCACTATGAGCTATAAGTGTATGAAAACTCAAAAAGAAAACGAAGTGGGTGTGCATCCAACTTGCTTGCTCATGAGGATCTCAGGCATTTGAGGAAGCCCATCATTGGAATATACAAGCCAAGTTCTATAATTAAAAATTCCTACTAGTTATATGAAAGTGAAAGCATAGGAGACTCTCTATATGAAAAACATGGTGCTACTTTGAAGTACAAGTGTGGAAAAGGATAGTAATATTGCCCCTTCTGTCTTTTTCTCTCAAGTTTTTTATTTTTTTGTCGGTCTCTTTTTTATGGGTTCTTTTTGGCCCTTTTTTATTTCCTCACTTGGGACAATGCTCTAATAATGAATAATGATGATCATCACACTTCTATCTACTCAACTCAAAATTACAACTCAATATTAGAACAAAATATGACTCTATATGAATGCCTCTGGAGATGTACCAGGATGTGCAATGATCTAGCATAAGATGTATAAAAAATGATGAGCAGTGGCTGAGCCACAAATACTATGTCAGCCATATGATCATGCAAAGCAATATAACAATGATGATGTGTATCATAAAAATGGAACGGTGGAAGTTGCATGGCAATATATCTCAGAATGGCTACGAAAATGCCATAATAGGTAGGTATTGTGGTTGTTTTGAGGAAGATATAAGGAGGCTTATGTGTGATAGAGAGTATCATATCATGGGGTTTGGATGCACCAACAGAGTTTGCACCACATCTTGAGGTGAGAAAGGGCAATGCACGACACCCAAGAGGCTAGCAAATGGCGGAAAAGTGAGAGTGCGTATAATCCATGGACTCACATTAGTCATAAAGAAATCACATACTTATTGCAAAAGTCCATTAGCCCTCGAAGCAAAGTATTACTATGCATGTTCCTAAGGGGGAGGTTGGTAGGAGTTAACCATCGTGCGCCTCGACCTTCATGCAAAGGAAGACACTCAATAATAAATCGTGCTCCAACTTCTTAGCATAACGAGAGACTATACGTGCATGCTTCAGGAATCACAAACCTTAACACCAATATTCTTACTAAACCATAATGTTACAATAGTACCTCCACATATTACCATCTTTATATCGCAAAACTATTGCAAGGAATCAAACTTATCATATTCAGTGATCGACATGAAAGTTTTTATGATATCCCTCTTGAATACCTATCGTATCAGGACCAGATTCATAACCCATGCAAATTGCCATTACTATTTACCAAACTCTCAAAATAATGTAAGTGAAGCATGAGAGTGCAACTATTTCTTAAAAATATAACCACCGTCATGCTCTAAAAAATATAAGTGCGGCACTAGAGCAACTGCCTAGCTCAAAAGATATAAGTCAAGCACATAGAGTATTCTAACAAATCTTGAATAATGTGTGTCCCTCTCGAAAAGGTGTGTTCAACAAAGATGATTGTGGCAAACTAAAAACAAAACAAAGAGAAGACTCATATAATACATGACGCTCCAAGCAAAACTCATATCATGTGATGAATAAATATATAGGTCCAAGTAATTTATCGATGGTTGATAGACAAAAGAGGGGATGCCATCCGGGGCATCCCAAGCTTAGACGGTTGGGTGTCCTTTAATATTACCTTGGGGTTCCTTGGGCATCCCCAAGCTTAGGCTCTTGCCACTCTCAATTCCTTTATCCATCGCGATCTCACTCAAAACTTGAAAACTTCAGCAAACAAAACTCAACAGAAAGATCCGTTAGTATAACTAGCAAATCATAAAATTTAGGTACTATTGTAAACTCATTCATATTTTATCATTGGATATTACCTACTGTATTCTAGCTTCAGCATGACTGATATCCCCCGATACAATCCATAAATTCATTAAAACAAGCAAACAATGCAATGAAAACAAAATCCATCAAAAACAGAACAATTTGTATTGGTATGGCTAAGCGCTATACTTCTGTAACCCCAAAAATTCTGAAAAATTAGGACAACATGGGAATTTTTTATCAATCATGTGTATTTTTTTATAAATTATAACGTTCCAGTGAATCTAAACAATTCTTCTATTGGGTGTAAAAGTTTCTGTTTTATCACAGAATCAAATCAACTATTAACCAAATCATCCCAAAGGCTTTACTTGGCATAAACACTAATTTAAACACAAAAACACAACCATAACAGTAGCATAATTTTGTGCACACCAAAAAAAAACAAGAAAACAATGATAGCTATAGGGTTGCCTCCCAACAAGCGCTATTGTTTTACGCCCCTAACTAGGCGTAATGCATAGTTTCAAGTGTTGTCAACCTTCAAATTAATTCCATAGGTGGCCCTAATAATATATTCATATGGTCGCTTAATTATCTTTCTAGGGAATCGTTCCATTCCTTTTGTTAATGGAAATTGAAATCTTACATTGCCTTCTTTCATATCAACAATTACACCTATGGTTCTCAGGAAAGGTCTACCAAGTATGCGACAAGATGGATTGTAATTAATATCAAGCACAATGAAATCAACGGGCACATAATTCCCATTTGCAAGAATAAGAAAATCATTCATTCTACCCAAGGTTTCTCAATAGTGGAATCTGCTAAGTGCAAATTAAGAGAAAATTCATCCATATTGGAAAAACCTAGCTCGTCACATAAAGATTTTGGCATTATGGAAATGCTAGCACCCAAATCACATAAAGCATTGCACTCATAATTTTTAATTTTTAATTTAGTAGTAGGTTCCCACTCATCATTTAATTTTTTAGGTACCGAAACCTCTAATTCTAGCTTTTCTTCTAAAGCTTTCATCATAGCTTCTACAATATGTTTAGTAAAAGCCTTATTTTGTTCACAAGCATGTGAATTTAGGATGGATTGCAACAAGGAAATACACTCAATTAAAGAACAACTATTATATTAAAATCCTTGAAATCCAAAGTAGTGTGCACATCACTATTTAAAGTTTTGACCTCTCCAAACCCACTTTTATCAATTTTTTCATTAAGATTTTCACCCTTCGAACAATCAGGACTCCTTCTAGCTAAAGTTGAATTATCTTCAGTCCCCTTTTCATCAATTTTATATTCCTAAACAAAGATTCAATGAGTGAGACACCAATCCTTTTAATATCTTCATCACGACAATGATAAAAACCGAGTGGAATCGCTTTTTCTAAGAATTCTCGCTTAGCCCTCAACCTAGCGATTCTTTCTTTACTTTTGTCAAGGGAAACATAGAGAGCTTTAATTGAATCACTAATATCAAGCTTGGGTGACAAAATTTTAGTTTTGAGATTTTCCACATCATGAGCTATTCTATCCATGTTCCTAGACATATCATTAGTTTTACTCAATTTTTCCTATATCATAGTATTGAAAATCTTTTGAGAATTAATAAATTATTTTATATTAATTTCAAGATCAGAGGGCATATTATTATTATTATTATTATTATTATTATTATTATTATTATTATCAGAGGGCATATTATTATTATTATTATTATTATTGTTATTATTATTATTATTATTATTATTATTATTATTATTATTATTATTATTATTACCATAGGAATTGCCATAATTATTAGAGGAATTTCCAGGAAACAACCTAGGATTAAAATAACCTCTATAAGCATTACTATTGAAATTGTTTCCCGAGGCAAAATTCACATCTAAGGGATCATTATTTTTCTCAATCAAAGTAGACAATGTCACATCATTAGGATCAATATGGGCACTATTACTAGCAACCATTTTCATAAGCGTATCTACTTTATCACTCAAAGTATTACTTTCTTCAACAGAATTCACTTTTTTACTAGTAGGAGTTCTTTCAGGATGCCATTGTGAATAAGTTTCCATAATAGCATCAAGCAATTTTGTAGCTTCTCCTAGTGTGATTTCCATAAAGGTACCACCCGCTGCTGAATCCAAAACATTTCTAGAAATGAAGTTCAATCTCGCATAATGTTTTTGTATGATCATCCATAAGCTTAAAGCATGAATAGGGAAATTTCTTATCATTAAGTTCATCCTCTCCCAAGATTGGGCAACATGTTCATGCTCAAGTTGCTTAATATTCATGATTTGATTTCTAAGAGAAATAATTTCGTGGGAGGAAAATACTTGGCAAAAAAGCATCCTTACACTTATCCCAAGAATCATATTAATTCGTGGCAAGGATAAAAACCAAGTTTTAGCACAATCTCGTAGTGAGAACGGAAATAATTTTAATTTGACAATATCATTTCCACAACTTTTTTATTTTGCATATCACACAATTCAACGGAAGTGTAATGGTGGGATGCAACATCTTTATTAGGACTACTAGAAAAATGTTATTTCATAACAAGATTTAGCAAAGTGGCATTAATATCACATGACTCTACACTAGTGGAGGGAGGAGCAATCAGAGTACTAATAAAATCATTATTATTAGTATTGGAAAAATCACACAACTATGTATTTTCTTGAGACAACGTGACAAGGCAAGCAAATAAGTAAACAAGCAAAAACAAAGATGAAAAATATTTTTGTGTTTTTGTGAAAACGTTTTAGAAGTGGGGGAGGCAAATGATATATTAAAGTAAATGCAAGGAGGTGAAAGTTTATGCAAAGGTACTTGATAGGTTTTGGTGATGTCTCCCGGGCAACGGTGCCAAAAATTCTTCCTGGTACTTGTGAGCTGCGTTGGGATTTCCTCAAAGAAGAGAGGATGATGGAGTATAGTAGAGATAAGTATTTCCCTCAGTTGAGAACCAAGGATATTAATCCAGTAGGAGAACCACACAAGACCTCGTGAACAACACCCACACACAAAAAATAAATACTTGCACCTAATGCAAACAAGGGGTTGTCAATCCCTTAGCGGTTAATTGCACTGATCAAATCTCGTAGTGATGGACAGATAAACAAAGCACAAAAAAATAATGGTAAATAAATTGCAGCAAGGTATTTTTGGGATTTTAATATATGATAAAGATAGACCCGGGGGCCATAGCTTTTACTAGAGGCTTCTCTCTTGAACATAGCATATGATGGGTAAACAAATCTGTTGGGCAATTGATAGAAAAGCGCATAGTTATGATGATATTCAAGGCAATGATCATGTATATAGGCATCACGTCCGAGATAAGTAGACTGACTCTTGCCTACATTTACTACTATTACTCCACACATCGACCGCTATCCAGCATGCATCTAGAGTATTAAGTTCATAACGAACGAAGTAACACCTTAAGCAAGATGACATGATGTAGACAAAGTAAACCCAATTAATATGAATAAACCCCATCTTTTTATCCTTAGTGACAACGATACAAATACGTTTCATGTCCATTTTTGTCACTGGGATTGAGAAACACAAGATCGAATCCATCACAAAGCACCTCTCCCATTGCAAGATAAATCAATCTAGTTGGCCAAACCAAACGGATAGATCGGAGAGAAATACAAAGCTATAACAGTCATGCATAAAATATTTCAGAGAAGACTCAAATAATATTCATGAATAATCTGATCATAAACCTACAATTCATCGGATCCCAACAAACACACCGCAAAAAAGGATTACATCGAATAGATCTCCAGGAACATCGAGGAGAACACTATTCATTCATCTCTAGCATTGAACCTATGAAGGTTGAAGAAGCATTGGAAGATCTGGATTGGATAAACGCTATGCATGAAGAGCTACAAAACTTTGAGAGAAATCAAGTTTGGACATTGGTTGAGAAGCCCGACAACAACCACAACATCATCGGTACCAAATGGGTGTTTCGCAACAAGCAAGATGAAGATGGACAAGTAGTTTGCAACAAAGCACGTTTCGTCGCCCAAGGCTACACACAAGTCGAAGGTATGGACTACGGTGAGACATATGCTCCCGTTGCTAGACTTGAGTCCATTCGCATCTTACTTGCCTATGCTAATCACCATGACATCACCTTGTACCAAATGGACATTAAAAGTGCCTTTTTAAATGGTGAAATAGAGGAGGAAGTTTATGTTAAGCAACCTCCCGGCTCTGTCAATCCTAAGAAACCTAATCATGTTTACAAACTTTGCAAAGCTCTTTATGGTCTTAAACAAGCTCCTAGAGCATGGTATAAATGCTTGACCAAGTTCCTTATTGAAAAAGGCTTTGAAATTGGAAAAAAATGATTCTACTCTTTTTACTAAAAGGTTTAATGGAGAACTATATGTATGCCAAATTTATGTAGATGATATTACATTTGGATCAACTAACCCTCATTTTAGTGAGAAGTTTGGAAAGCTAATGTCGGAGAAGTTTGAGATGTCGATGATGAGTGAACTCAAATTCTTTCTTGGGTTGCAAATCAAGCAAACTAAGGAAGGTACTTTTGTCTCTCAAACAAAGTACACCAAGGACTTATTCAAGAAGTTCAATATGCAAGAATGCAAAGGCATGACTACACCCATGCCTACTAGTGGACATCTTGATTTAACCAAAGATGGTGAACCGGTCGATCAAAAGGTTTATCGCTCTATGATTGGTTCATTGTTGTATCTATGTGCTTCATGTACCGATATTATGCTAAGTGTGTGCATGTGTGCACAATATCAAGCTGCACCTAAAGAATGTCATCTTAAGGCTGTGAAAAGTATAGTGAGATACTTAATCCATACACCAAACTTTGGCATTTGGTATCCAAAGAGGGCCTCTTTCGACCTTGTTGGCTACTCTGACTCGGACTATGCCGATGACAAGGTTGATAGAAAGTCCACTTCGGGTACTTGTTAATTTCTTGGTAGATCTCTTGTATCTTGGTCTTCCAAGAAACAAAACTCGATATCCTTATCCACCGCTGAAGCGAAATACATTGCCGCTGGTTCATGTTGTGCTCAATTACTTTGGATGACCCAAACTCTTAAAGATTTTGGGATATATGTGAAACATGTTCCATTACTTTGTGACAATGAAAGTGCTATCAAGATTGCTCACAGTCCCGTGCAACATTCTCGAACTAAGCATATTGAAGTTCGTCATCATTTCATTCTAGACCATGTTGCCAAAGGGGACATTAATCTTAAGCATGTTCGCACTGAAAAACAATTAGCGGATATTTTCACTAAACCACTTGATGAGAAAGTGTTTTGCTGGTTGAGAGGAGAATTGAACATCATTTATGCTTCAAATTTGGAGTAGGAACTCCATTTGATACATGCAAGACAAGAGCCTATGACTAATCCTTGATATTTCTCTTATAATGATAATCTTACATCTTGGATATATTTGCACCTTGCATGTTATCTAACCCTTGTAGGAACTTGGCTGGATCTAAATCTATGAGATTGCAACTCACTCACATCTTGAGCAATCCCTACATCACCAAGTCTCTACGTAATGGTGGTTGAAGACAAGGAAGCACGAAACCATTCACACATATCCTTTGACAAATTCTATGTTGAGTTTCATGATTGTCATTTTGGATACACAAGTACTCTTCCTTGCAAATACTAACCCATGTAGGTAGATGGACTCAAATTCCAAAGTGGTGCTCCCAACTCTTGATGAGCTACATCAACCTCGAGCAACCCACACAAGTTCAACTACATGATCACGATCACCACCACCACCCTAGGTGTGTTATTCCATCTTAGAGAAGCTTTACTCCAAGACATGAGTCAAAGCAACTCAACAAGATGTGAATACATCAAGATGCTTAAACGAAAAATGGTAACCCCCATTTCGAGCTTAAACGATGAGTATGACCCATGATCAAGTGATCTCACTTGACTCCTAAGTCAATATACTCTAACATAGGTGACTTTGTCGCCGACCAATTCTAGGTGAAGTTCTCTTGTGTTCCTTTCCGTGCTCTTGCATCTGTCTCATGCATATTTGTTTCTCATGCATATTTGTATTAAAAAAACTTCATCTAGATTTTTTCTCTTTTCTGTTCTGCATTTCCTGCATCCAATTCATTGCAAATCTTTCAGTTAATTCCTTGCAAATCCTTGTGAGATCTTACTTGTCTAAGTGAGCTGAGGTGACAAATGTTTTCTTTGTGATAAACTCGGTCACACCGGCCTGTCACTTTCGGTCCCACTGAATCCTTTCGGTGCAACTGAAGCATACAACTCGGTGCCACCGATTTCACTACATGAAAGACATTTGGCCACTTGTTCCTGCATCACTTTTGATCCAACTCCACTCAAAGAATCTTGTCCTATACCAGCATCACATCAAACTTGTTGCTTTGCTTTTGTGACTCAAGGACCAAACCCATTTATGACAAATTCCAGAAGACCCTTCTTGGAAATTGATGTCAAAGGGGGAGAGAGAGATCACATCAAAGCTTAATCATATCTCTAGGGGGAGAGAATACTCAAGGAGAGAGTAATCTTCAAGGATCCCAGATGCTTGGTGTTCAAGAGGAGAGATGTTACATGTCTTCTCATATGTGCTTATTTGCATTAGCTCTATTCATTTGTTTCTTTGAGCTCTGATTTTCTGTCCCATACCTTCTCCCAGTATCCCATGCTAGATTCAGGGGGAGCAAGACATCTAAGGGAAAGAAATTCTTTAAATTCATTGCACATCTTTACCACCCTTGGGGACATGTCTATATAAAATGTGGTACCTAGTACTCACTCTCTACATGTCATCCCAGTCTTGGTACTCTTGTGGTTTATTTTGTTTGCTCTGGCTAGTAGGTGCATCTGTGTTATCTAACCTTATTTTCGCAGGATCATTCCATCCTAAGCCAACTCAAGACCACAAGGTAAGTATATGCATCACAATCATGTGTATGAGGAATTCTTGCTGATGTACATACTGTTTGCAAGAAGGACTCATGAGCATGAAGGTACATTTCCCACATTCACATCTTTTGCTCTGAAGCATATAGCCAAGATACATGTAACACATTGCCCACTCTGTCATGATTATGCATTCACATGCTTCTATACTCCATATTCACATGATTGCATACATGTAGGGGGAGCCTATGCATGTTACATGTCTGCCCAAAGCTTTACTAGTTATTCTCTATATCTTTGTCTAAAGCTTTGATGTATGTTGCTATCAATTACCAAAAAGGGGGAGATTCAAAGCACAAGTGCTCCCTGGGTGATTTTGGTAATTAATGTCAACATATCTCTTATTGGACTAACACTTTTATCTAGTATGTTTCAGATAAGTTCAACGATGAAGTGGCATGGACTAGAGGATGTGGAACCCCTTCAAGATGCTAAGGACAAAAGGATTGGCTCAAGCTCAAAGCTCAAGACTCTACATTTTATATTTTAGTGATCCAAGATCACATTGAGTCTATAGGAAAAGCCAATACTATCAAGGAGGGATGAGGTGTTGCTTAATGAGATTCTTGCTCAAAGTGCTTAGTGATATGCTCCAAAGCCCTCAACTACCTTCTCACATCCACATATGACCTAAACCAAAAGTCAAACTCGGCCCCACTGATTCTTTCTATCCGGCGTCACCGAGTTCAGATGTCATAGCCACTGCCACAAACCCTAGGCAAATCGGTCTCACCGATAGGGATCTCGGTCTCACCGAGATGGGATTGTAATCTCTCTGTGTATGTCCATTACCAAAATCGGTCTCACCAAGTTTGTGTAACCGGTCCTACCGAGATTGCAATGTAAACTCTTTGTTTCCCTTTCGTAACATTTCGGTCTCACCGAAATGAGCGAACCGGTCCCACCGAGTTTACCTGACCAACTCTCTGGTTAGCTTATTACCAAAGTCGGTCCCACCGAGTTTGTGTAATCGGTCTCACCGAGATTACATTATGCCCTAACCCTAACCATATCGGTCCTACCGAGTTGCATGTCGGTCCCACCAAAAATCCTAACGGTCACTAGATTTGTTAAATCGGTCCGACCGAGTTTCTCAATTCGGTCCCGCCGAGATTGGCAAGTTGTGTGTAACGGTTAGATTTTGTGTGGAGGCTATATATACCCCTCCACCCTCTTATTCGTGGAGAGAGCCATCAGAACGAACCTACACTTCCAACTTACATTTTCTGAGAGAGAACCACCTACTCATGTGTTGAGACCAAGATATTCCATTCCTACCATATGAATCTTGATCTCTAGCCTTCCCCAAGTTGCTTTCCACTCAAACCTTCTTTCCACCAAATCCAAATCCCGTGAGAGAGAGTTGAGTGTTGGGGAGACTATCATTTGAAGCACAAGAGCAAGGAGTTCATCATCAACACACCATTTGTTACTTCTTGGAGAGTGGTGTCTCCTAGATTGGCTAGGTGTCACTTGGGAGCCTCCGACAAGATTGTGGAGTTGAACCAAGGAGTTTGTAAGGGCAAGGAGATCGCCTACTTCGTGAAGATCTACCGCTAGTGAGGCAAGTCCTTCGTGGGCGACGACCATGGTGGGATAGACAAGGTTGCTTCTTCGTGGACTCTTCTTGGGTGGAGGCCTCCATGGACTCGTGCAGCCGTTACCCTTTGTGGGTTGAAGTCTCCATCAACGTGGATGTACGATAGCACCACCTATCGGAACCACGACAAAAACATCTGTGTCTCCAGTTGCGTTTGAATTCTCCAATCCCATCCCTTTACATTCTTGCAAGTTGCATGCTTTACTTTCCGCTGCTCATATACTCTTTGCATGCTTGCTTGAGATGTATTGTGATTGTTAAACTTGTGCCAAAACTCCACTTAAAATTAAAGAAACTAAAAACTGCAACTTTTAGCACTTAGTGTCTAATCACCCCCCTCTAGACACCTCTTCTTGATCCTTTCAATGGGCTTTAGTGGAAAAGGAGAGAAGGGCCGCAGGGTGGCCGCCCCCCCATGGCTGGTCTGAATTGGACTAGGAGGGGGCGGCGCCCCCCTCTTTCCTTCTCCCTCTCCACCTCCTTCCCTCTCTCCCCTCTTGAAAAAGGAAGGGAACTCCAACCAGGGTTGGGAATCCTAGTTGGACTCCCCCTATTGGCGCGCCTCCCCCTTGGTCGGCCTCCTCCTAATCCTCTTGTATATACGGGGGCAGGGGGCACCCCAAAGCACAACAATTATTTTTAGCCGTGTGCTGTGCCCCCCTTCCACAGTTTAGCACCTCGTTCATATCGTCCTAGTGCTTAGGCGAAGCCCTGCGCTGGTAACATCATCAACACCGTCGCCATGCCATTGTGCTGACGGAACTCTCCCTCATCCTCAACTGGATCAAGAGCTCGAGGGACGTTATCATGCTGAACGTGTGCTGAACACGGAGGTGCCATACGTTCAGTACTTGGATCGGTTGGATCGTGAAGACGTTCGACTACATCAACCGTGTTACTAAACACTTCCGCTTTCGGTCTAGGAGGGTAAATGGACACACTCTTCCGTATCATTGCTATGCACCTCCTTGATAGATCTTGCGTGTTCGTAGGAATTTTTTGAATTACTACGTTCCCCAACAGTGGCATCCGAGCCAGGTCTATGCGTAGATGTTTTATGCATGAGTAGAACACAAAGAGTTGTGGGCGATAATAGTCATACTGCTTACCACCAATGTCTTACTTTGATTCGACGGTATTGTTGGATGAAGCGGCCCGGTCCGACATTACATGACCGCGTTCATGAGATAGGTTCTACCGACGTGCTTTTGCACATAGGTGGATGGTGGGTGGCTATTTCTCCAACTTTAGTTGAATCGAGCTGACTACGGCCGGTCCTTGTTGATGGTTAAAACAACACACTGGACGAAAAATCGTTGTGGTTTTGATGCGTAGGTAAGGACGGTTCTTGCTAGAAGCCCATAGCAGCCACGTAAAACTTGCAACAACAAAGTACATGACGTCTAACTTGTTTTTGCGAGGCTTGTTGTGATGTGATATGGTTAAGGCATGATGTGATATAAATTGTTGTATGAGATGATAATGTTTTGTGACAGAGTTATCGGCAACTGGCAGGAGCCATATGGTTGTTGCTTTATTGTATGAAATGCAATCGCCATGTAATTGCTTTACTTTATCACTAGCAGTAGCGATAGTCATAGTAGCAATAGTTGGCGAGGCGACAACGATGCTACGATGGAGATCAAGGTGTCAAGCCGGTGACGATGGAGATCATGACGATGCTTCGGTGATGGAGATCATGAGCACAAGATGATGATGGCCATATCATGTCACATATTTTGATTGCATGTGATGTTTATCTTTTATGCATCTTATTTTGCTTAGTACGGCGGTAGCATTATAAGATGATCCCTCACTAAATTTCAAGGCATAAGTGTTCTCCCTGAGTATGCACCGTTGCTACAGTTCGTCGTGCCGAGACACCATGTGATGATCGGGTGTGATAAGTTCTATATTCACATACAACGGGTGCAAGCCAGTTTTGCACGTGCAGAATACTTGGGTTAAACTTGACGAGCCTAGCATATGAAGATATGGCCTCGGAACACTAAGACCGAAAGGTCGAACGTGAATCATATAGTAGATATGATCAACATAGTGATGTTCACCATTGAAAACTACTCCATCTCACGTGATGATCGGACATGGTTTAGTTGATTTGGATCACGTGATCATTTAGATGACTAGAGGGATGTCTATCTAAGTGGGAGTTCTTAAGTAATATGATTAATTGAACTTTAATTTATCATGAACTTAGTCCTGATAGTTTTTGCATGTCTATGTTGTTGTAGATCAATGGCCCGTGCTATCGTTCCTTTGAATTTTAATGCGTTCCTAGAGAAAGCTAAGTTGAAAGATGATGGTAGCAATTACACGGACTAGGTCCGTAACTTAGGATTATCCTCATTGATGCACAAAAGAATTACGTCCTGGAAGCGCCGCTAGGTGCAAGGCATGCTGCAGATGCAACTGCGGACGTTGTGAACATCTGGCAGAGCAAAGCTGATGACTACTCGATAGTTCAGTGTGCCATGCTTTGCAGCTTAGAATCGGGACTTCAAAGACGTTTTGAACGTCATGGAGCATATGAGATGTTCCAAGAGTTGAAGTTAATATTTCAAGAAAATGCCCGAGTTGGGAGATATGATGTCTCCAACAAGTTCTATAGCTGCAAAATGGAGGAGAATAGTTCTGTCAGTGAACACACACTCAGAATGTCTGGGTACCATAACCACTTGACTCAGTTGGGAGTTAATCTTCCTGATGATAGTGTCATTGACAGAGTTCTTCAATCACTGCCACCAAGCTATAAAGGCTTCATGATGAACTATAATATGCAAGGGATGACAAAAATGATTCTCGAGCTCTTCGCAATGCTAAAGGCTGCGGAGGTAGAAATCAAGAAGGAGCATCAAGTGTTGATGGTCAACAAGACCACTAGTTTCAAGAAAAAGGGCAAAGGGAAGAAGGGGAACTTCAAGAAGAATAGGAAGCAAGTTGCTACTCCCGGGAAGAAACCCAAGTCTGGACCTAAGCCTAAAACTGAGTGCTTGTATTGCAAAGGGACTGGTCACTGGAAGCGGAACTGCCCCAAGTATTTTGCGGATAAGAAGGATGGCAAACTGAAAAGTACATTTGATATACATGTTATTGACGTGTACCTTACTAATTCTCGTAGTAGCACCTGGGTATTTGATACTGGTTCTGTTGCTCATATTTGCAACTCGAAACAGGGGCTACGGATTAAATGAAGATTGGCTAAGGACGAGGTGACGATGCGCGTCGGAAATGGTTCCAAGGTTGATGTGACCGCCGTCGGCACGCTACCTCTACATCTACCTTCGAGATTAGTTTTAGACCTGAATAATTGTTATTTGGTGCCAGCGTTGAGCATGCACATTAATCTGGATCTTGTTTAATGCAAGATGGTTATTCATTTAAATCAGAGAATAATGGTTGTCCTATTTATATGAGTAATATCTTTTATGCTCATGCACCCTTGTTGGGTGGTCTATTTTTAATCGAATCTCGATCGTGGAGATACACATGTTCATAATATTGAAGCCAAAAGATGCAAAGTTGATAATGATAGTACAAATTATTTGTGGCACTACCGTTTAGGTCATATTAGTGCAAAGCGCATGAAGAAACTCCATGTTGATGGGCTTTTGGAATCACTTGATTATGAATCACTTGGTACTTGCGAACCATACCTCATGGGCAAGATGACTAAAACTCCGTTCTCTGAAACAATGGAACGAGTTACTGACTTATTGGAAATAATACATACTGATGTATGCGGTCCAATGAGTGCTAAGGCTCGTGGCGGGTATCGTTATTTCTTACCTTCATAGATGATTTGAGAAGATATGGGCATATCTACTTAATGAAACATAAGTATGAAACATTTGAAAAGTTCAAAGAATTTTAGAGTGAAGTGGAAAATCATCGTAACAAGAAAAATAAAGTTTCTACGATCTGATCATGGAGGCGAATATTTGAGTTATGAGTTTGGTCTTCATTTGAAACATCGTGGAATAGTTTCACAACTCACGCCACGTGGAACACCACAACGTAATGGTGTGTCCGAACATCGTAACCGTACTTTATTGGATATGGTGCGATCTATGACGTCTCTTACTGATTTACCGCTATCATTTTGGGGTTATGCTTTAGAGACAACTGCATTCACTTTAAATAGGGCACCATCAAAATCCACTGAGATGACGCCTTATGAACTGTGGTTTGGCAAGAAACCAAAGTTGTCGTTTCTTAAAGTTTGGGGCTGTGATGCTTATGTGAAAAAGCTTCAACCTTATAAGCTTGAACCCGAATCGAAGAAGTGCATCTTCGTAGGATACCCAAAGGAAACTGTTGGGTACACCTTCTGTCACATATCCGAAGGCAAGATATTCGTTGCTAAGAATGGATCCTTTCTAGAGAAGGAGTTTCTCTCAAAAGAAGTGAGTGGGAGGAAAGTA
The DNA here is from genome assembly GCF_002162155.2 of Triticum dicoccoides. NCBI lineage: Eukaryota > Viridiplantae > Streptophyta > Magnoliopsida > Poales > Poaceae > Triticum > Triticum dicoccoides. Next base: position 284,092,131 of record NC_041389.1, read on the forward strand.
GAACTTGATGAGGTATTTGTACCTTCTCCTGAATTAGAAAGTAATTCATCACAGAAATCAGTTCTAGTGATTCCTACACTAATTAGTGAGGAAGCTAATGATGATGATCATTAAACTTTAGATCAAGTTACCAAAAAACCTCGTAGGTCTTCTAGAGTATGGTCCGCACCAGAGTGGTACAGTAATCCCATTCTGGAAGTCATGTTACTAGACCATGATGAACCTACGAACTATGAGGAAGCGATGATGAGCCCAGATTCCGCGAAATGGCTTGAGGCCATGAAATCTGGGATGGGATCCATGTATGAGAACAAAGTGTGTACTTTGGTGGATTTGCGCCATGATCGGCAAGCCATAGAAAATAAATGGATCTTCAAGAAGAAGACTGACACTGACGGTAATGTTACTATCTACAAAGCTCGACTTGTTGCGAAAGGTTTTCGACAAGTTCAAGGAGTTGACTATGACGAGACTTTCTCACCCGTAGCGATGCTTAAGTCTGTCCGAATCATGTTAGCAATTACCACATTTTATGATTATGAAATTTGGCAGATGGATGTCAAAATTGCATTCTTGAATGGATTTCTGGAAGAAGAGTTGTATATGATGCAACCAGAAGGTTTTGTCGATCCAAAGGGTGCTAACAAAGTGTGCAAGCTCCAGTGATCCATTTATGGACTGGTGCAAGCCTCTCGGAGTTGGAATAAACATTTTGATAGTGTGATCAAAGCATATGGTTTTATACAGAGTTTTGGAGAAGCCCGTATTTACAAGAAAGTGAGTGGGAGCTCTATAGCATTTCTAATATTGTATGTGGATGACATATTGTTGATTGGAAATGATATAGAATTTCTGGATAGCATAAAAGGATACTTGAATAAGAGTTTTTCAATGAAAGACCTCGGTGAAGCTGCTTACATATTGGGCATCAAGATCTATAGAGATAGATCAAGACGCTTAATTGGACTTTCACAAAGCACATACCTTGATAAAGTTTTGAAGAAGTTCAAAATGGATCATTCAAAGAAAGGGTTCTTGCCTGTGTTATAAGGTGTGAAGTTGAGTCAGACTCAATGCCCGACCACTGTAGAAGATAGAGAGAAAATGAAAGTCATTCCCTATGCTTCAACCATAGGTTCTATCATGTATGCAATGCTGTGTACCAGACCTGATGTGTGCCTTGCTATAAGTATATCAGGGAGGTATCAAAGTAATCCAGGAGTGGAGCACTGGACATCGGTCAAGAACATCCTGAAATACCTGAAAAGGACTAAGGATATGTTTCTCGTTTATGGGGTGAAAAAGAGCTCGTCGTCAATGGTTACATCGATGCAAGCTTTGACACTGATCCAGATGACTCTAAGTCACAGTCCGGATACGTATTTTTATTGAATGGTGGAGCTGTCAGTTGGTGTAGTTCCAAGCAGAGCGTCGTGGCGGGATCTACGTGTGAAGCGGAGTACATAGCTGCTTCAGAAGCAACAAATGAAGGAGTCTGGACGAAGGAGTTCATATCCGATCTAGGTGTCATACCTAGTGCATCGGGTCCAATGAAAATCTTTTGTGACAATACTGGTGCAATTGTCTTGGCAAAGGAATCCAGATTTCACAAGACAACCAAACACATCAAGAGTCACTTCAATTCCATCCGGCATCAAGTTGCGGAGGGAGACATAGAGATTTGCAAAATACACATGGATCTGAATGGTGCAAACCCGTTGACTAAGCCTCTTCCACGAGCAAAACATGATCAGCACCAAGACTCCATGGGTGTTAGAATCATTATTGTGTAATCTAGATTATTGACTCTAGGGCAAGTGGGAGACTGAAGGAAATATGCCCTAGAGGCAATAATAAAGTTGTTATTTATATTTCCTTATATCATGATAAATGTTTATTATTCATGCTAGAATTTTGTTAACCATAAACTTAGTGCATGTGTGAATACATAGACAAAACATAGTGTCCCTAGCATGCCTCTACTTGAATAGCTCATTAATCAAAGATGGTTATGTTTCCTAACCATAGACATGTGTTGTCATTTGATGAATGGGATCACATCATTAGGAGAATGATGTGATGGACAATACCCATCTGTTAGCTTAGCATTATGATCGTTACAGTTTCATTGCTACTACTTTCTTCATGACTTATACATGTTCCTTATACTATGAGATTATGCAACTCTCGAATACCGGAGGAACACCATGTGTGCTATCAAACATCACAACATAACTGGGTGATTATAAAGATGCTCTACAGGTGTCTCCGAAGGTGTTTATTAGGTTGGCATAGATCGAAAATAGGATTTGTCACTCCATGTATCGGAGAGGTATCTCTGGGCCTTCTCGGTAATGCTCATCACTATAAGCCTTGCAAGCAATGTGACTAATGAGTTAGTTGTGGGATTAAGTATTACAGAACGAGTAAAGAGACTTGTCGGTAACGAGATTGAACTAGGTATGATGATACCGATGATCAAATCTCGGGCAAGTAACACACCAATGACAAAGGGAACAACGTATGTTGTTATGTAGTTTGACCGATAAAGATCTTCGTAGAATATGTAGGAGCCAATATGAGCATCTAGGTTCCGCTATTGGTTATTGATCGGAGATGTGTCTCGATCATGTCTACATAGTTCTCGAACCCGTAGGGTCTGCATGCTTAACGTTCGATGACAATTTGTATTATGAGTTATGTGTTTTGGATGATCGAGTTTGTTCGGAGTCCCGGATGAGATCACGGAAGTGACGAGGGGTCTCGAAATGGTCGAGACATAAATATTGATATATTGTAAGGCTATGTTCGGACACCGAAAAGGTTTCGGATAGGTTCAGGCATTTTTTGGAGTACCGGGAGGTTACCGGAACCCCCCGGGGGATTAATGGGCCTTAATGGGTTTTAGTGGAAAAGGAGAGGAGGGCCGCAAGGTGGACGCGCCCCCTCCCCCATGGATGGTTTGAATTGGACTAGGAGGGGGCAGCACCCCCCCTCTTTCTTCTCCCTCTCCACCTCTTTCCCTCTGTCCCCCTCTTGGAAAAGGAAGGGGACTCCAACTAAGATTGGGAATCCTAGCTGGACTTCCCCTATTGGTGCGCCTCCCCCTTTATATACGGGGGCAGGGGGCACCCCAAAGCACAACGGTTATTCTTAGCTGTGTGCGGTGCCCCCCTTCCATAGTTTAATTCGTCGGTCATATTGTCGTAGTGCTTAGGTGAAGCCCTGCGGCGGTAACATCATCAACATCGTCGCCACGCCATCGTGCTGACAGAAATCTCCCTCGTCCTCAACTGGATCAAGAGCTCGAGGGACGTCATCATGCTGAACGTGTGCTGAACATGGAGGTGCCGTACGTTCGGTACTTGGATCGTGAAGAAGTTCGACTACGTCAACCGCATTACTAAACGCTTCCGCTTTCGGTCTACGAGGGTACATGGACACACTCTCCTGTCTCGTTGCTATGCATCTCCTAGATAGATCTTGCGTGATCATAGGATTTTTTTTGAATTACTACGTTCCCCAACAATATCATGTGAAGAAGCAAAAAGTTAGGCTCAACCAAAACTGACCGATCATTGTTGAAGAAGAAAGGTGGGATGCTAAACAGGGCATCCCCGAGCTTAGATGCTTGAGACTTCTTGATATATTAACTTGGGATGCCTTGGGCATCCCCAAGCTTGAGCTTTTGTATCTCCTTAATTCCTATCATATCACGGTTCCCCTAGTTCTTAAAAACTTCATCCACACAAAACTCAACAAGAACTCATGAGGTAAGTTAGTGTAATAAAGAAATCATTCACTTGGGTGCTGTCAAAGGCAATATTCATAATTGTTATCACACAATTCCTACTATACATTATCAATTCCACAATTTATATCACTTAATATAAGTTATGGAAACACTAAAACAAGCAAACTATGCATTGAAAACAGAATCTGTCAAAAACAGAATAGTCTATAAAAATATGGACTATGACCATACTTCTGTAAATCCAAAAATTCCTAAAAACTATGACAACGTAGGAACTTTGTTTACCAACAATGTGTAAAAATTTAGGTCACATTTTGGCGAATTTAAACAATTTTGTTGCTCGAAGCAAATGTTTCTGTTTTTTGCACAGAATCAAGTCAACTATCATCCACACTACCTCGAAGGGTTTACTTGGCACTTTATTGAAACAAAAGCTATAAAACATGATTACTACAATAGCTTAATCATGTTAACACACAAGAACAATAGGTATAAATATTGGGTTGTCTCCCAACAAGCGCTTTTCTTTAATGCATTTTTAGCTAGGCATGATGATTTCAATGATGCTCACGTAAGAGTAAAGAATTGGAACATAACGGGAGCATCATGAAGCATATTACTAGCACATTTAAGTCTAACCCACTTCCTATGCATAGGGATTTTTTGAGCAAACAAATTATGGAAGCAAGAATCAACTAGCATAGGAAGGCAAAACAAGCAAAACTTCAAGATTTGCAACACATAGAGAGGAAACTTGATATTATTGCAATATGTAAAAGCATATGTTCCTCTCTCATAATAATTTTTAGTAGCATCATGAATGAATTCAACAATATAGCTATCACATAAAGCATTCTTTTCATGATGCAAAAGCATAGAAAATTTATTACTCTCCACATAAGCAAATTTATTCTCATCAATAGTAGGAGCAAACTCAACAAAATAACTATCATGTGATACTTGATTGGGGTAATCCAATTGAATTTGAAATCATGATGACAAGTTTCATGGTTATCATTATTCTTTATAGCATACATGTCATTACAATAATCATCATAGATAGCAGCTTTTTTATCATACTCAATTGAAACCTCTTCCAAAATAGTGGATTCATCATTAAATAAAGTCATCACCTCTCCAAATCCACATTTATAATTGTTATAATAAGATTCAACACCCTACAAAATAGTGGTATCATCATTACCTAGAGTTGACACTCTTCCAAACCCACTTTCATCAACATAATCATCATAGATAGGAGGCATGCTATCATCATAATAAATTTGCTCATCAAAACTTGAGGGACAAAAAATATGATCTTCATCAAACATAGCATCCCCAAGCTTATGGCTTGGCATATCATAATCATAATAAATCTCATCATTAATAGTATGAATAGCACCAATAATATAGCAATTATTATCATCACAATTTACTAAGTTGGTGCAAAAATATTTTCAAGATTATAGGAAGTATCATTATTCTCCCAATCATAATCATCACAATGATTAATAGGCATAACAAAATCATCCCAATAGTTTCTTCGAACATTGTGCCATAAGACAAATAATCAATATCATAATCAAGTCTATCATCTTCCACAATTATTTTTGATTCATTCTCATGACGCATAACAATAATAGGAGCAACATCATTTGTGAGGGATACCTTTTTACCTTTGCTTCTCCGTCTTTTCTTTTTCTTCTCCAAATCCCGTGTGGGTTTAATCAAACTTTTGGAGCTCCTTATTGATGAGATTGGTTGCATAGGAAGCTCATTCTCGTAACCTGTTTCATTACAGGAGACAATAGGAGGGAAAGTTGAGAGCTTTACCCTTTCAATAGTATTTCTTTTATATTCTGATGGTTTCCCTATCTTTCTATAGTTGGTAATATAAGCATTCTAATTGCAATTTACCACATAGAACATATAGATTTCTTTAAGAGTAGTTTCAACATGGTCGGTGAATATGAACGCTTCAAACCAATTATTTTTATATGACAATTCTTCACACCCCAAAAATAAACAAAGTTCATTATAAAGTTCAAGGGTGATCAAGTTATTGCAATATTTGGCCACGATTCTATCATGAAAAAGTATGCATTGGAAATTAAGATGACCAACTCTATTGCAAAGTTCACAAGTAATGGGATGAAGAGATCATAATTTTGTAGGAAATTTATCTGTCACCTTAAGCCACCAATTGGTTTTATCATGCACTACAAAGAAAAGACACATCCGTGACATTTTGGGCTGAATGAATTTTTTTCTATCATACATATGACACTTCTATGACAATAATTGTGACAAAACCCGGTATCATCATAGATGTGGTGGGCTCCTACTTCTATGACAAAAAATCATGACACAAAATGTTCTTTTCGTCCTGGGCGGGCCGGAGACGCAGTTGCATGACATTCTTGGGGCCGTCCATGGCGGAAAAAACTGTGGTAGAAGCGAGGGCGAGGAAAATATCGGGGAGTTCCCGGTTACGGTGGGTGGTCGGGGGCCGAGCGATGCGCGTTTCTCTCGTACACGTACGCGTGTGTGTGGGAGGCATTGGCTCTAACTGAACCCGAGCGAGGCGTTGGGCTCTAACTGAACCCGAGCGATTGCACTGCAGGCTACGCGTTACTGAACCCGAGCGATCGATCGTTGGCTGTTAACTGAACCCGATCGAGCGATTCCTTCACTACTGCTGCTAACTGAAGCCGATCGATGCTGCCTCTCTGGATGATCAGTGAGCGTTGCGGGGGGGGGGGTGGATGAACAATGAGCGGTGAGAGTGGATGAACATGACCCATGGCGTTGCCTCTGGATGAACAGGACCCCGATCGATCGAGCCGGTTGGGGCTGGATGAACAGGACCCCGTGGAGGACTGGATGAATAGTACGACCCCGTGGAGGGCTGGATGAACAGTAGACGGCGGAGGGGTGGATGAACAGTAGCCCGTGGAGGGGTGGTTGAACAGGAGCCCATGGAGAGGGGTGGTTGAACAGTAGTCGGTGGAGTAGCGCGCGGTGGAGGCTGGATGAACAGGAGCCCATGGATGAACAGTCACAGGTGGAAGCTGGAGGAGGTCAATGGTGGATGAACAGTAGCCCGTGGAGGCTGGAGGAGGTCGACGGTGGAGATGAACAGTATCCCGTGGAGTCCCGTTTTGCGGTACGCCATACCCCTCCCAATGAACAGGACCCCCGTTTCGACCTAGCGCTCCAACACAAGTCCGTTTCGTCCGTTTTGCGGTACGCCACACCCCTCCCGATCAACATGACCCCCGTTTCGACCATAGGAGGTCCGTTTCCTCCGTTTTGCGGTACGCCAGACCCCCCCCGATGAGCAGGATCTTGTTTCAAACGTGGCCGGTCGAACACAAGGCCGTTTCTTCCATTCCGCGGTACGGCAGGCCTCGTTTCCATTGCCTGTTCCGTCCAAGCCCTCCCGATGAACACGACGACGCATTTCGTTCCGACCCAGCCGGTTGGCTCCCCATGAACACGATGACGCTGTTTCTCCGTTCCGACCCAGCCATGTACACGAGCCCTGGCCATACGTATATATGCGCGAGTAGGCGTTCGAGACCCCGCCCGTATGTACGTACGTGGTCGTATTTTCTTTCTTGCACCCTGGCCGATGTACGTACGTGTACATGCTACGTGTGCGCCTCTACTACGACACGTGCGCGCCTCTACTACGACATGTGGGCGCCTCTACAACGACCACTATGTACGTACATGTTCGCGACCACAATGACAATGCTACGTATGCTTCGACCAGGTGGGTCCCGACTGTCAGGCACTTCCTTGCGTGCGAAGATGTAGCTGCTGGGTCCCAGCAGTCAGGGGGGGTGAATCGTTTTGGTTTTTTGCCCGGACGCACTTCCTTGCGTGTGAAGGTGTAGCTGGTGGGTCCCAGCAGTCAGGGAGGAAACGTTTTTTCATGAAATACGGTGGCCCATACGGTGGGTCCCCGCTGTCAGGTGGAGGAATAATTATTTTGCACGTAATAAGGAGGCACTTCCTTGCGACCGCCGTGGACCCAGGTGTCAGCCTCTCCACGTACAGTCCACGTCCGATGGAAGCCGTTCCTTGACCACGTTGACCACACCGCGCCGAGAGCACCAGGGTGGTGGACGACGGCGAGGCCTAGGAAGGGGACGACGCGGAGCCAAGGAAGATGCGGCAGTGGATGCCTATGCGTAGAAGAGTACAAGGGTTCACTGGTTCGCTGCGGTGTGAGGCTGCCGTTGCCGCAGAATAATAGTTAACAGGGGGTGTGGGTGGGTAGAGGTATGGCCTGGCCAGCGGTGGGAGTAGTAGGGGGCAGTGAGGCCTCCGCCACATCACAGTCAGCCACGGGAGGCAGGAGCACGAGGCACGACCGGCGTTGGTTTGGGCAGCTGGAGCAAGAAGACCAGAGGTTGAAGAAGCACTACGGCCATTGGACGGACACCGTACGATTACTGGAGCTAGAATCATGCATATTGACTAAGTTGACAAAGCCCTCCGTCCCCGTCAACTTAGTAGGCCCACAAGTCATCCTGCCACTATACTAGGTCCCAGCTAACATGGGGAGTATTCATTTTTTTTGTGCGTAATAAGGAGGCACTTCCTTGCGTGCGAAGATATAGTTGGTGGGTCCGAGCTGTCAGCGGCGGTAGCGTTTTTTTCATGAAATACAGAGGTCTTTCGGTGGGTCCCTGATGTCAGGTGGAGGAATCATTATTTTGCGCGTAATAAGGAGGCATTTCCTTGCGTGCGGCCATGGACCCAGCTGTCAGCCTCTCCATGTACAGTCCACTTCAGATGCATGTCGGTCATTGACCATGTTGACCAGGCCGCGTCGAGAGCACCAGGGCGGTGGACGACGGCGAGGCCTAGGAAGGGAATGACACGGAGGCAGGGAAGACTCGGCAGTTGTTTCCCACGCGGAGGGGAGTACGACTGTACGAGGGTTTACTGGTTCGTCTGCCATCGCCGGAGAATAATAGCAGGTGTGTGTGAGTAGAGGGATGGCTAGGCCAGCGATGGGAGTACGATGGGGCGGTGAGGCCTGCGCGACAGCACAGCCGACCATGGGGAGGAGGGAGCAGGCAGTCTCGCCGATGCTTGTTTGAGCGGCTGGAGCAGGAAGAGCACAAATTGAAGAATCAGGACGACCGTTGGATGGACATCCAATAGTCACTGCTTGTGCGTCAAACTTTCTTTTTAGGAAAACCTCAAATCCGTGGAAAACAGCATACAACCCATCTACCATTATTTCTAATAATTTACAGCCCATTTGCTAATTCTTAAGGTTTTTTTTGGAGCCCATATTCTTTTTGTTAGCATTACAGCCCATATTGTGGCCACAGTTAAAAAATTATATGAAATTTTGCATATTTTGGTGCGGTCCGAACTGTTTTTAATCCCGAAATTTCAACTCACATTCAAACTGATTTTAAAAATAAATGTATATCAATATAAAATCCAACAAATTCTCCACGCATAAAATTTAATGTAATTTAAAATCTCGAAATGAAAAAAAAGATATTTGAAACTAATTGCCGCTTTGATGTGTTTTAAAAATGTACAACCCATTTCTCATTACTGATGGGCCATTTTCTCGGCCAACCAAATGAAAGCTCTCCTCGTCTTGAAAGATTTGCAGCCCAACAGGCCTGACAAAGCGACTTGGCAAATCACAAAAAAACTGGGCTCTGGCCGTGGACCCAACTGTCAGCCTCTCCACGTATAGTACTCTTCTGATGGAATGTCATTGACCACATTGACCACGCCGCGCCGAGAGCACCAAGGCGGCGGACGACGGTGAGGACTAGGAAGGGGACGACGCGGAGCCGGGGAAGACGCGGTAGTGGATGCCCACGCGGAGAGGAGTACGAGGGTTCAACGGTTCGGCTGCGGTGTGAGGCTGCCATCGCCGCAGGGCCTGGCTAGCGGTGGGAGTAGTAGGGGGCGATGAGGCCTCAACGGCAGCATAGCCGGCCATTGGAGGCAGGAGCAGGCGGTCTCCCCGGCGCTGGTTTGGGCAGCTGGTGCAAGAAGAGCAGCGGTTGAAGAAGCAGCAGGACCATTCGATTCAAATCCAACGGTTACTGCTGCTAGAATCGTTTGTTTACTAAGTTGACAAGCCCTGCGTACGCGTCAACTTAGTAGGCCCACAGGTGAGCCTCCCAACCGGTGCACCCCAGGTGTCAGTGGGAGGAATCATTTTTTTCGCGTAATAAGGAGGCAGTTGATTGCGTGTGGCCAGGCCAGCGGAGGGAGTAGGGTGGGCCAGGGAAGCCTGCACGGCATCACAGTGGGCCACAAGAGGAGGGAGCAGGCAGTCCTGCCGGTGCTAGTTTAGGCAGTTGGAGCAGGAAGATCAGAGATTGAAGAAGCACGTCGGCCGTTGGATGGACATCCAACAGTCACTGCTGCTAGAATCGTGTGTTCACTGACAAAGCATTGCGTAAACAAGTCAGCCTCGAAATATGTGGTGTGTACAACCCATTTGCTATTATTTTTATAATTTTTACTCATTTTCTAATTCATATGGAATTTATTGCAGCCCGTTTTCCATTTTTAGAATTGTTGGCCATTTTCTGGTCAGTACCAGGGTCAAAAAATTAACTAAATATGTGGGAAATTTTGAAAATTCGCAAATTTTTGCTGGGGAACGAAATATTCTTAATCCAAAAATTAATAGCCATACTAAAACAAATTTAAAAATAAATTAGTACTGTGTCATGTTAAATCCAATGAAATACGTATAAGATATCAGTGAAGAAAAAAAACAAAAAAAGAAACTAATATCCCATTTGCTATAATTTTTTTGGAATTTTCAACCCCTTTTGATATTACTTTTAACAGACATTGACCATACTCTTCAGCCAGGCCGGAATGCATCCCTCCTCGTCTTGAAAGATTTGCAGCCCAGTAATTCGGAGAAAACAAATAGGCCTAGCTTGGGTATTCTTCAAAAAGAAATACTGGGCTACCTATTTTCCCAAAGAACTGGTGCATGAGCATTTAGCTTTATTTATTTATTTACTTATTTATGTTTAGGGGACCATGAGCATGTACCTGGGCCGGATTCATGTGAGAGCCTCCCTTCCAGTTAATTATGGGCTTCTCTATTGGGCCTTCATTAGTGGGCTGCATGTTATCAACAAGTGGAAAATGTGTTCCGTACGAAAAATAGTATGAGCTACGTACGGTACGGGGCACTAAAGGATCAAACCGTGCAACGACTTCCAAAACATGTGTTTGTCGTTCTAACAACACATTTATTCAACCAACAGACGGAATATACTACTGATTGTACATTGAAAACAACAGCAACAGTAACCAGGGCTGGGGGTGCAACAGAAATAGTAAGCAGGCCAGAAGATTGAAGACGCATCTCTCTCTTCCAAACCAAACATCAGCCATCATTACAAAAGGGCTACCAAAAAAGAACAAGTGTATGCATCAAACTAAATAAAAATCCTACTACACCAAGTGTACGCATCTAACTAACTGGCTCAGTTAGATGTTACTATTTATCAAGCTGTGGAGATTGGCTGACGGCTTGAACCAGATGGGTGCCCGACGGGGGAAACTCCAGCCACCAGGTCGAAGTCTGATACTTGCGACCCTCTCTCCTACTTTGGGCTGCAGAGCGTGGCGGGACATATTAGGGTATGGTGCATGCAGAGACACATGGTATGCTGTGTACACACAATTTTGCCTGATGAACAAAACCGCGCTGCCATCATGATCCTTGCCGTCGATTATCTCCTGGTTAATCGGATAATTCAGTCCGACAAACAGAGAGCGTGTACCAAGGCTACTTACCAGCCTCCAGTCAAAAATTCCTGAAGGCCCAGAGAAGCTGGGATCCTGCTCAAAGACCTTGCAGTGACTGTGATTGTATTCCGCGAAACAAAACGTCTGGTATGTGCGAATGATCATCAATCTTTCTCCATCGTTTGATCGAGCCAGGAACCACCTACAACTGCCATGCTGCTTTTCTTTGAAAGGTTCTGGGATTAGGAAGGGTAGGGACACCAGGCAGCCTACAACATCATATCAAGTTGGAGTCAAATAAAAAAGGGCTCTTGATTTAGTCAATCTTAAGAACAGCATGTTATGAGCATGAATATTTTTTCAGTAAATCTTGACAGTAATATAAGCAAGCCATCATGATATCATAGGAAAGTAACATACTGCTGTAAGAGCCGTTTGTAGCGATGACTGGAGTAGGCCATCAATATGTCCATCCATAGAAGGAGTCGACAGCGTAAATGAAGCCCTTGTGTTCAATGGCATCAGAGAACCATGGAGGATGTATGATCCTGCGATGGACGTGCAAATTTATCCACTTACTGCAGTGACCTATCAGATAGGCGAGACCGCGGTTGAAGAACGCAATTAGCCTGAAGTCTTTATAATTCGCAGATCTTGTGGGCACTTGGCAGATTACAACCTTGAGCAAATCAAACTTGGTATCATGTTGGCTACTGTAAGATTCCGAGTATTCTGGGCCGCGGTGCCAAAGCAGTGCAGTGTTAATCGAAGGAAGGGGGATCAATCGCCGGGTGTAGACCTCCACGAGCATCTAGCTGCCGCGACCGTCGACGAGCACCATCCAAGACGTGCTCATGCCGAACCAGTACATACCGTTAATGTAGCTGAGGCTGACGGGGATCGGATCGCAGTCAAGGGGGTTGATGCTCGCCATGCTACGATTGTTATGCTGCGTGACACGCCGTTTCTAAAGATCAGGCGGCATCAGCAAGCAAGGAGTTGGCTTAAAAAGCTCCGAGCTGAGGGCTTTGAGTAAACGGTACAGCCCCGACGAGCACGCGGCGAGCGACATGGTACTGAGATTGTCCACACGCGAAACAATGAGCTTGATTACCTCTGTGGGGAGTGAATTCCAGCCACTCTTTCGGCAGATGCTGCTCGGTTCTGCCATTGTTAGTGCTTGGGTTTCGGATGAGGGGGGGAGGCGCCTTAGCGGGGATGTAAGATTGGACGATATTATGTGCGGACAAAGATGGAGAAGCGAATATGTGCTGTGGGAAGTGGACAGATGATGATGACTACATCACGCCGCTCGACTTACGAGACACATATCAGCAGCGTAGGGTCATACCGATGCCAGACAACTTGCTTGAGTGATCACAGTACTGGTACTCCCTACAGTACTATGGCCTAACTTGCTTGAGTAGAGTAGTAGAGTAGGACTCTGCTCTACTACTAGCACCAGAGGAGTAGTATATTCTAATCTAAAATAGTTACAAACTTCAATGCCCGAGCATGGAACGACTATGAACCGTGCTCAAAGACTGTGCCTATGTGGTGTTTGGACTTATATGCAAAAAATAGCAAGATGCCCGTGCATTGCACGACACACCATCATCACCAACTCGGTTTTTTCTCTACTCCTACTCCTATAAAAGACTTAGTTGGTGATGATGGAGGCGAGGAGGCATGTTCAGCCGGGCGTGCAGCGGATGGTGCATCACTATTCGATTTGTTATAAAAAACAAAGAAGAGTAGTAGAGATAGAGACTTAAGGGAGGAGCACGAGGTTGTGGGAGATAAGGATGAACGAGGCAAGGCCTTATCTATAAATGTGGAGAGAGGTGTGGGTATCGTTTGTATAATTGTCGTAGTTGGCTTTCTATCCGTCAGATGTAGATTGGACGGTCTATATTACAAGATGGCAGGCATACCATCATCACCAACTCTGCTTTTTATAAGAGTAGAGAGATATCTCTACTCTTATAAAAAACAGAGTTGGTGATGATGGTGCGCCTGCCATCCTGCAATATAAGTTGTCCGATTTATATCTGACGGATAGGAAGGAAAAATGGAAATTTTGCAAAAAGATACCCACAGCCACTCAACATTTGCAAATAAGGCCTTCCCTCGTTCATCCTTTTTTCCCACAAGATAAACTACTCATACAAATGCATCTTGATGTTCTGTGCAATGCATGGGCATCTTGCTAGTAGATAGATAGAGACTAGGGAGTACTAGTAAGGACACCATCTACTGCTTCGTGTGCTACTCCTGCGCTCCATTCGGCGGAAGCAACGTCCCCTACAGCCACTCCCTCCTGCGCTCCATTCGGCGGGCGCTGTTGACATTTGGGGAGCACACTGTCGCGACTGCTGGCAGCCACAACTTCACTGACGATGACTTCTTCCCCGACCTCGGCAACCTCTTCCTCAACAACATGGGCGACAACCTCAACGCCAACGGTGCTGCTCCCATTGCACCGTATGTGTTTCTATCCTTCCTATTTGAAATCGTGGTAGAATTCATGTTTCTACTCTGTATCCTACTACTATGCTAGTCCACATGATTAGTTTCATCTCTGTTATAGCCGTCATGATTTATTTTGTGCTTATTCAGATTAAATCTCGTAGTAACTTGCTCATATATTCAACTGGCGCAACGTCCCCTATAGCCACTCCCGTTTCATGGACGGCCTAGTCGATGCCTCCGAGGAGCCCTTCGTCCACTGCTATGAGTGCCCGATGTCGTTTTGGGGCTCGCTGGCGGACATGGTGCATCACCTCACGGATGCGTGCATCGGTCACTGCTGGCCCTTGGCGGAGAACATCAAGTATGAGACGTGCTACCCGTTCATCATACCGGAGTCGCTGGAGGATCACCGCCGCCTGCTAGTCTCGGAGGAGGACAACAGCGTCTTCCTCTTGATCGTGGGCACCAGCGAGGCCTGCGCAGGCCGCCGCCCCATCTCTGTAGTGTGCGTCAGGGGCGACGCTGCTGACGCTGACACTGACACGAGGCCGATGTACGGGTGAGTGGTCAGTGTTACTAACCCTCCGGGTCACGTGGGCGGCGACACCGGCCTTATAGAACAGACTTGTACTCTGGGGAGCTGGGACTATCCCGCCGATGTGGACTTGGAAAACCCATGGCATCCTTTACCCACCGACGCGGTGCACGGGGATTCCAAGGAGGTTCACCTGGACATACACATTATCAAGTTAAATGTTGATCATTAGTCTTCGCTCAATGTAATCCGCTGTCTAAGCATGTGGAGACTTCCATGCAGGATCTTGCTCTATTGGAGTATCGCGCATGAATAAAAGTGTATCCGTTTATGGTTTAGTCTAGAATCTTCCATGTATGAATTTTTACTACAGTACTGGTGAAAGACTTACGATGAACCATTTCTTACATCTCCTCTGCCCCCTTGCAAGTCATCCTTATTTAATCCCTCCGTCTAGGTGTATAAGGGCATGGTTAATATTACTTAATAGTATAGCCAACTGTTGACTATAAGAAAGTGCCATGTCATCTATAGCCAACATGTATAACAATCAATACTCAAAAACTAATTCTTAAAGATCATTTCTTGCAAAGCACAATAAGTGTTATTTCTTCACAAGTTTTGGATGCAGGTTGAACAGTTGAACGCTTTTGTTTGCAAAAGATACCTTTTTATCTATTTCACCCGGATGTTTGTGAGCTCTAGAGATGAAATAATATCCGAAGAAACCTATCGATACCCGTTACACATGAGATGACCCCTACATCCTTGGTCAAAATAAACAACTCCCCGATCAATGCATTTCACTCTTCGGTGCAACGCACGGGCACCTTACTACTATAGATTAGTATGACCAAAAATTGAACTAACATTATATATAGTATGATAAATGCTGATGCATGTCACCTAAAATTATATCATTCAAAACTATGTTCAAATACGAATCCAGCGATATAGTTTTTGTTGACATGCACTAACATTTTGTTAGTTAAATCTTCAGTCAAATTCAATGGGGGGCTAATAAACCACGACCGATGTAGTACAAGTGTAGAGGGCGGCGCTGCACGGGAGTCTCACCTCTCACCCCACTCGTGGCGTGACAGTAAAGCCGTCATATCACAAAACCCAACCACTCCCAGTAATAAGTGGCCTGGTAAAATAAACGGACAAGCAACCATCACATCCCTCCATCTTTTTTGCATTTTTCATCTCTCTGCATTTACTTTCTCCGGTTCATCTCGCACACACAATCCCTAGCTACTACTCCTAGGGCTAGTTCTTTTGGCGACTTCCCCAGCTTTTCCCATAAGACTACTCATAGTGGAGAGTAACAATAAGGCGCCTCACACATTTATTTGGGCTTCTAAACTACTACTCCGTCCTGGTTTATTCCTCACCATTGTAATTTGTGCTAAATTTTGACCAAAGATTTAACTGATAAAATATTACTCCCTCCGTCTAGGTGTGTAAGTCATCTTACGAAAACCAAATAATCCCAAAACACTTAGGTGTTGTGCATTAACTTCTATCTCATTTCTTGTTTCTTGACATATCAACCAATAAGAGATAAAGAGTGTGCATGCTTTTAATGACTTGAGATATCAAACACGACATGCAGTGGTTAATCCATTGCATGCAATACTATTAATTAGCAAATAAACATTAATGTTTCTCGTTTTCTCCTCCTCCTTGGTCACGGTGCACAGCCTAAGATGACTTACTCACCTAGACAGATGGAGTAGTGCATGTGACATGCACTAACATTTCATTAGTTAAATTTATGATCAAAATTTGACTCAGATTACAATGGGGACCAATAAACCAGGACAGAGGTAGTAGTTATGGGATTACTAATCTAGAAGCCTAAAAGAACTGGCCCATGGTACTCCTACTAGTAGTAGTACTCAAGTTGGAATTCCAATTGCACGACACAACTTGTTAGGCAAAAAAATCGATACAGGGTGTAGGAAGCGGTTTGTGAATTTGCATGCCTTTCCAACCAGTGAGATACTCCGTACAAAGTACGACAGAGAAATAACCACAGAGAAGGAAGCTAAAAGTAAACAATCAAATGAGCATTTTTGCATTTGTTTTGCATTGAATCGTTTCACAAGCTTGACTAGTGCTGTTTTTCTACTTTTACAAAAAAATCACATCATAATTTTTAAACGTGCATTTGCACGTACATAAGTAATAGTAGTACTCCCTCCGTCTAGGTGTATAAGTCTTCCCTCCTTCTTGGTCACGGTGCACAACCAAAGATGACTTATTGACCTGGACGGAGGGAGTAGAACAGTCTGCAAGCATATATCGAGAGAGACGTGTAGAGCGATAGTATATAGTAAAGTTTGTGCTATATGCACGTACTTGCAAAATGCGTATGGATACACAAGGTTTCTAAACTTTCCCTTTTACATACTTAATTAAGGACGCTAAAAATTCCTGAACCTTCTGGATTTATCATTCGCGTCCCAAAACTAATGAGATCGCCTTACGAAACAAAAATTGTACTCCTCCTAAAAGCCACAGCGCTCGCAGGAGCGCTTGCGGCGCGCCACGAGTGCCCTGGTTTGCGGCCGTTTCCCAGCGCGCCGACACAACGCCTCTTCCTCAGCCTCGCAACTCGCGAGGTGCTGATTGGCGGCTTGCCGGTGGGCGAGCGCGATCTCACTGGTGTGGTGATCCGGCGCCAACAGGTACTCTTCCTCGCTGGAAGAGTGCACCCGGTCCACGTACCGCCAAGTGTAGATGAGGCGCTTGGGCCCGACTGCATTCAGGGCGTCGGCACGGGCGTCCTCCGCCACCCTCACGGCTCTCGTACGAGCCTTCTGCCAAAGAGCCAATTGCCTGACTCTCCCGGACGCGACATAGGCCTCCCAGGCAGCTTGTTCCATGGTGCGCTTCTCTTCCTCGACCTTCTTCTCCGGCTCTATTTTGGTGCGCTCTGCTGGAGGCAAAGCCTCCCACAAGGCGACATCCATTTCTTTCCAAATCTTCTCAGGGCTGGGGGGCTCGGCGGGCGGCGCGGCGTTCTCCTTGTAGCGGGGAGCTGACGCGTCCTCCGACGCGCGTGCTGGTGAGATTGGGAATGCTGACGCGTCCACCTCGATGCGTCACGGCGAGGAGCGGAACACCGACGCGTCCTCCTCGACTAGTGGCGGCGAGGAACGGAACGGCGACGCGTCGCGTCACGGCGAGGAGCGGAACGCCGACGCATCCTCCTCGACTAGTGGCGGTGAGGAACGGAACAACGATGCGTTGCGTAGCGGCGAGGAGCGGAACACCGACGCGTCCTCCTCGACTAGTGGCGGCGAGGAACGGAACGGCGACGGGTGACCGTCCGTGCGGTGCAGCGAGGGGCTCCTAGGGCTTGGGAGGGGCGATGCCATGGTGGTCGACGTGAGAGGGAGGGGAGGAGATAGCAATGAACGTGAACGTGAGGGGGAGGAGATAGCGATGTCATGGGAGGCGCAGTATTTATAGCGAGCAATGGCACACCTATGTAAGATATGGACAGAGCTGCACTGACTTAACTGCAGGTCCAGTTGCATCACTGACATGTGGGCCAGACCCCTGTTGGGCCCATATGTCAGTGACCCAATGCACCTGCAGTTAAGTAACAGCTACATGGGCATATTTGTTGGAGTAAATTACGGGGGAGGGAAGGGGTGGAAATATTGCTGGTCACAACGGATTGGACGAGCATGGGGGGAGGCGAGTCATGCATGCAGATTTTTTCACACGGGGTGGAGTGGTGGGACTGCTGGAGGGAGAAGGAGAGTTTGGCAGGCATATTGTTTCCACACATGGAGAGAAAAAAATTTGGAGACGAACGGGCTTCCTGCAGGTATGGGGAACGGTGCATAATAAGTCATCTTGCATGCCGGGCTAGGTATAGTCTCAAGTCATTAAAAACATACACGCCCCACACAAGTTCATATTTCAAGGTGCAGTAATTATTGCATGCGATGATTAAGGCTGGCCATAATGGTGGTATCTTAGCTGGTATCATGCACACGGAAATA
The DNA here is from genome assembly GCF_002162155.2 of Triticum dicoccoides. Classification (NCBI taxonomy): domain Eukaryota; kingdom Viridiplantae; phylum Streptophyta; class Magnoliopsida; order Poales; family Poaceae; genus Triticum; species Triticum dicoccoides. The sequence continues at coordinate 284,110,690 of NC_041389.1, forward strand.
GCAAACATGCTGATGTGGCAAAGAATTAAAGAAGAGAGGGGGGTTAGAGTAACTAGTGTTCATGCATGCATTGGTAAACACATTTTTTTGTGAAGAACGACAACATTAGTTGAGTACTTTTGCAGACTTAAAAAACTATTCCACCGCCTCTACTATCTTGCTAAGAGTAGGTGAAATTTTTGAATCGAGCCCTTTAAACTAGAAGGGAGGTAGTGGTACTCTAATAGCTAACCTTGTTGTGATGACAAGATAGGACATGGCACGCACCTGGACAGAGGAACTAGTCTGCATTGTGCATTTAAGTTTTGTCTGAAGTCAATTTACCTCTACTTTCACCAGACTTATAGAAAAATGTACTATCAACATTCACAATGTCAAATCAATATTTTTACACTCATTATAAAACGTAGTTCTTATACTCATTATAATCAGTATTGTAGATATTGATATTTTTAGTATAAATTTGGTCGTGGGATTTCATTGATGCCTGTCAAAGCGTGGAGGAAGCGGGGCTTAGGGCTTGCATTGCCGGTCTCTACATAGGTATTTCTCTTCATAGTCTTGTAATTTTAGAGACTGATTGCGCTTTTGTGGTAGCGTCTCTTGCATCAGGGGACTATGACAGGTCTGCTATGCGTGACATGAAGATGAAAGCGTTGAGCATCTCGAAGTTGATCAACAATCTTCAATTGTCAAAGATTAGCCATTCGGCCAATAAGGTGGCACACTTAATCGCTAAGTATAGCTTTGACAATAGATTAGATGGTATTCTTGTAAATAACGTACCACCCTGTGTGGTGAATCATGCATGCGGAGTAGGCAAAAAAATTTGCTCATTTATAGCCGGTCGAAGTCTCAAAGGGCGCGACCGCGTGAGGGAGGCAAAGGTCGTGGGAGGCGCGACAGTTGACGGAATTAAGTGAAGTTACATCCACGTGCCGACATGGCGTGCGAACAGGCAGAAGCTATACCATCAGGCCTACGATATGGGTCTAGTAGACATGACATCTAGTGGGTCCCGCATAGTTCTCGAGAACTCTTTGGGGGCTTGCAGCCGTTTATCCACCGGGCAAGCCAGCAACCCCACGCCGTTCGCACGCCCTACTCGTCCACGTCTTCTACCTTACAACAGTTCGCTCCTAGTCGTCCCGTTCTTTCACATTAGTTCGCTCCCAGTTTTTTTTGCGGAGTACAACAGTTCAACTTCTCCTAACTCTCCTCCAAAATCCATGGCCTCCCAAATCTCCATGGTCACCGCTGAGTACCAGGTTAGAGCCATCACCGGTGTTCATCCTCATCTACACACGTGGATCCGCGACGGTGAAAGCATGCCTTGCTCATTTCCTACGCATGTTCAACAGTTCAACGGATGAGTGGGTCTCTAGGCTAGATGTTGAGTACACCACAGTCCTAAGACGAGAGAAGGATCTAAAGGACAAAGAGAGGAAGAAGCCCGTCGTGAGCCAGGTTTGCGTACATAAGGTTTGCTTCGTCTACCACATATGCCATGCCGACGTTGAGTGCCAGGATTTTAAGAACTTCCTCAAGGACAACAGAGTGAAATTCGTTACTGTAGGCTTTAAGAACAACAGGGATGTCCTGCGTCGGATAGGTATCGTTGTAGGACAGCCCTTCAATCTCTAGAAAGCAAGCCTGGTGTCCTCCTGTCAACCTTCAATGCTGACCCTGGCAACAGCCATGATTGATCCTTCATACGCTAAACTGAAGAAACGTCATCATGAGTTTCATCATGCATGGGAGCTGAAGACATTAGATGAAGATCACATCCTGTATGCAGCAATGGATGCCTACCTTTGTTTAAATATCTACAAGGGTTGGATGAAGAAGCAGAGCCTAGTGTCCGGTTCAAGCAAAGAAGCATCAGCGAAGAGGAAGAGGAAGAGGGACGAGGACGAAGTCAAGGACGTGGACTCGGACTCCGAGTAGGTGTCAGTGCCGTCGCTCATGCTGGTTCTACTGCAGTGTCAAGTGGACTAGTTGCTTAGTTTATTTTCAAGGGTGTGTTATGCTGAGGCCCCAGCAGAACTATGTTTATGTTCTTTCTCGTTATTTGAACTCTTTAGTACGTACAGTAGTACTAGTACTATGTCTTACTACTGTTCTTCTTGCAGTTGTTATTACTGCTCGTATCTTCGTGTTCCTATTGTACTTAATATGTTCATGCTAGTAGTATAATTTGGGTCAGTCGATTTGTGAAAGAAGTTCGACGGAGCAAAGGAAGAAGACGGCAGAAGAGGTGGAAGAAGCCCTTCTAGCCATCCATGTTGCATCAAACGGCTCACAAGAGTCGACTGACCCAAATTACTCCTTCAGATTGCAGGATCCACGTGGCATTCAAGGTCTCGAAGGTAGATTCCGCGTCCGCACCCGGTTTGCGGGCTCGACGCGCGCGCGACCGGCTTCCGCCGTGACAACCACCATGTGCGCCTCCTCCGCGTGGGTGGAGACAACAATGACACGCTAGTTCCTCCTCGCCGACGTGCTGGAGCACGCGCTCGTCCTCCTCTTCGTATGCTGCGTGCATAGACACGGCTCCACCAGCTGCTCGCGTACTTGGCAGTGCGGTGACATCGTGAGGTGGGACTGCAAACGACGTGAGTGGGCAAGCCTTCGGCTTCATGGCACAGGGATGGCGGCGACACGGCGGTGATGGGCGAGAAATTGTTGGCCGGAGCAGGCGGGCGCCGGCATGCGCAACGGCGGCGGCGGCATATTGATGAGTGCGCGTGTAGGAGCTTACTTTAGTTTTATATAAGGTTGGTCAAACTTAAAAGAAAACCGTAATAGTACATGTAAACATTAGACTTAGGCAGTGCTCCTTTTATTAGTTAGTGCCACAACCACGATACGGAATCCTGTGCAAGCGCGTGAACCGCGACCGCGCGGTCGATCAAATGGTGCGTCACCGTGTCGCGCTCGAAGGACATCCACCGAACCTTTTTGTGTGTGTGAAAACAATCCTCGAATATTACTCAACTTTTTTTTCCTGGGAAAGTTCTTGACGCTGCAATATTTCCATATATTTGAATTTAGCTCTAGTTCGTGTTTATTTGGATTTGGACGTTTAAGGTGCGCCCTAGTTTTTTTTAATACTGATTTTGTCTGTGTGACTGAGGGAGAACGTGTGTATGTGTCCATATGTGTGTTGTGGCGGAAGGGCAATGTGGAGACGGTGTGCGTGTGATACAAACATAGAGAGGTGTGAATGTGCAAATGATCATGCATGAGTGAGACATAGGCAGATGCCGATACGTTGTGTATACATGAGAGAATGGTCTTCTAGTTTACTTGTGTGGGTGTGTGTGTGTGTGAGAGAGAGAGAGAGAGAGGAGCATCCGTAACACAACAACCATCTCTCTCGATTCGTCGGTCCCTCGCATGATCGCATGCAACACATGCATCAACGCGCACATTTTGACACCCTCACCCGGCCCCTGCCCACATCAAGGCCCGCATAATCTCTTCGTGAATACCCATTTATCTCCTTAGGTTTGTTTTCTCTCAATATCTGACACACACACACATATACAGAGAGAGAGAGAGACACACACGTAGCACAACACACACACACACCCTCCCTCGAGCACACAATTCATCCCCATCCAAGGTTATACGGCGACCACTCTCACTTGTGCTTATTTGCACCCCAACATGCACAACACCTCAATCTTCAAAGAGGGCATCGAGCAGATCAAAGACGGCGACCACACCGCACTAGAGAATGCAGGGTCATTTGGAAGCAGGGTGATGTGATGATGGCTAACTGACTCCTCCCCCCACCCTCTCTCTCTCTTGCACAAAATTACCAATCCCTCTCTCCCCGCACAAAATTGTCAATCCCTCAACCCACGAGATCCTTCCCCTCTCGTCCATGTTTTTCCAGCTCGCTCATCAAACATGTTGTCTCTTCTCCTTCCGCGTATACAGAATCTGGATGCACAAGCATCTCACATATATTACATGTATCCATCTTTCTCACAGACCTAACTTCTTCCTCTCTCTTTCTATCTCTCTCTCTATCTCGTTTGGTTTGTGTCCTACTCTCTCATCCACATACATACAATATTTCCTGCCCTATCTGCTCCATCTTCAAAAGCTCTCTCTGCACGTTTCATTCACACATTGGGATATGTCAAAATGTTGCTTCTATAATGGTTGATGTAGAGTTATGGTTGTTTATGTTGCATCCTACAAAGTAATAACTATGAAATGCATTTAGATTCTCATTTGACTGGGATTATGTGAGTTTGAGCATGTTGTGAAGTACTATAGACCTTGTATACATCTTGGGATTCGACAATGATTGTAACTATTGAATTGTATAGACCATTACATTCGTAGTCAATAGCCTAATATATTTATTTCACAATTTCAACAAATGATTAGTTCACTACAAACTAAGAAAACAAATGTGTACTCCCTTTGTTTTTATTTAAGTCTGTGTATTAGCATTGGTTAAAGTCAAGTTTTGTAAACTCCCAGAAAGCTTATAACAAAAAATATTAACATATACAATAACAAATAAATACCATTAGATTCATTATTGAATGTACTTTCACATCATACATATTTGTTATGGTAAATGTTTAGATTTTTCTATAAACTTGGTCAAACTTTAGGAAGTTTGACTTCGGTCAAACCTAATATGCAGAGTTTACTACTACTACTCGCTAGTTACTTAGCCGAATCACTCAACGCGCCACACGGGGAGTCCAGTGTCACAAAATTTTGAGGTCTACGGGAAAATCTCCCACGACCCTGATTCGAGCAGTGGGAAGTTACCATCATAGCCTTCGGAATAGGCCTACGGATGACGCTTGGTAGGGGGCTGTTTTCGTAACTTCAGGTTCACCCTACCCAGCCAACCCCACCCCGACACCCAGAGTAGTACACCTGAATACTCCCCATTATCTATCCCCACCGCAAGATAGACTTCTCCACGGCACCGCAGCCTTCGTGCTCCTCCCCCTTTACATCGGCACACTCGTCCACCGTAGCGCATCTGCCTCATTGACGACCTCGTACGCCACACTGGAGCCGGTCCACCGTCGTCGTCGTACACGGAGCCTCTTCCCCGGCATCGTCTTCCATGGTATCGGATCTGCTTCCCGGAAGCTGACGCCAAGCATAGAAGTACCACCATCATGGACAATGAACTGACTCCCGTTGCCGACCATGACTCACAGAGGCCGCCGCAACCATCGTTCTCCTCCTCGATTGGTAATGTCTCTATTGAATCACTTAGCAGTACATGTGCAGTTCCAATTTTGTTCATACCTACCCTTCAAATTTCCTGGGTGCTATTGTTCCTGTAAAAGTAATTAGTTATAGCCTCCATTGTCCAACAGAATATTAGCTTGTAATTGTGCGTCGCTCCTGTATCGCGTTGTGCTTGGGTAGGTTTTTCATCTGCAACCAGTAGTGTGGCAAATGATGGAAAGGTTTTTAGAACTAGCAAGATGCCCATGCATTGCACGCATCAAGATGCATTTGAATGAGTAGTTTATCTTGTGGGAGAAAAGGATGAACGAGGAAAGGACTTATTTGCAAATCTGGAGAGGGGTATGGGTATATTTTTGCAAAATTCCCATTTGTTTCCTTCCTATCTGTCGGATATAAATCGGACGGCTTATATTGCAAGAAAAAAAGTATAGAGAAAAAAAAACTAGACAATAGAGAAGTAGATATAAATATTAAATATTAAGTATAAAATAAATATAACAGTAGAGAAGAGAGTAGAGATAGCAGAGACGTCGGGAAAGGATCACGCGCACGCGGTAAAAAGCGGCCGGGCGTGCGCTAGTTTTGGCGCGCGGCATCCGACGCGCTTTATAAAATCCAACGCCCTCTCACCGCTCTGTGCCTTGCCACCGCTCTCTCCCCGCTCTGTGACTCACCACCGCTCTCTCCCCGCTCTTTTTCGCCTCGCCGCTGCCGCGCCACCATGCCACCGCATCACCGGGAAACTTGGGGATACCGCGGCGTCCGCGAGCGCCCCTCCGACGGCTTCTCTGCCGAGATCCGGTTCCGCGGGATGTGCCTCGGCCTCGGCAATTTCGACACCGCCAACGAGCCCGCCCGCGCATACGACGCGGCGGCGTGGTGCCTCTGGTGGCCTCATAGAACATTGAACTTCCCCAACGTGCCGACGCGGGAGCGGGCGCAGGAGCTTGCGCCTCTACCGCGGCTTAGCACCGACGAGGATCGTCGCGACAACCGGAGGCGGGAGCACCATCTCGTCATCACCGAGATGGACGAGGAAGCCATGGCGCTATGGTGCCAACACTTCCCGCAGGACATCATCCATGAGCGCGAGTTCTACGCGCAAAGGAGGGCAGAGAGGGATAAGAGGAGGGCGGTGTGAGCCGCCTATCGGAGGACAAGCGTAGGCGAAAAGCGGACGCTCAATTCAACATGAGGCTAGGAGAAGCGTCGCCCTGGGAATCCGACGACGATCGGTATCTTCACGCATACAGTCAGACGTCGGAGGAGGACATCACCTAGGAGGAGTCGGACGATGAGGAGTAGTTGAATTATCTTTTTTTATCTATATATGCTGAGAACTATCCTCTACTCTCTAGTCTCTACTTCTCGATCTTAGCACTGTAAAAGCTTTTTTAAAGCGCCGCGCGTTGCGATTCTGTTGGAGATGCTCTAACATGACAGATGAGTGCTTTAATGTTGCCCACAAGATGTGCGAGTATTACTAGTAGTATATTTTTCTTACCATGTTGAGATTTTAAAACCACGAGTGCGAACATGTAGAGGAGCAATGAATACCAAACACGGGATATTCGGGACATCTTCAAGGAGCGTGGCAAGTTAAAGAGGAGCTGCACCGAACCTGTAAAACGAGCTTTGGTAAGTAACACCCTTTCAATTACTTTCGTTTAGCCTCGTGTTCTTCAATGTGTATATGTTGTAGTTTCTATTTCTCTTAAGCGTGGTGTTCTTCGATTTGTAATAAGAAGAGTCTTAATCGTCCTAATGCTTTCATTTTTAGCTTGATGTAGGAAGTGGGTGTTCTCACCTTGTAGTCTGTTTTTATATATTTTTCCTTTTGAATTCACTTCTCTGAGTTCTGTTTATCTGGCTTCTACTAAATGGATCTAGGTTGCTCTGAGTATTGATCTAAAAAAGAAGTAACTTCATGTCAGGATGCAGTTCCTGCGAGGAGGGAAGTATGGTCAACCTCGAGATCATGTTTCCAAAATGAGGCTGGATTATACACAAGGTGCCAGTTCCCTAATGTTGCTGGATTAGACACAAGGTGCAAATTCCCAAATGATGCTGTATTACGCAAAAGCTAGGTGGAGTCGTCAGTTGTTCGTGTCCTCGTGGCATTAGTAAAGGTTGAAAGAAAGCGTGCAGCAGCCCTTGAGAATGTAGCCGAGTTCCTGAAGAAGCGAAAAGAGCAATCATATGCTCTCTTCACCCAAGCCAAAGAAGAGATGGAAGAAGCTAGAGATAACCTAGCAGAGGCAGAGCAGGCTAGGCGTCTCCTGCTATCTAAAACTGTTGTCAATACAAAATTTCCTTCATAATAGCTAGGTTCAAATGTTTATCTAGTCAGCATGCCTGTTGTGATGTCCGTGCATCTACTGATGTGGCACAAAATATTTTTTTCGGGTCATGTAATAACAGCAATTACTTTCCAAACAATAACAGACGAAGCATTGGACATGGTATAGTTCACGCGCAAGCCCAACATTCCAAGTTCAACTTCCACATCAAACTCATGTTCACAGATATCTGCACATTCATACATAATGTCCACAACCATGATTCACTTCAAAGCCAAAAAAAATGTGAGGAGAGTTATAAATAAAGAAAAACCTCTACTAGTTCCTGCTACCAGTGCGAGCACAACAAGTCAAGACCATGCGTAAATTAATTATATTTTAGTCTTTTTTTGTGTTCTAAAATGCCTGCCGGCTCGAGGAAGGACGTGTTTCCGGCACACGCGCGGATTCAATGAAGGCAGGCGGGGCAGTCTTAAGCTGGTTGCACGCGGCAAGGAGGCGTGCTCAGCCGGGACTGCAACGAGTGCGGCCCTCTTGGCGGGCGTGCCGGTTCAATGCCTGCGCTATGAGAGGTCGCGTCCGTGTCAGAGCAATCACTCCCTCCAGTCCTTTTTCGTTTGGGTATAATAAAATCTTGTTTTCCATTCACATTTTAAATTCGTGGACAAACTTTGACCCAAAGTACGGTGGGGACTGGTAAAATGAGAATGGACGTAGTAGTTCTTTTTAATCAAAGAAGAGTTTCCCCTTCCGATTTTCATTACTGAAAACCAGCATCTAAATCTAAACCATAGTATTTGCCCTAGAACTACCAGATTCAACATCACGCAACATAAACCCATACAACCATACACCAAGGAGGTACGTAGTACTATGAATTCCATTTTTGCTCCATACCAATTGTTCTAAAAACTAGTTACTACTTATAACGCGCCATTGAAAATAGGAACTCTTAACCCCACTAAAAAAATGATATTTTAAACGTGGCTACTCGATCTGTGGCAACTGGCGAGCCACCGCGCTCCAAGTCGTTCACCTATGGTCCCGAACATCAACTCCTACGGATCAAATTATCACATGAGCTGACTATTCCTACAAAGGTGCCCCACCACGTACCCGGTACCCGCGAATGCAGCAATCGTGCACCTAGGGTTTTAGGGTTTATTTATTAACGTCGCCTTTACGTACCACTCATGTGTGCGAGACAGCGAGAGGCCGACTGCGTGCATGCGCCTCTTCTCTTCGTATATGTACTCCATCGTTTGTCTGGTGTCCAAAAAATTATAATAACTACTAGCAATGTGCCAATGCGTTGCCACATGATCAAAGTAGATTAACACATATTCACCGATTTGATAGAAAAAAAAGTCTAGTTTTGAAATACGTATATCACTAAAAATATGTAATGTTTCACTCAGAATATATTCCTTTGGCGGTTTTGATGAGATAAGGGAGGAATGTTGTTGGTTTCTAGATTCGAGAAGTGGTATATGTCTAATATCTACTCTTACTAGAAAGATGCCCGTGCGTTGCACGGAACATCAAGATCTTGTGGGAGAAAAGGATGAACAAGGGAAGGCCTTACCTGCAAATGTGGTGAAGACTGCGGGTAAATTGCCATAGTTTCCTTCCTATCCGTCAGATATAAATCGGACGACCTACATTGCAGGATGGCAGGCCCACCATCATCACCAACTCTATTTTTTATCCCTACTCTTATAAAAAGCATTGTCGGTGATGATCGTGTGCCTGCCATCCTGCAATATAGGCCGTCCGATCTATATCTGACGGATAGGAAGGAAACTATGGCAATTTTTCAAAAAGATACCCACACCCCTCTCCACTTTTGCAAATAAGGCCTTCCCTTGTTCATCCTTTTCCCCCACAAGATAAACTACTCATACAAATGCATCTTGATGTTCCGTGCAACGCATGGGCATCTTGCTAGTTGTTGCAAAAAGCCCATGTGTGTGAGAGAGAGAGGGAGAATGGAGGAGGACGGAGTGCATGTGTGACAAAAACACAAGGAGTGTGTGTGCGATAGGTATCAACTTAAAATGAGGCGATAGTGTGTGTGTGCATGATCGAGAGGGCGTGTCTCAAGAAGGGAATAAAAATCTACATAGATACAAGGAGCGGGAGAGAGACATGTATGCGATAGTGGAAGCACGAGTGTGCGGGTGTATAAACCTATCAAGAGGCTAGCTAGTCGATAAATGTTTGTGAGAGAAATACGAGTCGGGGTGCGAAACCGAGAGTTTTGTGTGTGCGAGAGAGAGAGGGTAGTCGGGAAGGGGAGTGGAAGCAGGAGTTGTGTGTGTGTGTCTGTGAGAGAGAGAGAGAGAGAGAGGGGGGGTTGTCTGATCGGTAAACAAATGAATAATGTCAGTCTAGGATGGAGACGAAAAGGAGACCGCACCAAATGTTGTGTCTACAGGAGAGAGAGAGAGTAATTTTAGTGGTATGGGTCATATGTAGAGACATATAGGGTGTGTGAGAGAATCCCATAGAGAGAAAGACAAAGTGAAGGACGAGTGGAGACTGTGTGTGTGGCGGTGAAAAAGAAAGCTTAGGTACCTAGTGATACCAGAGAATAGTAGAGACGTGAGAGATAATGCAAACCGTGTAATGTATAATGATAGGGAGAGTGTGACACTTCTCAAGGGAGACGTCGAGAGACCATGTTTGCGAGGATAGGAGAAACATGAAGTGAGCGTGCGGGTGAGCTGGAGAAAAGAGAGTGATAGCTACCTGAAGGAGCATGCATGCGAGAGATATGGGCGTGAAAGGAGTGAACATAAAAGGGATTCAAATATTTGAATTCGAGATGATGATACATGTAATCCATACTCGAACCAAAATTGATCTATCAAACATTCATACTCATATGAATTCACGCACATCTATGTTATTTAATATGTAGATATTACTGATCTATACATTTTAGTAGAACATAATTTGGTTAATTTTTTTCGAATTCAACCTTAAGATTTTGAGACGTTGTATTTGTAAATCATATTATACATATAAAGGAGCAGAATTCTTTGTTGTGCTTTTGAAAGTATATATATATATATATATATAAATGATGTATATAGAATGTAATTCCAATTGAAAATGGATCCCGCCCAGAAAAAAATAGAATACAAACGGGATTCGAATTGAGTTGGCACGGTAAACGTGCACTGTGCAAAATTTTAACGAAGCGGGGAAAGTCGCAGTAACCGCCCGAAACCAAAATCTGCGAGATGGAAATTACTACTGCCTATCCCTGCCACGCAAAGCCTATCTGTTGGATTTCTATAGGTTTCAATAGGGGTAGGTTTGTAATTTCACCCAAACGTGATGTAACCGCCTCTCACCCAGATTCATACACGGTGGGCGCCAAAACACAGTGTGTCCTCGGCCGAAATCGACTCCCTCCCTGATTCATATTCATACACGATGGGCGCCAAAAACAAACTCTCGTCGACAAATATTCGGTGCATGCGAGATTACCATCCTATCCCCAACCGACTAATGTTGTTGTGATGTAGTAGAAATTTGAAATGGGGGATAAGTTTTTAAATTTCCTCGCATTTGAGACAAGCGCGCCCTGAATACATGGTTCCCCCCTTCCTCTCTACCTCCCTTTTCCCCATTCGTACTCCGTGGGCGCCAAAACACCCTCTCCACTCCACCCTCCTCCGTCCACCGCCGTCCGCCACCCCATCCACCGCCGTCCTCCTCCACCATGCCGGAGCTGATACCCCGACGCGCCGTCCATTACAAGAGATCGACCTCTCTCATCCATGGCTTTGGACCGGGATCCTTGCATCCCGTCCTCTCGCTTCATCCCCGTCGTCATCCACCTTGCTGGCGCCGCTCCTACGACCGTCTCGTCCACCGCGCCCTGCCGCCACCGTCTACCCTCCTAGATCTGGTTCCACACCGCCGACAGCCATCGCTACCGCAGCACCGTCAAATTCCCAGCAGATGCATACACGGCGCCGCACCAGAGGTGGTACTCTTTCGTATCTGCTCAACTTATTTATCGCAGCAAGAAAATAGATCGCCACTTCTTTACTCTGATTTCTTGTCTTGGTTGCGAAGTTGCCTTTGTCCGGTTTGCACCTTCAGATTCGCCATGGCATGCTCAACACTATACTCCCAATGCTTATGGTTTTCCTCTTTTATATTCCACACTAGTTAAATCACTACTAAATTTTTCAGAGCTCGCCGGTGTTCGCCGGTGCGAACCAAGAGGCTCGGGTGGTTGTGGGGCCACGCCGAACGAAGAAAACTCGACGCGGGTGGGGGCGGGGGTGGGGGTGGGGGTGGGGGTGGCAGAGGAACACAGGCGGTGGGGGTCGGTGGTCCGTCCGGCCGCCCGTGCGGTGTTCTGTATGGGAAGAATCAGGGACGAGGAAGAAGATGGGTTAGGAGACATAGGATCTTCATCCAATCGCCTGAAATGGTCGAGAGACAGCTGGGAGTTGCATTCTTAATGCGCTCTGGTTCATCATGTGTGGGCACTGCGCAACCAACATTTTATTATCCAAAATCTGCTTGCTCTTCTTTACCATGTTCCTCTTTCGTTCTTCTTTAATATGTACTCTCTCCGTTCCTAAATACAAGTCTTTGTATAGATTCCACCATGGACTACATATGGAGCAAAATGAGTGAATCTACACTCTAAAATGTATCTATATACGTCTGTATGTGATCCATAGTGGAAATCTCTACCAAGACTTATATTTTGGAATGGAGGGAGTATGATAGTAGTACAGTATGTTCCTTGTACTAAAGATGAGCAGGGACATTTGCAGTGTAGAGGTCTATACAGTCGATTGTGATGGACACTTTGAGCCTCTTTGATTCGTAGGATCTTGTAAACATAGCAATAGGATTTGTAGTGGCCTGCCCACTTGAATCCTATAAGAATAGCAAGGAAATGCGGGGAGCTGTGTCGCCTTTGAGAGTTACACTGATATTAACAGTACCGCACCTTCACTTGAAGAGAGCTAGTATCCAAAGCCTTTCTAGCCGTACTGGCAAACTAGCACATATATTCCAGCAAGTTCCACTTTACTGATTTTACTCTCATGCTTAAGGTTTTCCCGTAATATCTACACTATGATCTGTGTGAAGGAAATATTCCCTAGAGGCAATAATAAAGTTATTATTTATTTCCTCATATCATGATAAATGTTTATTATTCATGCTAGAATTGTATTAACCGGAAACATGATACATGTGTGAATACATAGACAAACATAGTGTCACTAGTATGCCTCTACTTGACTAGCTCATTAATCAAAGATGGTTATGTTTCCTAATCATAGACATGTGTTGTCATTTGATTAATGGGATCACATCGTTAGGAGAATGTTGTGATTGACTTGACCCATTTCGTTAGCTTAGCACTTGATCGTTTAGTATGTTGTTATTGCTTTCTTCATGACTTATACAAAGTTCCTACAACAATGAGATTGTGCAACTCCCGTTTACCGGAGGAACACTTTGTGTGCTACCAAACGTCACAACGTAACTGGGTGATTATAAAGGTGCTCTACAGGTGTCTCCAAAGGTACATATTGAGTTGGCATAATTCGAGATTAGGTTTTGTCACTCCGATTGTCGGAGAGGTATCTCTGGGCCATCTCGGTAATACTCATCACATAAGCCTTGCAAGCATTGTAACTAATGAGTTATGAAATGATGTATTACGGAACGAGTAAAGAGACTTGCCGGTAACGAGATTGAACTAGGTATTGGATACCGACGATCGAATCTCGGGCAAGTAACATACCGATGACAAAGGGAACAACGTATGTTGTTATGCGGTTTGACCGATAAAGATCTTCGTAGAATATGTAGGAACCAATATGAACATCCAGGTTCCACTATTGGTTATTGACTGAGAATAGTTCTAGGTCATGTCTACATAGTTTTCGAACCCGTAGGGTCCGCACGCTTAACATTACGATGACAGTTTTATTATGAGTTTATAAGTTTTGATGTACCAAAGTTTGTTCGGAGTCCCGGATGTGATCACGGACATGACGAGGAGTCTCGAAATGGTCGAGACATAAATATCGATATATTGGACGACTATATTCGGACACTGGAAGTGTTCCGGGTGATTTCGGAGAAAACCGAAGTGCCGGAGGGTTACCGGAACCCCCCCGGGAGAGTTAATGGGCCACATGGGCCTTGGTGCAAAGAGAGAGGGGCGGCCAGGGTGGGCCACGAGCCCCCTCTCCCTCTGGTCCGAATTGGACTAGGAGGGAGGGGCGGCGCCCCCCCTCTTTCCTTTCCCCCTCTCCCCCTTCCTTCCCCCTCCTAGTAGGAGTAGGAAAGGAGGAATCCTACTCCTACTAGGAGGAGGATTCCTCCTCCTTGGCGCGCCCCAAGGGGCCGGCCGGCCTCCCCCCTTGCTCCTTTATATACGGGGGCAGGGGGCACCCTAGGACACACAAGTTGATCTACGGATCGTTCCTTAGCCATGTGCGGTGCCCCCCTCCACCATATTCCACCTCGATCATATCGTCGTGGAGTTTAGGCGAAACCCTGCGCCGGTAGAACATCATCATCGTCACCACGCCGTCGTGCTGACGGAACTCATCCCTGACGCTTTGCTGGATTGGAGCCCGGGGAACATCATCGAGCTGAACGTGTGCTGAACACGGAGGTGTCGTACGTTCGGTGCTTGGATCGGTCGAGTCGTGAAGACGTACACTACATCAACCGCGTTGTGATAACGCTTCCGCTTACGGTCTACGAGGGTACATGGACAATGCTCTCCTCTCTCGTTGCTATGCCATCACCATGATCTTTCATGTGCGTAGGAAAATTTTGAAATTACTACGTTACCCAACACTGTGTACCTGCTTTGTGTCGCACTAGCAGCAGTCCACTCTTGAAGCTAAACACTGCAATGACTTACAAAATTGGCACCAAGGCATTAAGTGCTATTCTGGATGCAATGAAACTCATACGCTCCCCACCTGTTGACTCTTGTTCAGAATATGATCCTAATGACTCTTGTTCAAAATTGCCACATATAGAGAGACAACATGGAATTGCATTTCTTTGGGCGTTGTGATTCATCATGAGTGGGCAACCAACATTGTATGCAATGAAGCGGAACCTCAAGAATATGCCTCCTCTTCTGTTCTTTAACATGTTCCTCTTTGTTTATTCTGTATTTAGTACGTATAGTATGTTCCTTGTCAGGAAGGGGCGCAGGGACATCTGCAGCCAACAACTGATAGAGCTGGCATGTACGTGATAGATAGGCTTTCAATTACTAGCGGCAATACAACACCGTATTTTCTAGCCAGTTCCACTTTCTTGATTTATATATCATGGTTATGGTGTACCCCTGTTATGTACACTATGATCTGCCTAGTTGCTGTGTGCTCTTATTATCATGGTTTGGCAATAAACTCTCTATACAGTATATTATGAACCTGTCATCTGCCAGCTATCCTTACTTCTGGAGCCTATTTTTTTGTGTACTTGTGCCAGATTATATAAATGCACGCACCATATTACAGCACACATGAGCTCTCTCATCAGAATCAAGTGATAGCACACAAGTGTTTACAGGGGCGCCCTTATATTAGAATATCATCTGCATTACAAAGATAATCTCACAACTATTTATATTTTCATGGTTCTCAGATATTATACGCAATTACAGTGAATATCATAATTCGTGCATCAGAAGAATATTGTGGAACACTGCAATGACTTACAAAATTGGCACCAAGGCATTGAGTGCCATTCTGGAAGCAATGAAACTCATACGCTCCCCACCTGTTGATTCTTGTTCAGAATATCATCCTAATGACTATTCTAACCTCGAGGAGTCAAAGGCAGATGGCCTGTCCTGTTCACCCATCAAGGTGCCTGTTCTAGTTTGGCAAGGTTTTATTGATTGCGCGTATCTTGCATATGTTGTCTTGCATTTCTTCTACTTGGTTGCATCGCCATCTGCTTAGTTTACTCATCATATAACTCGAGATGCCATGCCCATCCATTATCAATACATATTCCATCTGTCATCATACCTTGCTTTTCCACTCAAATGCTGTTCTTGTGCATTAGACATCAAAAAGGAAGAGGGTGATTGCTGAACCTGAAGGAGCACCAGCAAAGTCCTTGAAAAACGTGGTGGTGCCGGAGAAATCAGACAACGCCCCACTTATATTGGCTGTACAACCAGTGACACAAAACATAGGACCGACTCCAACAGACTATACCCATACTTCACTGGCCACACCACTAGCCCCACCACACAGGACATGCACTCCAGCAAAAGGTATATCGATTTCATTTGCCATAGCACCAGCCGTACCACAGAAAAATCCCACTCCAGCAAAAAGTACAACAAGTCCACCGGCCGAAGACCTATCCCAACTGCACAGACGGCCAATTCCTGCAGATTGGAACCCCATTCCTTTTATTCCCAGTTTAAAAGACAATGCTTTCAATGTTGTTAGGGACTACGTGCATATATTCCCATCATGGGAAGATTATAGTGAATACAAACACCATTTTCACATCTTCCTGTCCAACTTACGTGTAAGTGCTATTATTCATGGTTATTATTTTCCTATTTTCTGCTGATCGAACACATCAATGATTTACATTACATTGTTGTAACTAGGCGAGGGTCAATCTGGATAGTCATGACGAGCAAAGCTTGCTTGTGCTTTTCAAGGAAGCATTGCAGCAGTATCGGTGTTACCCGAGGAAATCACACTTTGATGGCAAGTCTATAAACGAATTTCCGGTGAAGTCTCCTATGCTAAATTTAGAAGCATTGAATGGAAAAACCTTGTTATGCACTGGTCTCGTTCCCAGGATGAGGTACTATCTATGAAATCACATGACAATTTGAACTTCTACTTTTCCGCATGTGCCTTACGGATCTTTTTTACAGGAAATCTGCTTGAAGAAGAATTCCGGTTTGAAAAGAACGACATGATATCACAAATATGCTGCCCGCTGCTTTGCTCTTGTTAGTACATTTTGTCCTGTATTACTGTACTTGCATAGATACCTAGTTCATTAAGTGACAGCAGTATGCATGATAGCTTGCTTATCAATCGTTCGCTCCAAATTATCTGATCTGTATGAATGGTTACATTAGTGTAGAATATATCCAATGCCAATGAATTTTTTTAGCTCTGCATTGTTCTTGTAAGTACATGTTGTCCTTTATCAGTGTACTTATATTGACATGTAGCTATTCATGTACCATCACTCTGCAGCTTATTTTCCTTTGCCCTCCATTTTCTACACATCAGAGCTATATTTACTCTTACCATAAGGTTGGTACTAAAGAAGTTTAGCTGTGCATTGCTCTTGGTTGTGCCTTTTGCCTGTATTGCTGCACGTACATTTATAATTACTTGGTTATGTAGCATCACTCTTCATCTTATCTTAAATATTCTCCATTTTTTCGTATATTATCACATCTATATATACTCTTAACAAAATGTAGAATAAAGGCAATGCTTATGAAGAAGATTCTGTGGTAAACTTCTTGAATTGCCCCCCCATCAGCATGGACAAGGGCTTTATAGAGCCTGCCTTCACCAGTGATGTAAGTTTGTCCTTCTCAAGCCTTCAACCTTTGTTGTGTATATTTGGTTAGGCATGGCTGCAACAACTGTTTATTTTTGGTGTTTGCATCAAATTGCATGTTTAAAGTTTATTATGTACTCCCTCCGTCCCATAATATAAGAAGGTTTTTGACACTACACTAGTGTCAAAAACGTTCTTATATTACGGGGCGGAGGGAGTAGTTCATAAACAAAAGTTTGTCCTTCTCAATTTAAGTTTTCAGTTGTACAACTAAGTTCCTTCTTCATACCATGTAAATTAAACTATACAGAGCAAGTGATCTTCTTTTGCACTGCATGTATGCTTCTGTTCTTCATCCGTAATCCAGTGGTGTGGTGAACCTACCCACTACAGCACAATGTCATATTCTGCAATGTCTTAACTATGAACAATGTCATATCATTCTACTATTATTTAAACCGTCTCTATATTTGCCAATCTGAAATGGGATAAATTGACAGCACACTAACCATTGATACTTATGAGTTCTTGATCTGTAGTCCAGTGGTGTCGTGAAGCTGCCAACTCCTTCACAATGTCATTTCCTGCCATGTCTTGACCTGAACAATACCATATTGTGTTAATGCATTTTTAATCTGTGTCACTTTATTCATCAGTAAGAAATGTGATGAATTGTCAGCACTGATACTTTTATGTGCAAAACCTGTCATCTGTCTGCTTGTTTATCTTTCAGAGTGAGGAAGATATAAGTGTTGAACAAGTGTAGTCTCATAATCTTGCTCAGGTGCTTGCGCTGTAGCTCGCCGGCAGGGCTAACCTTTCTTGAACTCTATTGAAGTGCTGTCGGTTTTGTATAATATTTTGTCGGCGTGTTTATTTGCACTGGTGGCGATCTTTGATGCCCAGTGTACGTAACCTGCTGTCTGCTTGTGCTTTATTATCATAGTGGCGGACTTTGATGCACAGTGGATGTAATATGCCGTAATTTCTTTATTGTATAGTCTAGGTTTATTCTTATTCACGATGCTGTAGTTATTTTACTGTATATATATCCTGTCTTTGCAGTAAAGCGGCCAAACCGTAAAATTACGGTACATAATCGGGCCGTCATGCAATCACGATGTATGATCCGCATCATGGGCCCCGTCAAACTGGCCCACTAGTAGATTCGGGCCTTTAATAGGCCGAGTAACCCCCGGACCTCTTTTTGTAAGAAAACTCAATGGGCTTTTAGGAGGCTGAGAAGTAGGTTGGGCCTGAAACATTCCAAACAGCTCACGGGCCGGCAGCAGCCCGAAATGGACCCCGGCCCATGATTGTGCGAATCAAATCATGGCCTTTTAACAGGCCAAAATTGTCTCGGTCCTTGTTTGTCCCAATTACATATCGGCTGGGAGCAGGCCGGATGCAAACCGGGCCGTAGTTAGGCCCAACTATATGACGGGCTTTTAACAGGCCGAAATTAATATAGGGCCGAAATGTTAAACGGGCCCTTAATAGGCCGAAACTAATATCAGGCCGAATTACTAAATGGGCGTTTAGCAAGTGGGCCCAAAAGCATAGCGTCCAGTTAACGGGCTGAATCTGATATGGGCCATAATTGAGGCCAAAGCCTCTTAAAGGGCCGGACCTGATCTGAGCCGTGATTTGGCCCAGAACATGGGAGGCTTTTAACGGTCCGGATCTCATACGGGCCATTATTAGGCCCGAAACATGGCAGGCCATTAATGGACCGGATCAAATATGGGCCGGCATTTGGCCCAAAACATGGCAGCTAGTAAATGGGCCGGCCTACTAGGGTCCTCAAAATCTTGTGGGCCTACAGCTGGGCTGGCCTGTTAGTGTCGGTGAAATCTCGTGGGCCTTTAGCTGGGTCAGCCCATTATGATCCGCAAGAATTTTGTGGGCCTTTACCTGGGCCGGCCCATTATGGCACACAAAAATCTTATGGGCATTTACCTGAGTCGGCCCATTATGGCCTAAGAAATCTTGTGGGCCTTTAGCTGGGCCAACCCATTATGGTCCGCAAAATCTCGTGGGCGTTTAGCTGGGCCGGCCCATTATGGTCCGCAAAATCTTCTGGGCCTTTGGTTGGGCTGGCCTATTTAAACTTGATGGGCCATGCCACGTGTCGACGTATCATAGGCGCCTTCTGTCCAATGAGTGGATGGCATCTGTCCCAACGATGAGCCGACACGTGTTTCCTCCAGCCAATGATGATTTTACATGTGGAAAATCCCCATTGGTCGGGGCTGTTAACGGGTTATCGAATCCAAAACCCAACCCGATAGCTTAACGGCGTTCCGTTACGGTGGATGCCACGTGTCAGTCACCCTTGATGAAAGCACTTCTGTGACGCGCGATTTATCGTCATGGAAGTGGACACTTCCGTGATGATAATTTTGGTAATGTCATGGAACACTTCTACGACAGCACATGTATGACTATCTTGATTCTGTCATAAAATCGTCATGGATGTACATGCATGACAAAAAACGCGACCTACTGTGACAAACATGTATCATAACGGAAGTGTATTTTTTTTGTAGTGATGTTTATGCTTCTTACAAAATCGATCATCCCTATAAATCATGTCTTCACAAACTCTATGCACTCCACAAAAATTGACATTCTTATAAGAAACATCTTTATCATGACTAGTGCAACCATCATTGGTATCATGAATATTCATAGCAAGCACACTAACAACATTGCAATCATGTTTATCATTCAAAGATTTACTACCAAACAATTTATTAACTTCTTATTCTAACACTTTGGCACAATCTTCCGATTGATCATTTTCAAGAAAGACATTATAAAGAATATGAGGCAACCTCAATTCCATTTTTAGCAGTTTTCTTTTACAGACTAAATCAATGATAAAACAAGAAACTAAAAGATTCAATTGCAAGATCTAAAGATATACCTTCAAGCACTCACCTCCCCGGCAACGGCGCCAGAAAAGAGCTTGATGTCTACTACTCAACCTTTCTTCTTGTAGACTCGTGTTGGGCCTCCAAGAATAGAGTGTTGTAGGACAACAGAAAATTTCCCTCAAGTGGATGACCAAAGGTTTATCAATCTGTGGGAGGTGTAGGATCAAGATGGTCTCTCTCAAACAATCCCGCAAACAAATAACAAAGAGTCTCTTGTGTCCCCAACACACCCAATACAATGGCAAATTGTATAGGTGCACTAGTTCGGCAAAATGATGGTGATAAAAGTGTAGTATGGATAGTAGAAGGCTTATACGCAATCATCATCAAAAACAAATGGAACATCTCTTTGAAGGAGATTAGTTACCAGCCTAGTAGTCTTAGAGAAATCTTTAATGAACCTTCTATAGAAACCAACATGGCCAAGGAAACTTCTTATACCTTTAATATCTTTAGGACATGGCATCTTCTCATTTGCACCAAGTTAGATTTATCTACCTCAATACCTTGAAAAAAAATTTATGCCCAAGGACTATACCTTTATTCATCATAAAGTGGCACTTCTCCCAATTCAAGACAAGATTAGTTTCCTCACATCTGCGCAAAACTCGATCATTGTTGCTTAAGGAATCATCAAAAGAAGTCCCGTAAACGGAAAAAACATCCATGTTTACCTCATCTATCTTTTCACAAAAGTCAGAGAATATAGCAATCTGATGTCTACTACACAACCTTCTTCTTGTAGATGTTGTTGGGCCTCCAAGTGCAGAGGTTTGTAGGACAGTAGCAAATTTCCCTCAAGTGGATGACCTAAGGTTTATCAATCCGTGGGAGGCGTAGGATGAAGATGGTATCTCTCAAACAACCCTGCAACCAAATAACAAAGAGTCTCTTGTGTCCCCAACACACCCAATACAATGGTGAATTGTATAGGTGCACTAGTTCGGCAAAGAGATGGTGATACAAGTGCAATATGGATGGTAGATATGGGTATTTGTAATATGAAAATATAAAAACAGCAAGGTAACTAATGATAAAATTGAGCGTAAATGGTATTGCAATGGTAGGAAACAAGGCATGGGGTTCATACTTTCACTAGTGCAAGTTCTCTCAACAATAATAACATAATTGGATCATATAACTATCCCTCGACATGCAACAAAGAGTCACTCCAAAGCCACTAATAGCAGAGAACAAACGAAGAGATTATGGTAGGGTAAGAAAGCCACCTCAAAGTTATCCTTTCTGTTCTATCTATTTAAGAGTCCATAGTAAAATAACATGAAGCTATTCTTTCCATTCGATCTATCATAGAGTTCATACTAGAATAACACCTTAAGACACAAATCAACCAAAACCCTAATGTCACCTAGATACTCCATTGTCACCTCAAGTATCCGTGGGCATGATTATACGATATGCATCACACAATCTCAGATTCATCTATTCAACCAACACAAAGTACTTCAAAGAGTGCCCCAAAGTTTCTACCGTAGAGTCAAGACGAAAAAGTGTGCCAACCCCTATGCATAGGTTCATGGGCGGAACCCGCAAGTTGATCACCAAAACATACATCAAGTGGATCACGTGAATATCCCATTATCACCATAGATAAGCATGGCAAGACATACATCAATTGTTCTCAAATCCTTAAAGACTCAATCCGACAAGATAACTTCAAAGGGAAAACTCAATTCATCACAAGAGACTAGAGGGGGAGAAACATCATAAGATCCAACTATAATAGCAAAGCTCGCGATACATCAAGATCGTGCCATAGAGAGAACACGAGAGAGAGAGAGAGAGATCAAACACATAGCTACTGGTACATACCGTCAGCCTGAGGGTGAACTACTCCCTCCTCATCATGGAGAGCGCCGGGATGATGAAGATGGCCACCGGTGATGGGTTCCCCCCTCCGGCCGGGTGCCGGAACAGGGCCCCGATTGGCTTTTGGTGGCTACACAGGCTTGCGACGGCGGAACTCCCGATTTATCTTCATATTCAATGGTTTTAGGGTATATGGACTTATATAGGCAAAAGAAGTCGGTCGGGAGAGCCTCGAGGGGCCCAGGAGACAGGGGGCGCGCCCAGGGGGTGGGCACGCCCTCCTATGTCCCGGCTTCCTCGAACCTTCCCTGGCTTGAACTCCAAGTCTCCCGGATCATATCCTTTCCAAAAATCATGCTCCCGAAGGTTTCATTCCGTTTGGACTCTGTTTGATATTCCTTTTCTTCGAAATACTAAAACAGGCAATAAAACAGCAATATGGGCTGGGCCTCCGGTTAATAGGTTAGTCCCAAAAGTAATATAAAAGTGTATAATAAAGCCCGTAATATTTCAAAACAGATAATAAAATAGCATGAATGCTTCATAAATTATAGATACGTTGGAGACGTATCAGCATCCCCAAGCTTAATTCCTGCTCGTCCTCGAGTAGGTAAATGATAAAGAAAGAAATGAAGTCTGAATGCTAGCAGGTGCACAAGTTTGATCAATGATAATTTCAATCACCTTTTCTAGCATCATTATATGTCATATCAGTAGTTCATCTCATAAAACTTCTCACAATCAAGTAACAAGCTATTCACATGTTAAAGCATAGACCATCAACTTTCTTTAAAACCAGCAAACTTCATTCTCAGTCATCAAACAATTACAATTCATCTTATTTTCAGGAAGGGTCTATGTCAGAGCTTTGATTTAGCAAACTTCGCATACTCAACTATCATATAGTCTTCTACAATTGCTAACACTCACGCAATACTTATGGTTATGGAGTTTTAATCGAACACTGAGAAAGATAGGGGCTTATAGTGTTGCCTACCAACATATTCACCTTTGGGTGATGTCAACAATAATAGTTCATGCTAACTTACATCCAATTGGATATATATATATATATCAAAATCTTTCCAACACGAGGTGCTTGCCAAAGGATAAAATGAAAAGGGGAAAGGTGAAGATCACCTTGACTCTTACATAAAGTAAAAGACATAAAGTAAAAGATAGGCCCTTCGCAGAGGGAAGCATGGATTTGCATAGGTGCCACAGCTCGATTTTGAAATAGAGATAAATAATTTTGAGAGGTATGATCTCATTGTCAACATAACAACCAAGAGTCCCAATATCTTCCATACTACATACATTATAGGCGGTTCTCAAACAGAATGGTAAAGTTTTTACTCCCCTCCACCAACAATCATCAATCCATGGCTTGCCCGAAATAATGGGTGCCTCCAACTAACATCAATCCTGGGGGAGTTTTGTTTTAATTATTTTTGATTTTATTTTGATCTTTTGATCATGGGACTGGGCATCCCGGTTACCAGCCATTTTTCTCGTGAATGATGAGCGGAGTCCACTCATCTTGAGAATAATCCACCTAGCATGGAAGATACTGACAGCCCCTAGTCGCTACATGAGCGATTTGGGCATACAAAACAGATTATTGTTTCAAGGTTTAGAGTTTGGCACATGCAAATTAACTTGGAATGGTAGGTAAATACCGCATATAGGCAGGTATGGTGGACACTCATGGCAAGAACTGGGTTTAAGGATATTTGGAAGCACAAGTAGTATCTCTACTTAGTGCAAGGAATTTTGGATAGCATGAGGGGGAAGGCAAGCTCAACATGTTTGAATGATCCATGACAATATACTTTAACTGAGATGTGAGAAAACATAACCCATTATGTTGTCTTCCTTGTCCAACATCAACTCTTTAGCACGTCATACTTAATGAGTGCTCACAATTATAAAAGACGTCCAAGATATTATATTTATATGCGAAATCTCTCTTCCTTCAATATTCTTTCATGAATTGTTCAAATGACCAATACAATGATTGCTAACCTTCAATAAATTTACAACCTCTACTTCTTAGATGTGAAGTCATTACTCCCCATGGGATAAGCAAATGAGGCATATATAATTTCAGATTTGTGACATTCAACTCATTAAACCATTTACTCATAGGATATAAGTGAAGCACACGAGTAAATGATAAACTACTCCAAAAAGATATAAGTGAAGATCAATGAGTAGTTAAATAATTATGTAGCTATATGAAGACTCTCTCTTATTTAAGAATTTCAGATCTTGGTATTGTATTCAAACAGCAAGCAAAACTAAATAAAATGACAATGCAAGGATAGCACAACTCATGTGAAGAAGCAAAAACTTAGATTCAACCGATACTAACCGATAATTGTTGAAGAAGAAAGGTGGGATGCCTACCGGGGCATCCCCAAGCTTAGGTGCTTGAGACTTCTTAGTATATTATCTTGGGGTGCCTTGGGCATCCCCAAGCTTGAGCTTTTGTGTCTCCTTAATTCCTTTTATATCTCGGTTTCCTAAATCTTGAAAGCTTCATTGACACCAAACTCAACAAGAACTCGTGAGATAAGTTAGTATAAAACAATGCAAAAACCTTATCATTTTCTACTGTAAAAAATCACCAAAATTATTATTCAACATTGCATACTAAATGTCTCTGCATAATTAATACTCGTATCCTCAAATAGAATCATTAAACAATCAAGCATATGCAAACAATGCAAACATAACAGCAATCTGCCAAAACAGTATAGTCTGTCAAGAAAGCAAGATTCATCATACTTCCCTAATTCCAAAAATTATAAGAAAAATAATACACTGTATAAGATTTATCATAGCTCATTAGGCAAAAAGATTCGATATTATATCATTCTCTGAATTTTCTAGGGAATTTTTGCAACAGCGGTAAACTTCCTGTTTTCAAAGAGCAACATGTATACTAGCAAAATAAGCATGGTAAAGGCTATCCTTGACATTTTTATGGAAAATATAGATGCAAAATATTATTCTAAATAACAGCAAGCAAATACTAACAAAATAAAATGACGCTCCAAGCAAAACACATATCATGTGGTGAATAAAAATATAGCTCCAAGTAAAGTTACCGATGAACGAAGACGAAAGAGGGGATGCCATCCGGGGCATCCCCAAGCTTAGGCTCTTGGTTGTCCTTGAATATTACCTTGGGGTGCCTTGGGAATCCCCAAGCTTAGGCTCTTGCCACTCCTTGTTTCATAGTCCATCGAATCTTTACCCAAAACTTGAAAACTTCAACCACACAAAACTCAAAACAAAACTCATAAGCTCCGTTAGTACAAGAATACAAACCACCACTTTAAGGTACTATAATGAACTCATTATTTATTCATATTGGTGTAATATCTACTGTATTACAACTTCTATATGGTTCATACCCTCCGATACTACTCATACATTCATCAAAATAAGCAAACAACACATAGAAAACAGAATCTGTCAAAAACAGAACAGTCTGTAGTAATCTGTATCATTCGAATACTTCTGGAACTCCAAAAATTCTGAAATAAATTTTTGGACCTGAGGAATTTATCTATTAATCATATGCAAAAAGAATAAACCTAAAATCACTCTCCAGTAAAAAATGGCAGCTAATATCGTGAGCGCTAAAGTTTCTGTTTTTTACAGCAAGATCATATAGACTTCACCCAAGTCTTCCCGAAGGTCCTACTTGGCACAAACAATAATTAAAACATAAAACAACATCTAACCAGAGGCTAGATGAATTATTTATTACTAAACAGTAACAAAAAGCAAGGAACATAAATAAAATTGGGTTGCCTCCCGACAAGCGCTATCGTTTAACGCCCCTAGCTACGCATGCTGAAATGATGCTCACATAAAAGATAAGAATTGAAACATAAAGGGAGCATCATGAATAATATGACTAGCACATTTAAGTCTAACCCACTTCCTATGAATAGGGATTTTGTGAGCAAACAACTTATGGGAACAATAATCAATTAGCATAGGAAGGTAAAACAAGCATAACTTCGAAACTTTAAGCACATAGAGAGCAAACTTGATATTATTGCCATTCCTACAAGCATATATTCCTCCCTCATAATAATTTTCAGTAGCATCATAAATGAATTCAACAATATAACAAAGCACCTAAAGCATTTTTTCATGATCTACTTGCATAGAAAATTTACTACTCTCCACATAAGCAAAATTCTTCTCATCAATAGTAGTGGGAGCAAACTCAACAAAATAACTATCATGTGAAGCATAATCCAATTGAAAACTAAAATCATGATGAAAAGTTTCATGGTTATCATTATTCTTAATAGCATAGAAGTCATCACAATAATCATCATAGATAGCAACTTTGTTCTCATAATCAATTGGAACCTCTTCCGAAATAGTGGAATCATCACTAAATAAAGTTGACACTCTTCCAAATCCACTTTCATATTCATCACAAAAAGATTCAACATCCTCCAAAATAGTGGGATAAATACTACCTAAAGTTGACACTCTTCCAAACCCACTTTCATCAATATAATCATCATAAATAGGAGGCATGCTATCGTCAAAATAAATTTGCTCATCAAAATTTGGTGGACAAAAAAATATCATCTTCATCAAACATAGAATCCCCAAGCTTGTAGCTTTGCATATCATTAGCATCATTGATATTCAAAGAATTCATACTAATAACATTGCAATCATTCACATATTTAGTGCCAAACATTTTATAGATTTCTTCTTCTAGCACTTGAGCACAATTTTCCTTACCATCATTCTCACGAGAATATTAAAAAGATAAAGAATATGAGACAAACTCAATTACATTTTTTAGTTTTCTTTTATAAACTAAACTAGTGATAAAACAAGAAACAAAAAGATTCGATTGCAAGATCTAAAGATATACCTTCAAGCACTCACCTCCCCGGCAACGGCGCCAGAAAAGAGCTTAGTTGACGGGGTATGAGTGCCGTTTATCTAGCCTCCCCGGTAACGGCGCCAGAAAAGAGCTTGATGTCTACTACACAACCTTCTTTTTGTAGACGTTGTAGGGCCTCCAAGTGCAGAGGTTTGTAGGACAGTAGCAAATTTCCCTCAAGTGGATGACCTAAGGTTTATCAATCCGTGGGAGGCGTAGGATGAATATGGTCTCTCTCAAACAACCCTGCAACCAAATAACAAAGAGTCTATTATGTCCCCAACACACCCAATACAATGTTGAATTGTATAGGTGCACTAGTTCGGCAAAGAGATGGTGATACAAGTGCAATATGGATGGTAGATATGGGTATTTGTAATCTGAAAATATGAAAACAGCAAGGTATCTAATGATAAAAGTGAGCGTAAACGGTATTGCAATGGTAGGAAACAAGGCATGGGGTTCATACTTTCACTAGTGCAAGTTCTCTCAACAATAATAACATAATTGGATCATATAACTATCCCTCGACATGCAACAAAGAGTCACTCCAAAGCCACTAATAGCGGAGAACAAACGTAGAGATTATGGTAGGGTACGAAACCACCTCAAAGCTATCCTTTCTGTTCTATCAATTCAAGAGTCCGTAGTAAAATAACATGAAGCTATTCTTTCCGTTCGAACTATCATAGAGTTCATACTAGAATAACACCTTAAGACATAAATCAACCAAAACCCTAATGTCACCTAGATACTCCATTGTCACCTCAAGTATCCGTGGGCATGATTATATGATATGCGTCACACAAACTCATATTCATCTATTCAACCAACACAAAGTACTTCAAAGAGTGCCCCAAAGTTTCTACCGTAGAGTCAAGACGAAAAAGTGTGCCAACCCCTATGCATAGGTTCATGGGCGGAACCCGCAAGTTGATCACCAAAACATACATCAAGTGGATCTCGTGAATATCCCATTGTCACCACAGATAAGCACGGCAAGACATACATCAAGTGTTCTCAAATCCTTAAAGACTCAATCCGACAAGATAACTTCAAAGGGAAAACTCAATTCATCACAAGAGAGTAGAGGGGGAGAAACATCATAAGATCCAACTATAATAGCAAAGCTCACGATACATCAAGATCGTGCCATAGAGAGAACACGAGAGAGAGAGAGAGAGAGAGAGAGATCAAACACATAGCTACTGGTACATACCCTCAGCCCCGAGGGTGAACTACTCCCTCCTCGTCATGGAGAGCGCTGGGATGATGAAGATGGCCACCGGTGATGGGTTCCCCAACCGGTAGGGTGCCGGAACAGGGTCCCGATTCGCTTTTGGTGGATACACAGGCTTGTGGCGGCGGAACTCCCGATCTATCTTCGTATTCAATGGTTTTAGGGTATATGGACTTATATAGGCGAGAGAAGTCGGTCGGGGGAGCCTCGAGGGGCCCAGGAGACAGGGGCGCACCCAGGGGGTGGCCGCGCCCTCCTATCTCCTGGCTTCCTCGAACCTTCCCTGGCTTGAACTCCAAGTCTCCCGGATCATATCCTTTCCAAAAATCACGCTCCCGAAGGTTTCATTCCGTTTGGACTCCGTTTGATATTCCTTTTCTTCGAAATACTGAAACATGCAATAAAACAACAATATGGGCTGGGCCTCCAATTAATAGGTTAGTCCCAAAAGTAATATAAAAGTGTATAATAAAGCCCATAATCATTCAAAACATATAATAAAATAGCATGAATGCTTCATAAATTATAGATACGTTGGAGACGTATCACAGTCATACATCTTTGAAAGGTAGTAGGTGCATTACATAAACCAAAAGGCATACACCTATAAGCATAAGTTCCATAAGGACAAGTAAAGGTGGTTTTCTCTTGATCTTCTTTAGACATAGGTATTTGAGAAAAGCCAGAATATCCATCAAGGAAACAAAAGTGTGTATGCTTAGATAATGTTTCTAACATTTGATTAATAAAAGGGATGGGGTACTAATCTTTTCTAGTAGCTTTATTTAATTTTCTAAAATCAATTACGATCCTATAACCAGTTACAATTCTTTGTGGGATGAGTTCATTTTTATCACTAGGAAAAATGGTAATACCTCCTTTCTTAGGAACACAATGAACATGACTTACCCATCTACTATCAGCTATAGGATAAATTGTACATGCATCAATAACCTTTAATATTTCAGTTCTTACCACGTCCTTCATCTTAGGATTCAAATGGCGATGGTGATCAATGATTGGTTTAGCATTAAGCTCCATATTAATCTTGTGCTGACATAGAGTGGGACGAATGCCCTTAAGATCATGAAGAGTATATCCAATAGCAGTGCTTCCTTGGAGTTTTAAGTAATCTCTTTTCTTCATGCTCTGAAAGGTTAGCATTGATAATAATAGGATATATCTTATTTTCATCCTGATAAGCATATTTCAGTGTATCCGGAATTTCTTTAATTCAAACACAAGATCACTCTTAGGTGGAAGAGGATTTGCAAGAGTTTCAACAGGTAAATTATGTTTAAGGATATGTGCTTGTTTAAATAATATCTCATTTATTTCATTTCTTTCATTCATATGCATATCATTCTCATGGTCTAGGAAATATTGTTCCAAAGGATCAGTAGCAGGGACGACAATAGAAGCAAGACCAATAATTTGATCTTTACTAGATGATTCTTTATCATGTGGTTGTCTACAAAACTTAGAGAAGTTAAACTCATGAGATACATCACCAAACTTATCTCTAACCTTTTCTTTAACACAATCAATTTCAATATTAATGGTAATCAAGAAAGGCCTACCAAATATAATGGGACAAAAATTATCTTGTTGTGAATCGAGTACTAAGAAATAAGTAGGGTATTTGATCTTACCACACAAGGCTTCAACATCTCAAACAATCCCAAGTGGTGAAATAGTATCTCTATTTGCAAGCTTAATAGTAACATCAATGTCCTCAGTCTCAGCAGGTGCAATGTCATTCATAATTTCTTGATGTAAATTAAATGGAATAGCACTCACACTAGCACCGATGTCACGTAAACTACGATAGCAATGATCACTAATTTTAACAGAAATAACAGGCATGTCAACTACTGGCTTATTTTTATCTAACATATCTTGTTCATTTCTAGCAGGTTTAGCAATTCTAGCAGCCTCGTCACAGAAGTAAATAACATGCCCATGAATATTATCAACCAAGAGATCTTTAACCATTGCAATATTATGTTCCACTCTAATTTGTTCATAGGGTCTAGGTGTTCTAATATTACTTTTATTAACCATAGTTCTAGCTTTAGCATGTTCCTTAATCCTAATAGGGAAAGGAGGTTTCTTAATATAAGCAGTTGGCACAACATGATCAACATTATCAACAATTGTTTCATCTTTAGCTATAACAGGTTCTTCACAATTTCCTATAATAGGAGGATGAAACTTAAACCACTTCTCCTTAGGAGATCAATATGAGTAGCAAATGATTCACAAAAGGAAGCCACTATCTCAGAGTCAAGTCCATATTTAGTACTAAACTTATGAAAAGCATTAGTTTCCATGAAATTTAACACAATCAAACTCAAGTTTTATACCCGACACTTTACCTTTGTCGAATTCCCAATCTTCAGAGTCTCATTTAATTCTTTCAAGAAGATCCCATTTGAATTCAATAGTTTTCTTCATAAAGGGACCAACAGGAGAAGTATCGAGTATGGATCGATCATTATGAGAAAGTTGAGCATAAAAGTTTTGTATAATTATTTCTCTTGAGATCTCGTGATTGGGGCATGTGTGCATCATATATTTAAGCCTCCCCCAAGCTTGAGCGATACTTTCTCATTCACGAGGCCAAAAATAATATATATATATATATATATATATAATTCAAATCACGATGAGCCAAATGCATAGGATAGAACTTCTGATGAAATTCCAACTTTAATCGGTTCCAATCCATGTTCCAATATCATCCAATAGCCTATACCATGTCAATGCCTTTCCCTTCAAAGATAAAGGTGTTGGCATTCTGGGAACGGGGATACCCAGACTTGCCTGCCTGCGGCCTGCAGCGTGGCTCAAGGAGTGGCCCAGTGCGGCCCATCTTTGTCAACACAAGCTCAAGACCCTCGCGAGGGGCCAAGCCTCGCGGGGCGGATAACAGGAAGCTTCCTCAGGCGCAACCTCGTCAGGCTGGATCGCGAGGAGGCGGAGAGATCAAGGCAGGGTACCTCACGAGGTGCCCGTGACGCAAACCATGACGACCGAAGCCAGGCGAGCGCCAGGCAGGCGCCGGCCTTGGCAGTGTCCTTGTTTCCCCTTCACTGCAAAGGGGGCAAGCACAGGCCAAGGCATCAGGCAAAGGTTACCATTCCGGTGCAACAAGACCAAGACCAGCAGAACGGCAGGATGGAGGTCATCATGGAGCCCAGGAAGACGTCATCGTCAGAGCCTTTGGCAGGCGAGGACCAACTTTAGTCAAGTAAGTGTACTAGATGTTCCCCTTCAAAATGGCCAATCGTTGGTGCCCTTCCTGCTTGATATTTGGGAAGAGGACCAGGGCCTCGCCCTATAAATAGGACAAGCCACTCTCAAGGCAGGGGATCGACCAATCGAACCTTAGCCAGAACCACCAATGCAAGAACACCCCTCGCGAGGTTGTTCTTCCCTTGTATTGTTCATCAGCCCCTGAGGCAATCCACACACCACACACACTGGAGTAGGGTATTACACCATCATGGTGGCCTGAACCAGTATAAACCATGTGTCCCTTATGTTGTTCTTCGCGTAGCCTAGATCCTTTGCGAGGCGACGAGACATGAGTTGGTAGGGGGAGTGATCTCCGCGCGCACCCCAGAGTTCGAACCTTCAGGGTCTACCGGAACCCGAAATCTGACATTTGGCGCGCCAGGTAGGGGTGCGCCGGAGCTCTCCCTTCCATCGACCCGCTCTCCATCAACACTGCGCTTCGCTCTCATGGCCGACGGTGCACCGCCTGCTCCAGCGACCAACGCCAACACTGGGGCCAGGGGGCTCCGAGCCTTGGCCCCCGCCTTGCGATAGGTGCAGTGGCCGCACAAGTTCAAGCCAGAGATGCCGCCGCGCCACGACGGTGCGGCGGATCCGCTAGCTTTACTGCGAGCATATGAAGAAGCCGTGCTCAAGGCGGGGGGCGACGACAGGGTGATGGCCAACTGGTTTCCCATGGCCCTCACCGGCGTCGCTCGCATGTGGCTGCTCCACCTGCCGACGGCTTCTGTGACCTCCTGGGGGGAACTGTGCGGCCTTTCCCTTGCCCGTTACGGCGCGCCAGTGCCCCCGGTCACTGCGGCTCCCCTGGGAGGCTCACAGGCACCGCCCTCGAGCCGCCACATCAAGCCGTTCACCCGCCAGATCGGCGCCGCCTCCAAGTGCCAAGAAACCCCCCTGGGATGGGTGGCACCCCAGGCCGATTTGTCCTTCAGCTCGGATGATCACCCCTCCAACCCAGCTTGCTCGGGCGCGCTCCCGATGTTGTGCACCCCCACCATCTGCCAGGTGGCCGTCACCAGGACCCTCATCGATGGCGGTGCTGGCCTCAGTGTGCTCTCAGCAGAAGTCTTCAGCCTCCTCCATGTGCCGCCGGAGCGGCTTCAGCCCAGCAGGCCCTTCTCGGGCGTCGGAGGCGGTTCCACCGGCTCCCTGGGACAGATCCGCCTCCCGGTGACCCTCGGCACCTACGATAACTTCTGCACGGAGCTGATGGACTTCGACATCGCCCCCATCGGTCTCCCGTACAACGCCATCCTCGGCTACCCAGCCCTGGCCCGGTTCATGGCCGCGACTCACCCGACGTACAACCTCATGAAGATGCCCCGGAGCAACGGCGTCCTTACCGTGTCCAGAGACACCGGGGACGCGTTGCAAGTGCTGAAGCTTGCTTTCAAGACTGCCGCAGTAGCGCATTCCGCCAGCTCAGTCGCCCTCGAGCCCAAGAGGGATGCGCCAGCCAAAAAGAAGCAACTGTTCAGCCAAGACAAGGCGGAGACCAAGCAGGTACCGATCGACGAGGACGAGCCCGCTGGTGCTACCTTCACCATAGGCACCAACCTTGTGCCTGAACAGGAGGAGGCCCTGGTCAGTTTCCTGCGTGCAAACAGGAAGGTGTTTGCATGGGAGCCTAATCAGCTGGTGGGAGTCCCGAGGGATGTAATTGAGCATCATCTCAATGTGTGCCCCAACATGCGCCCTGTGAAGCAGAAGGCAAGGCGGCAGTCCACTGAAAAGAAGGCCTTCATCGTCCAAGCGACCCGCAAGCTAGAAACGGCAGGGGTCATTCGCGAGGTCCGCTACCCTGATTGGCTGGCCAACCCTGTCGTTGTGCCGAAAAAGGGAGGAAAGGAACGCATGTGCGTCGACTTCACCAACCTAAACAAAGCCTGCCCGCAGGATCCATTCCCGCTCCCCCGCATCTACCAGATCATTGACTCCACCGCTGAGTGCGACCTACTGTGCTTCCTGGATGCGTTCTTGGGGTATCATCAGATCAAGATGGCGGTGGAGGACGTGGAGAAAACGGCCTTCCTGACCCCGTGTGGGGTGTACTGCTACACCTGCATGCCGTTTGGGTTGCGCAATGCAGGTGCGACCTTCCAGCGATTGATGCACATCGCTCTGGGGCGACAGCTCGGGAGGAACGCTGAAGCTTACGTTGATGACATTGTGGTGAAGTCTTGGGAGGCGAAAACCCTGATACAGGACTTGGAAGAAACCTTCGCGAGCCTCCGCGAAGTGGACCTGCGGCTCAACCCGGAGAAGTGTGTGTTTGGAGTCCCCTCAGGCAAGCTCCTGGGCTTCCTCGTGTCTCATAGGGGCATTGAGGCTAACCCAGAGAAGGTCAAGGCAGTCGAGGACATGAGCCCGCCAACGACCCTCAGGGAAATGCAGAAGCTCACCGGGCGTGTAACCGCTTTAGGATGTTTCATCTCCAAGCTGGGAGAGCGGGCGCTACCTTTCTTCAAGCTGATGAAGAAGAAAGGCCCCTTCGAATGGACTGAAGAGGTCGACAAAGCATTCCAAGATCTCAAGAGGTACCTCACCAGCCCCCCGGTAATGGTGGCGTCGCGCCCTCGAGAGCCCCTGGTGCTCTACCTTGCAGCCACCCCTTACTCCGCTAGCGCAGCCCTGGTGGCGGTCAGAAAGGAGCGCCGGGCCTCGGCCGCAGCCGCACTCCCGGCCGAAACAGAACAAGGTCAAGAAGGCCTCGCAGGGACCGCGACCTCAGCAGAGAAGGATCGGCCTCATCAAGGGAGCGCGCCCGGAGTGGAGGAGGCCCCCTTAGGCGACCAAGGACTGAGGGCCTCGCCGCCTCAGGAGGCACCTCAACCTCTAGAGGACGCGGGCCGCGCTAGCACCCTCAATCTCGTCGAGCATCCAGTGTACTTCGTCAGTACGGTGCTGCAGGACGCAAGGGCACGGTACCCAATGCCTCAAAAACTTCTCCTCGCGCTGTTGGTGGCCTCACACAAGCTGCGGCACTACTTTCAAGGCCACCCCATCAAGGTCGTCTCAGCCTACCCCCTGGAAAGGGTACTCAGGAGCCCCAATTCAGCAGGAAGGGTCGCCGAATGGAACATTGAACTACAGACATTCCAGCTAGAATTCAGCACTACCAAGGTTATTAAGGGAGCTGCGCTCGCAGATTTCGTGGCGGAATGGACAGAGGCGCCGGGGCTCAAGATGGGCGAGGACCGATCGCTCTCCCCGGGGAGCGAAGCGCCGGATGGTTGGGTAATGTACTTCGACGGAGCATTCGCGCGGCAGGGCGCGGGGGCTGGCGCAGTGCTCATATGCCCCACTCAGGACAAGCTTTACTATGTCGTGCAGCTCTGCTTCCAGCATGGGGAAAAGGTCTCCAACAACATAGCAGAGTACGAGGGCCTGATAGCGGGCTTGAAGGCAGCCATCGCCTTGGGAGTGAAACGAATCACCGTCAAGGGCGACTCGCAACTCCTCGTCAACTTCTCCAATAAGGTGTACGAGCCGAAGGACGAGCACATGGAAGCATACCTCGCGGAGGTCCGCAAGATGGAGAAACAGTTTTGGGGGTTGGAGCTGCAGCATGTGTTGGAAATATGCCCTAGAGGCAATAATAAAAGGATTATTATTATATTTCCATGTTTATGATAATTGTCTTTTTTTCATGCTATAATTTTATTATCCGGAAATCGTAATACACATGTGAATACTTAGACCATAACATGTCCCTAGTGAGCCTCTAGTTGACTAGCTCGTTGATCAACAGATAGTCATGGTTTCCTGACTATGGACATTGGATGTCATTGATAACGGGATCACATCATTAGGAGAATGATGTGATGGACAAGACCCAATCCTAAGCATAGCACAAAGATCGTGTAGTTCGTTTGCTAGAGCTTTTCCAATGTCAAGTATCTTTTCCTTAGACCATGAGATCGTGTAACTCCCGGATACCATAGGAGTGCTTTGGGTGTACCAAACGTCACAACGTAACTGGGTGACTATAAAGGTGCACTACGGGTATCTCCAAAAGTGTCTGTTGGGTTGACACGGATCGAGACTGGGATTTGTCACTCCGTATGACGGAGAGGTATCTCTGGGCCCACTCGGTAATGCATCATCATAATGAGCTCAAAGTGACCAAGTGTATGGTCACGGGATCATGCATTACGGTACGAGTAAAGTGACTTGCCGGTAACGAGATTGAACGAGGTATTGGGATACCGACGATCGAATCTCAGGCAAGTAACATACCGATTGACAAAGGGAATTGTATACGGGGTTGCTTGAATCCTCGACATCATGGTTCATCCAATGAGATCATCGAGGAGTATGTGGGAGCCAACATGGGTATCCAGGTCCCGCTGTTGGTTATTGACTGGAGAGCCGTCTCGGTCATGTCTGCATGTCTCCCGAACCCGTAGGGTCTACACACTTAAGGTTCAGTGACGCTAGGGTTGTATTGTCAGGACCCCGACTCAATGCCACATCGATCTAGCATGTAACACCTCATATCACTTTGCGGCCTCACGCACGGTATTCCCACGGGTGTCGTCTTACCTTTGCCCGGGACCGTTTGCGCCTTTTGGCACACGTATATGATAGTGTCGCTAGCATCCATATGATAAGGAGCCCGGGCTGACATGGCTAGTCGTAAACCCAAAGTGGCACTAACTTACAGGGACAGGCATCCGTGACCCAGCATCGAACGTGTCGGTCATCAGCGAGTGAATCCAGGCTGTAGCACTGGGCTAGCAGGACTCCGGAGAACTGGGCTGTAGCGGGCTAACAGGACTCCGGTATTCATCGCGTGACATTTCCCCGAAGGGACAGACACAGGAACGAAGAAGGACACATGCCGGCCAGCCTAAATGTTCCGGAGCAGTAGCAAGCTACCATGGCTCGGTGGAAAACACTAGGAGACATTTCCCGGTAAGAGAGGCTACTAAAGATCAACAACTAGATAGTCAGATCCCACACATACCAAGCATTTGAAACATACACACAATATGCTCGATATGTGCAATACAACATGGCATCACAAGATGACTCTACGACTCAAGTAGTTTATTCAATAGGCTCCGAGGAGCGAGATATTACAAACATGAGTCTCATGACCCAACAATCAGAGCATACAAGTCAAAGCACATGCGGAAGCTTAACATGTCTGAGTACAGACAACTATAATGAAAAAGGCTGAGAAGCCTGACTATCTACCAGATCCTGCCGAGGGCACAAGATCGTAGCTGAGGTAACAAGCTAAACGTCGAAGACCATGCGGAATTACTAGTGAGACTGAAGTCTCTCTGCAAAAACATAAAATAGGCAAACGTGAGTACAAATGTACCCAGCAAGACTTACATCAGAACTATCTACATATGCATCATTTTCAACAAAGGGGATGGTGGGGTTTAACTGCAGCAAGCCAGCTTTGACTCGGTGGCTATCCTGAACTACGACTGCAAGTAACTCTTTTGAGGTGGCGCACACGAGTCCACATATTCACCATATTAATACACCACTATGGATCCGCTCCCGTCTCCCTACGAGAACGCCATCCATAGCACTCACGCTTATCTTGCGTATTTTAGAGTATCCACTTTCACTTGTCTATGAACTATGCAAGGGGTCCAAGTTTCCATATCCGAGGAATCCGGCTATTCGAATAGATGATGTTAACCCTGCAGGGGTGTACTTATTCACACACGCTTTCGCCACTTACCGCCCTGTACACGTCATGTACCTCGGCAACCTTCAAGCGGAAGCCGGGCGAGGGAGTCGGCCACGACCTGACTAACCGAACAAGTCTCTACTCCAGGTTTATCGCCTATTCGGGTTCCATCCGCAAGGAGATCCGGCCGGGGTGTCGCTTACGGCCCCAAACGATGTGTGCAGGGTTCCCAAGCCCACCAACCGGGTGCCACTTGGTACATCGGGCCACTGTGCCTAGTCTGTCCCAAGCCCACCTGTACCGGGTGCCACTTGGTAGACTACTAACACTACCTACAAACACCAGAAACTAGTTGCAACTCCTGGACAGAGATCATGTTGATTAATAAGCCGAGAGGGGTCGAGTTACCGGAACCCAATGTGTGGTAGTAACTGGTCATGGATCACAAACACAGACCTCAGTTCCTGAGGACGGCTGCAATGAGACAACCCACCATGTACTCCTACATGGCCTCTCACCGCTATACCAAATCGTGTTCACACACTTAGTTCACCCATAGTAGGACATGTTCACACGCCTCTGATTCATCCCCGATGAATCAGACCTGACTCAACTCTAAGCAGTAGCAGGCATGACAAACAAGCATGAATGAGTAGGCACATCAGGGCTCAAACAACTCCTACTCATGCTAGTGGGTTTCATCTATTTACTGTGGCAATGACAGGTCATGCAAAGGATAAAGGGTTCAGCTACCGCAGCAAGTAACAAATATGTCGTTGTTGTCCTAATGCAGTAAAAGAGAGCAGGAGCGAGAGAGTAGGATTGTATCGGAATGAACAAGGGGGTTTTGCTTGCCTGGCACTTCTGAAGATAATATAGCTCTTCATCGGTGTCATCGATCACATCGTCGGTACACGTCTATCGAGAGGGGACAATTACCGGCAAATACAGAAAAACACGATCAATGCAATGCACAATATGATGCATGCTATGACATGGCAATATGAATGTGTTTTGGGCTAATGCACCTAAAACCAGATTAAATGAAGTTGGTTTGAATCCAAGATTCAAATTCAAACTCCATATGTGGTTATTTAAATGTCATTCACTTCATTTGTCCTAAACAGTAGTGATAAGTTGTTCTAACATGCATGAAAATGGTACAGGTGGATTCCTTGAATTTTTCTGATAATTTTTCATATATAAACTATTTAATTTGGAGTTACGGTTGAATTTCTATGATTTATTGAAGTTTTAGCTATTTTCTGGAATTTCTTGATTATTTTTTTTAAATCCAGAAAATACTTATTGCGTCAGCCCCACGTCACAGTGACGTCAGCAGGGTCAACTAGGCGCCCCAGGTCAAACCTGACGTGTGGGGGCCACACGTCAGTGACACAGGAGCTAATCCCGGTCAAACCCAGCGCTGACTGGGGTTTGACCAGAGGTGGGGCCCACTGTCAGTGGCTGTGGGGGTGTTTAGCGTGGTCATTTGTGCTAACTAAAGCAGCGCCACGTCACCCTCGCCGGAGTTACACCGGCGGCGACCAAAACGACGGCGGAGCGTTTCGGAAAAACGCTACGGGGCTCCATTTTGAGCGCGGTTTGTTGCTACGGCTTGCTGGCGTTCTTGCGCATCTAGTGGTAGCAGCGACAGCAGCTGGGACGGCCTGAGTCGACGGCGACGAGCACTTCCACGGCGGCCGGAGTTCGGGCACCTGCGGGTTTGGCGTTGTGGTGCTCGGGAGGGGAAGCTGGTGGGTTCTACGTGCTCCTGGTGAGGTTTGGAGCACGGTGGTGTGCCCAGCTTTGAGCCACGGTGGCTCTGACCACGACGGTGACGAGGCACGGCGGCGGCGAGCTCTCGGATCCGGCGGAAGCAATGGCTAGAGCGGCCAAACGGCATGGGAAGAAGAGGGGAACGGGTCAGCGGCTCACCGCGAGTCCAACGAGCGCGAGGGCGAGGCCGGGGACGCTCTGTGGGCGGCGAATCAAGCGACGACGGCCGTCGGTGCAGAGGAAGAAGATGGCGTCGGTGACGGCGCTCCAGGGCGTCCGGCGTCTTGTGGCTCCGTGGTAGGGACGGGGACGTCACGGCGGAGCTCGGGGGCGCGTCGGAGAGGCGAGGGGAAGGCGGTGGCCGCGGTGGTGCTCGGCGGCGTGTTGCGGTGCGCTCGGGAGAGAGGAGCAGAGGTGGGGGGGGAGAACTCAGGGAGAGTGAGAGGGGTCGAGCGGTTCGGGGCGACGCCGGGCGTTCACCCACGCGTCCAGGGGCTCGGCGGCAAGC